>NC_138296.1:99155000-99342500 GCF_965601325.2 Salmo salar | reverse complement strand
ATGTAGATTGATAGAGGAATTAGTTTTATTAGGTTTAGAGGGAGGATAGAGGGATGAGTTATTCCTACCTTCCACCAGAGAGGTGAGGAGTGTAACATTGGCAGCTTTTCTCCGTCCAGCTGGCAGATTGAGTCCCAGTCGATCCAACTTCTCTCTCAGACAACGACCACCATTCTTAGACTTAGCTCTGCATTAGAATACATTATCACAGCAATAAAATAAAATATACTATCATCTCATTAAAATAATTAATTAACCCCCTAAAGTTGATGTCCGGTCACACGCAGTAATATAATTAGCATTAGCATTAGGTTTCATCTCTGGCAGTTTAAGCTTGAGATATCTGTATTGTTTTTTGCATTGGATGCATCTCAATCCACCACATCTGCATATATCGCACTTCCGCATCTGGGGTGAAAGGTAACAGACCAGGAGACATCCCATCTGGGGTGAAAGGTAACAGACCAGGAGACATCCCATCTGGGGTGAAAGGTAACAGACCAGGAGACATCCCATCTGGGGTGAAAGGTAACAGACCAGGAGACATCCCATCTGGGGTGAAAGGTAACAGACCAGGAGACATCCCATCTGGGGTGAAAGGTAACAGACAAGGAGACATCCCATCTGGGGTGAAAGGTAACAGACCAGGAGACATCCCATCTGGGGTGAAAGGTAACAGACCAGGAGACATCCCATCTGGGGTGAAAGGTAACAGACCAGGAGACATCCCATCTGGGGTGAAAGGTAACAGACCAGGAGACATCCCATCTGGGGTGAAAGGTAACAGACCAGGAGACATCCCATCTGGGGTGAAAGGTAACAGACCAGGAGACATCCCATCTGGGGTGAAAGGTATCAGACCAGGAGACATCCCATCTGGGGTGAAAGGTAACAGACCAGGAGACATCCCATCTGGGGTGAAAGGTAACAGACCAGGAGACATCCCATCTGGGGTGAAAGGTAACGGAGCTAGAGCAGTGTTGGTCAGACCAGGAGACATCCCGAAAATCGGTCTTCTCATGAAATCGTCTGTAGCGTCCGAACGGTTTGCTCTACGCCCCCAAGATGCGTCTTGGGATTCATCTTAAGTCGATACAGCCGATCTGCCAACCTCTGTATGTAGCGTCTGAACCGTTTACGCTACACACTAATATGACCCCCCTGTAGAAAGGTGAGATGTTGTTTTGCTCTAGGATCCCCCCCAGGCCTCACTGGATTCGTCTGAAGGTCCCCCGGTATCAGTTGAAATGAATGGAACTATATATGGAGACTGTTTATTGTAAAAAATAAAGGGTTAAATACATGTAAAAAATTATATATGTTTCCTGATCTTTCTTAAACAGATATAGGAGAGACACTTAAAAAATATTGGGGGACTGTTGTTCCATGTAGTGAATCTGTTATTCAATGTGTTTCTATTGGCTAATAGCAGTAATCTGTTATTCAATGTGTTTCTATGGGCTAATAGCAGTAATCTGTTATTCAATGTGTTTCTATGGGCTAATAGCAGTAATCTGTTATTCAATGTGTTTCTATGGGCTAATAGCAGTAATCTGTTATTCAATGTGTTTCTATGGGCTAATAGCAGTAATCTGTTATTTAATGTGTTTCTATGGGCTAATAGCAGTAATCTGTTATTCAATGTGTTTCTATGGGCTAATAGCAGTAATCTGTTATTCAATGTGTTTCTATGGGCTAATAGCAGTAATCTGATATTCAATGTGTTTCTATGGGCTAATAGCAGTAATCTGTTATTCAATGTGTTTCTATTGGCTAATAGCAGTAATCTGTTATTCAATGTGTTTCTATGGGCTAATAGCAGTAATCTGTTATTCAATGTGTTTCTATTGGCTAATAGCAGTAATCTGATATTCAATGTGTTTCTATGGGCTAATAACAGTAATCTGATATTCAATGTGTTTCTATGGGCTAATAGCAGTAATCTGTTATTCAATGTGTTTCTATTGGCTAATAGCAGTAATCTGTTATTCAATGTGTTTCTATGGGCTAATAGCAGTAATCTGTTATTCAATGTGTTTCTATGGGCTAATAGCAGTAATCTGTTATTCAATGTGTTTCTATGGGCTAATAGCAGTAATCTGTTATTCAATGTGTTTCTATGGGCTAATAGCAGTAATCTGTTATTCAATGTGTTTCTATGGGCTAATAGCAGTAATCTGTTATTCAATGTGTTTCTATGGACTAATAGCAGTAATCTGTTATTCAATGTGTTTCTATGGGCTAATAGCAGTAATCTGTTATTCAATGTGTTTCTATGGGCTAATAGCAGTAATCTGTTATTCAATGTGTTTCTATTGGCTAATAGCAGTAATCTGTTATTCAATGTGTTTCTATGGGCTAATAGCAGTAATCTGTTATTCAATGTGTTTCTATGGGCTAATAGCAGTAATCTGTTATTCAATGTGTTTCTATTGGCTAATAGCAGTAATCTGTTATTCAATGTGTTTCTATGGGCTAACAGCAGTAATCTGTTATTCAATGTGTTTCTATGGGCTAATAGCAGTAATCTGTTATTCAATGTGTTTCTATGGGCTAATAGCAGTAATCTGTTATTCAATGTGTTTCTATTGGCTAATAGCAGTAATCTGTTATTCAATGTGTTTCTATGGGCTAATAGCAGTAATCTGTTATTCAATGTGTTTCTATGGGCTAATAGCAGTAATCTGTTATTCAATGTGTTTCTATTGGCTAATATCAGTAATCTGTTATTCAATGTGTTTCTATGGGCTAATAGCAGTAATCTGTTATTCAATGTGTTTCTATGGGCTAACAGCAGTAATCTGTTATTCAATGTGTTTCTATGGGCTAATAGCAGTAATCTGTTATTCAATGTGTTTCTATTGGCTAATAGCAGTAATCTGTTATTCAATGTGTTTCTATGGGCTAATAGCAGTAATCTGTTATTCAATGTGTTTCTATGGGTTAATAGGAGTAATCTGTTATTCAATGTGTTTCTATGGGCTAATAGCAGTAATCTGTTATTCAATGTGTTTCTATGGGCTAATAGCAGTAATCTGTTATTCAATGTGTTTCTATTGGCTAATAGCAGTAATCTGTTATTCAATGTGTTTCTATGGGCTAATAGCAGTAATCTGTTATTCAATGTGTTTCTATGGGCTAATAGCAGTAATCTGTTATTCAATGTGTTTCTATGGGCTAATAGCAGTAATCTGTTATTCAATGTGTTTCTATGGGCTAATAGCAGTAATCTGTTATTCATGTTTTTGTTATCATTTCAGTCTTTGAAAATTATATATATGTTTAGCTTCAAAATGTTTAGTAGTATTGAGTGTGTGAGCGTGTGTGTGTGTGTGGGTGTGTGTGTGTGCACGCGTGTGTGTGTGTGTGTGTGTGCGCGCGGGGGGGGGGGGGGGGCGCCGGGGGGGGGGGGGGGGGGGACCTGCGTAATATTCCTCCCAGAAGTGAGGCGTTGAGACACTCTGGAGGCGAGAGCCGTCTCTTCACCTCAGCGATGGTGACTTTATATTTAGAGGTTGAGCTCAGGAGGGACAGACGGCCCGGCACAGAGCAGAACAGATCTGTAGGGTTCACCACACAGGTACCTCCTAGATAGAACACAGATACACATGTTAAATAAACACTAACCCTAACCTCCTAACCCTAACCCTAACCACACAGGTACCTCCTAGATAGAACACAGATACACATGTTAAACAAACACTAGCCCTAACCATACCCTACCCGCGGTCTCAGGCACCAGACCCTAACCTCCTAACCCCCCCCTACCTCCTAACCCCCCTAACCTAACCCTAACCTCCTAACCCCCCCTAACCTCCTAACCCCCCTAACCTCCTAACCTCCTAACCCCCCCTAACCTCCTAACCCCCACTAACCTCCTAACCCCCCTAACCTCCTAACCTCCTAACTCCCCCCTAACCTCCTAACCCCACCCTAACCTAACCCCCCTAACCTCCTAACCCCCCTAACCTCCTAACCCCCCTAACCTCCTAACCCTAACCCTAACCCTAACCTCCTAACCCCCCTAACCTCCTAACCCTAACCCCCTAACCACCCCTAACCTCCTAACCCTAACCCCCCCTAACCTCCTAACCCTAACCCCCCCTAACCTCCTAACCCTAACCCTAACCTCCTAACCTCCTAACCTCCTAACTCTAACCCCCTAACCCCCCCTAACCTCCTAACCCTAACCTCCTAACCCTAACCCTAACCTCCTAACCCCTACCCAACCCTACCCTCCTAACCCTAACCCCACTAACTACCCCCAACCTCCTAACCACACTAACTACCCCCTAACCTCCTAACCCCACTAACTACCCCCTAACCTCCTAACCCCACTAACTACCCCCTAACCTCCTAACCCCACTAACTACCCCCTAACCTCCTAACCCCACTAACTACCCCCTAACCTCCTAACCCCACTAACTACCCCCTAACCTCCTAACCCAACTAACTACCCCCTAACCTCCTAACCCCACTAACTACCCCCTAACCTCCTAACCCCACTAACTACCCCCTAACCTCCTAACCCCACTAACTACCCCCTAACCTCCTAACCCCACTAACTACCCCCTAACCTCCTAACCCCACTAACTACCCCCTAACCTCCTAACCCAACTAACTACCCCCTAACCTCCTAACCCCACTAACTACCCCTAACCTCCTAACCCCACTAACTACCCCCTAACCTCCTAACCCAACTAACTACCCCCTAACCTCCTAACCCCACTAACTACCCCCTAACCTCCTAACCCCACTAACTACCCCCTAACCTCCTAACCCCACTAACTACCCCCTAACCTCCTAACCCCACTAACTACCCCCTAACCTCCTAACCCCACTAACTACCCCCTAACCTCCTAACCCCACTAACTACCCCCTAACCTCCTAACCCCACTAACTACCCCCTAACCTCCTAACCCCACTAACTACCCCCTAACCTCCTAACCCCACTAACTACCCCCTAACCTCCTAACCCCACTAACTACCCCCTAACCTCCTAACCCCACTAACTACCCCCTAACCTCCTAACCCCACTAACTACCCCCTAACCTCCTAACCCCACTAACTACCCCCTAACCTCCTAACCCCACTAACTACCCCCTAACCTCCTAACCCAACTAACTACCCCCTAACCTCCTAACCCCACTAACTACCCCCTAACCTCCTAACCCCACTAACTACCCCCTAACCTCCTAACCCCACTAACTACCCCCTAACCTCCTAACCCCACTAACTACCCCCTAACCTCCTAACCCCACTAACTACCCCCTAACCTCCTAACCCCACTAACTACCCCCTAACCTCCTAACCCCACTAACTACCCCTAACCTCCTAACCCCACTAACTACCCCCTAACCTCCTAACCCAACTAACTACCCCCTAACCTCCTAACCCCACTAACTACCCCCTAACCTCCTAACCCCACTAACTACCCCCTAACCTCCTAACCCCACTAACTACCCCCTAACCTCCTAACCCCACTAACTACCCCCTAACCTCCTAACCCCACTAACTACCCCCTAACCTCCTAACCCCACTAACTACCCCCTTACCTCCTAACCCCACTAACTACCCCTAACCTCCTAACCCCCTCCAGGCCCAGAAGCTAGGATATGCATATGCATGGTAGTATTGGATAGAAAACCCTCTAAAGTATCTAAAACTGTTAAAATTATGTCTGTGAGTATAACAGAACTGATTTGGCAGGCAAAAACCTGAGGACCAATTTTTTTTTCTGTTGACCTGCCAGCCAATTCCAAGCTTAAGCTATTGAAACCAAAGACTTCCGCATCCCAAATTGCAGTTCCTATGGCTTCCACTAGATGTCAACAGTCTTTATACATGGTTTCAGGCTTGTATTCTGAAAAACCAACGAGGAATAGTTGGCAAAACTAGTCTCATTGCGCACGTGACCGAGGGAGCGCGCTGCATTCTTTTCCTTTCCTATTGAATATAGTTTGCTCCGTATGAAATATTATCGTTTATTTAGATATTAGAGTACCTAATAATGAATTACAAATGTCGTTTGATTTGTTTGGATAAACTTTACTGGTAACCTTTGGAACTCCTATGTCTGCATTCTGAACAGGTGGATTACTGAACTCAATGACGCCTACTAAACTGACTATTTGGGATATAAATATGGAATTTATCGAACAAAATGACCATTCATTGTGTTCCTGGGACTCTTGTGAATGCGATCAGAGGAAGATCTTCAAAGGTGAGTGACTTATTTTATTGCTATTTGGGATATTGTGACGCCTGTGCTTGTTTGGATAATATGTTGTTGTGGGGCGCTGACCTCAGATAATCGAATGCTGTGCTTTCGCCGTAAAGCCTTTTTGAAATCCGACGATGCGGTTAGATTGCCAAGACTAAGCTAAAGAATCATGAATGACACTTGTATTATCATGAAGGTTTAATATTACGTTTTCTGTATTTTGAATTTGGCGCTCTGCAATTTCACCGGATGTTGTCGAGGTGGGACCCGTGCGCCAGGTGACTAAACTGCTTGGAGTAACACTAGATTGTGAACTGTCCTGGTCAAAACATATTGATACAACAGTAGCTAAGATGGGGAGAAGTCTGTCCATAATAAAGCACTGCTCTGCACTATCAACAAGGCAGGTCCTACAGGCCCTAGTTTCTACCTTCTTAACAACACTATCAACAAGGCAGGTCCTACAGGCCCTAGTTTTGTCTCACCTGGACTATTGTTCAGTCATGTGGTCAGGTGCCACAAAGAGGGACTTAGGAAAATTACAATTGTCTCAGAACAGGGCAGCACGGCTGGCCCTTGGATGAACACAGAGAGCTAATATTAATAATATGCATGTCAATCTCTCCTGGCTCAAAGTGGAGGAGAGATTGACTTCATCACTACTTGTATTTATGAGAGGTATTGACATGTTGAATGCACCGAGCTGTCTGTTTAAACTACTGGCACACAGCTCAGACACCCATGCATACCCCACAAGACAAGCCACCAGAGGTCTGTTTAAACTACTGGCACACAGCTCAGACACCCATCCATACCCCACAAGACATGCCACCAGAGGTCTCTTCACAGTCCCCAAGTCCAGAACAGACTATGGGAGGAGCACAGTACTACATAGAGCCATGACTACATGGAACAATATTCCACATCAAGTAACTGATGCAGCAGTAGAATCAGATTTAAAAACATAAAAATACATTTTATGGAACAGCGGGGACTGTGAAGAGACACACTAACAGGTACAGACACACACATACGCACACTACACACACGTACATTGTAATATTGTTGTTTGGTGGTATTATACATTTATATTGCATATATGTAGTGGTGTAATAATTTTATATGATGTACATTTGTATATTTTGTTTTATATGTAATGTAAGTAACCCTAACCCAAACGCATTGTACCCCAGGAAGAGTAGCTGCTGCCTTGGCAGGGAACTAATGGGGATCCCTGATAAACCCCAGGAAGAGTAGCTGCTGCCTTGGCAGGGAACTAATGGGGATCCCTGATAAACCCCAGGAAGAGTAGCTGCTGCCTTGGCAGGGAACTAATGGGGATCCATAATAAACCCCAGGAAGAGTAGCTGCTGCCTTGGCAGGAACTAACGGGGATCCATAATAAACCCCAGGAAGAGTAGCTGCTGCCTTGGCAGGAACTAATGGGGATCCATAATAAACCCCAGGAAGAGTAGCTGCTGCCTTGGCAGGAACTAATGGGGATCCATAATAAACCCCAGGAAGAGCAGCTGCTGCCTTGACAGGAACTAATGGTGATCCCTGATAAACCCCAGGAAGAGTAGCTGCTGCCTTGGCAGGGAACTAATGGGGATCCCTGATAAACCCCAGGAAGAGTAGCTGCTGCCTTGGCAGGGAACTAATGGGGATCCCTGATAAATATAATTGGAAAAGAAAAGGCTCAACGCTCGCTCACCATTAAACATGTGTAGTTGTATTAGACAAGGTTAAAAGATTGATGTTCCCTAACAAATACAAATAGAAAACAGCCCTAGCAGCTGCTAGGAGTCTAGGAGGCAGAGCATCAGGGTAACAGGGAGGATGGACTGACAACACTTTATCAATGAGAACACAGACATTGATTCACTTTCATTTAAATAAGGCTTGCAAATCCAGCCATATTCTTTCACTATTTGATACAGGATTAAATATGGTCATAGGCTAATAACGTGTACGTGTGTGTGCGTGTGTGTGCGGGTGCGTGTGTGCACGCGCGCGTGTGTGTGTGAGTGTGTGTGTGTGTGTGTGTGTGTGTGTGTGTGTGTGTGTGTGTGTGTGTGTGTGTGTGTGTGTGTGTGTGTGTGTGTGTGTGTGTGTGTGTGTGTGTGTGTGTGTGTGGGAATTCCGGCTGTGTGACAGTTTCCGGCCTGGCATGTCAGTCAGGCTCACATCTCTGAAAGCTGTGAGTTCACATCATAGTAATTCCTCCAAAAATGTTTTGAATCAAAGTAGTTTGTATTTTATGTTGCCACGGGCAATGGAAAAGGAGCTATTGCCGATAGTACGGTGGAGCTCGTGGGCCCAGAGGCGATAGCTCTATTTAAGCAGCGGAGAGTAGCCTCGGGCAGCGGCGGGATCACACTCGGAATCAAGCGCCTTTTACAAGTTTACCATGAAAATTAAAGAAAATGAGACATGGGCCAAATGTCATTCTCCTCCTATTTTAACCACAATGTTTATAGCACCTGTCACAAGGCAGCACAGCCCACACAAACCCAGCAGCCGTCTGAGAGAGGGCGCGTGCACGCGGAGGGTGATAAGCTTGATCAGATGCTGAAGGCTTGGTGGGATGCTGGTGATTAAAACACAGACAGTGCTCTAAGTAGGAGTCGCGTTTCTGGAGAGATTTCTTTTGAAAAAGGTTGTGTGAATATTCATGGCGCCAAAGCCGGCGTCAGAAAGAACAACATTAATATGATCTCAGCTGAATTCGGGCCGCGCCGCATTAGCATATCAAAGCGGTCGCCCGAGGCGAGAGAAGCTATCGATACGGGAGCGCGAGGTAAAGCAAAGATTATTGGTTGTGATGGTTGGAGCAGTGGAGCTCGCGGCTAAATCCTACACACCATTAACCAAAAGTGATAGCGGAGAGATTCCGCATCAAGCTACCTGAACACCCCCCTCAAAAAAACCCACCTAGACAGAGTAGCACACACACACATATACACACACACCTAGACAGTTTATGCCGCTGTATATAGCCTCTCTACTGTATGTAGCCTCTCTACTGTATATAGCCTCTCTACTGTATATAGCCTCCCTACTGTATATAGCCTCTCTACTGTATATAGCCTCTCTACTGTTTGTAGCCTCTCTAATGTATACAGCCTCTCTACTGTATATATCCTCTCTACTGTATATAGCCTCTCTACTGTATATAGCCTCCCTACTGTATATAGCCTCTCTACTGTATATAGCCTCCCTACTGTATATAGCCTCTCTACTGTATATAGCCTCTCTATCTTATATAGCCTCTCTACTGTATATAGCCTCTCTACTGTATATATCCTCTCTACTGTATATAGCCTCTCTACTGTATATAGCCTCCCTACTGTATATAGCCTCTCTACTGTATATAGCCTCTCTACCTTATATAGCCTCTCTACTGTATATAGCCTCTCTACTGTATATAGCCTCTCTACTGTATATAGCCTCTCTACCTTATATAGCCTCTCTACTGTATATAGCCTCTCTACTGTATATAGCCTCTCTACTGTATATAACCTCTCTACTGTATATAGCCTCTCTACTGTATATAGCCTCTCTACTGTATATAACCTCTCTACTGTATATAGCCTCTCTACTGTATACAGCCTCTCTACTGTATATAGCCTCTCTACCTTATATAGCCTCTCTACTGTATATAGCCTCTCTACTGTATATAGCCTCTCTACTGTATATAGCCTCTCTACCTTATATAGCCTCTCTACTGTATATAGCCTCTCTACTGTATATAACCTCTCTACTGTATATAGCCTCTCTACTGTATATAGCCTCTCTACTGTATATAGCCTCTCTACTGTATATAACCTCTCTACTGTATATAGCCTCTCTACTGTATATAACCTCTCTACTGTATATAGCCCCTCTACTGTATATAGCCTCTCTACTGTATATAGCCCCTCTACTGTATATAGCCTCTCTACTGTATATAGCCTCTCTACTGTATATAGCCTCTCTACTGTATATAGCCTCTCTACTGTATATAGCCCCTCTACTGTATATAGCCTCTCTACTGTATATAGCCCCTCTACTGTATATAGCCTCTCTACTGTATATAGCCTCTCTACTGTATATAGCCTCTCTACTGTATATAGCCTCTCTACTGTATATAGCCCCTCTACTGTATATAGCCTCTCTACTGTATATAGCCTCTCTACTGTATATAGCCTCTCTACTGTTATTTTTCACGGTCTTTTTACACTTGTTTTTATTTCTTTACTTACCTATTGTTCACCTAATACCTTTTTTGCACTATTGGTTAGAGCCTGTAAGTAAGCATTTCACTGTAAGGTCTACTACACCTGTTGTATTCAGCATTTCCCTGTGAGGTCTACTACACCTGTTGTATTCAGCATTTCACTGTGAGGTCTACTACACCTGTTGTATTCAGCATTTCACTGTGAGGTCTACTACACCTGTTGTATTCAGCATTTCACTGTGAGGTCTACTACACCTGTTGTATTCAGCATTTCACTGTGAGGTCTACTACACCTGTTGTATTCAGCATTTCACTGTGAGGTCTACTACACCTGTTGTACTCGGTGCACGTGACAAATAAACTTTGATTTGATTTATGAAACATGAACTACTAGACACAGGCTGCTCGGTGGACGACTACACGTGTTTATAGCTCGAGAATAACGGAATAATAACAGCCTTCTTTGCTTCTTTCACATCAACAGAAAGTGATGGGTAAAATATTTTCACATCAACAGAAAGTGATGGGGTAAAATACTTTCACATCAACAGAAAGTGATGGGTAAAATACTTTCACATCAACAGAAAGTGATGGGGTAAAATACTTTCACATCAACAGAAAGTGATGGGTAAAATACTTTCACATCAACAGAAAGTGATGGGTAAAATACTTTCACATCAACAGAAAGTGATGGGTAAAATACTTTCACATCAACAGAAAGTGATGGGTAAAATACTTTCACATCAACAGAAAGTGATGGGGTAAAATACTTTCACATCAACAGAAAGTGATGGGTAAAATACTTTCACATCAACAGAAAGTGATGGGTAAAATACTTTCACATCAACAGAAAGTGATGGGTAAAATACTTTCACATCAACAGAAAGTGATGGGGTAAAATACTTTCACATCAACAGAAAGTGATGGGTAAAATACTTTCACATCAACAGAAAGTGATGGGGTAAAATACTTTCACATCAACAGAAAGGGAATGGGTAAAATACTTTCACATCAACAGAAAGGGAATGGGTAAAATACTTTCACATCAACAGAAAGTGATGGGGTAAAATACTTTCACATCAACAGAAAGTGATGGGTAAAATACTTTCACATCAACAGAAAGTGATGGGTAAAATACCAGAAAGCTGTTTGATTTTTGTTGTCCCTTTAGCTCTAGCTAAAAGTTTTTATTTAAATGTTCTAATTTTGGTTTTTAATTGACATTTTATTTACTTTACCACACAAACAAATGGAAAAGTCAACAGCCTAGTGGATTCAAATCAGCAGGAATAACATTCAGGGTTGTAATGATCTATTTCTACACCCTCAGGATATATTTCATTATACAGTTAATTTCCAATTTGTCAAAGATAACAAGTAATAAAAACAGCCATAAGTTTTCACTAATGACATTAAAACATCCTTCCGTTATTACTGTGAAGCTCAACATAATGAAATAACATCAAAACATCCTTCCATTATTACTGTGAAGGCCAACACAATGAAATTACATTAAAAAATTATTATGTTATTACTGTGAAGGCCAAACAATGAAATTACCAAAACATCCTTCCATTATTACTGTGAAGGCCAACACAATGAAATTACATAAAAAAATTATTATGTTATTACTGTGAAGGCCAAACAATGAAATTACCAAAACATCCTTCCATTATTACTGTGAAGGCCAACACAATGAAATTACATACAAAAATAAATTATGTTATTACTGTGAAGGCCAAACAATGAAATTACCAAAACATCCTTCCATTATTACTGTGAAGGCCAACACAATGAAATTACATACAAAAAAAAAATTATGTTATTACTGTGAAGGCCAAACAATGAAATTACCAAAACATCCTTCCATTATTACTGTGAAGGCCAACACAATGAAATTACATAAAAAAAATAATTATGTTATTACTGTGAAGGCCAAACAATGAAATTACCAAAACATCCTTCCATTATTACTGTGAAGGCCAACACAATGAAATTACATACAAAAAAATAATTATGTTATTACTGTGAAGCTCAACATAATGAAATAACATCAAAACATCCTTCCATTATTACTGTGAAGGCCAACACAATGAAATTACCTTTTTTTTTTTTATTATGTTATTACTGTGAAGGCCAAACAATGAAATTACCAAACGACTATCATTATAACTGTTA
This sequence comes from Salmo salar, assembly GCF_965601325.2. Classification (NCBI taxonomy): domain Eukaryota; kingdom Metazoa; phylum Chordata; class Actinopteri; order Salmoniformes; family Salmonidae; genus Salmo; species Salmo salar. The sequence goes on along the minus strand of NC_138296.1, from coordinate 99,329,880 downwards.
GAATTACTATTATTATTGTTATTATTACTGTAATTATTTGTGTTATTATAACTATATTATTTATGTTATTAATATTCATCCTATTACTGTTATTATTATTATTACTATTATTAGTGTCATTATTATTACCTTTATTATTACTGTAATTGTTATTACTGTTATTATTACTGTTATTATTACTATTATTATTACTGTTACTATAACTGTTATTATTACTGTTATTATTACTGTTATTATTACTATTATTATTACGGTTACTATAACTGTTATTATTACTGTTATTATTACTAGAATTACTGTTATTATAACAAATATTATTATGATTACTAGAACTGTTATTAGAACTGTCTGTATGACTGTTATTATTACTGTTATTACAGCTGTTATTATTACTGTTATTGTTGCTACTGTTATTATTGTTACTATTTTTACAGTTATTATTGTTACTATTATTACTGTATTATTACGACTATTTCTGTTAATACAACTGTAATTATAACTGTTGTCCTTATTACTAGTACAACTGTTACTATTATTACTATTATTACTGTTGTTATTATTATTACTGTTGTTATTATTATTACTATTATTACTGTTGTTATTATTATTACTATTATTACTGTTATTATTATTATTACTGTTATTATTATTATTACTATTATTACTGTTATTATTATTATTACTGTTGTTATTATTATTACTATTATTACTGTTATTATTATTATTACTGTTGTTATTATTATTATTATTACTGTTATTATTGTTACTATTCTTACTGTTATTATTATTATTACTGTTATTACTATTATTACTGTTATTGTTGTTGCTATTATTAATGTTATTATTGTTATTATTATTACTGTTATTACTATTATTACTGTTATTATTGTTGCTATTATTAATGTTATTATTGTTATTATTATTACTGTTATTACTATTATTACTGTTATTATTGTTGCTATTATTAATGTTATTGTTATTATTATTAATGTTATTACTATTATTACTGTTATTGTTGTTGCTATTATTAATGTTATTATTGTTATTATTATTAATGTTATTACTATTATTACTGTTATTATTGTTACTAATATTACTGTTGTTATTGTTACTAATATTACTGTTGTTATTGTTACTAATATTGCTGTTATTATTATTGCTATTATTACTGTTATTATTGTTATTATTATTAATGTTATTATTGTTGCTATTATTACTGTTATTATTATTACTGTTATTATTATTACTAATATTATTATTACTAATATTACTGTTATTATTGCTATTATTAATGTTATTACTAATATTACTGTTATTAATATTACTGTTATTATTATTACTATTATTATTATTACTAATATTACTGTTATTATTGCTATTATTAATGTTATTACTAATATTACTGTTATTATTATTACTAATATTACTGTTATTAATGTTGCTAATATTACTGTTATTATTATTGCTATTATTAATGTTATTACTAATATTACTGTTATTATTATTACTAATATTACTGTTATTATTGCTATTATTAATGTTATTACTAATATTACTGTTATTAATGTTGCTAATATTACTGTTATTATTATTACTAATATTACTGTTATTATTGTTAGTGATATTGCTGTTATTACAACAGTAATTATAACTGTTATTATTTCTGTTATTATAACTCTTACTATAACTTATTGATATATGTATTATTATTATTACTGTTATTATTATTATTATTGTTGTTGTCATTTTTATCATTGTTAGGCAATATTAATTTTGGTTTCTTCTTTTCATTGTTAATTTTGATAATGGAGTTGGTTAGGAGAATGACAGATCTGAGAGAAAGAATTACGTGCTCTCTATTCTACAATGGAAAGTGCACTGATAGCGTCAATTAAACCCGACATTACAGCTTGAGGCATAGTAGTAGAATTCTCTGGATTGACGTGATATCCTTTTAAACACAAACCATTTTAACCATTTTAAACACAAACTGAGAGATAAATGAAAAATAGTACAGTGGTGTGTCATAAAATTGTCTAGAAAAACAAAAATATATTTTCCTTTGATTTAGATAATGCTTCCCATCTTGTCTTTTCGATTGTTAATTTTACCAGACAGGGAAGGAGATGGGTATTCATGTTAATGTGTGTTTATGGTGTGGGTTGCAAGGTGTGTGTGTTTATGGTGTGGGTTGCAAGGTGTGTGTGTTTATGGTGTGTGTGTTTATGGTGTGTGTGTTTATGGTGTGTCTTACCTCTCCGGATGATGCCGCCTTGGCCATTGAGCACAAGCCCACACTGCGCCTCCACGGAGCCCTGAAACAGCGTCATATTAATGATAATAATAATAATAATAATAATAATAATAATAATAATAATAATACAAGGTGATAAACAATCAAGAATCAGAATACAGAAACACACACACGCGCTTGGCGCAGTGCGTCAACCTCAGGATGGACGAGAACGCTCAGCCCAGCCCACAGTGGTGTGTGTGTGTGTGTGTGTGTGTGTGTGTGTGTGTGTGTGTGTGTGTGTGTGTGTGTGTGTGTGTGTGTGTGTGTGTGTGTGTGTGTGTGTGTGTGTGTGTGTGTGTTTGACACCTGCGCCTACCTGTTGTTACCGCTTATAACCGATCCTAACCACAGATGTGGAACCTGTTACACATGGAGATATCAGTGATGTCATCCGAACGACTGAGGAACACGAGCTGTTATTGAGAAGAACCCCGTTAATCCCCGGTGTGAGCCGCGAGCGGCCGGGGTGCAGACACAACCCTGATTAAAATAAACACTCGGCTGTCTTTCTCGCTCCACACGGAAGAGGCCGTGGAAGTCTTTTTAACAAACTAGGCTGTATAGAACATTTTTACTCCGAAGCTAAAGTGATTATAAAATCAATATACAAAACGCAGAGGTCTCGCATACATTAAGTGTCTAACGGGAGAAAGAGTTAGGGAGCATGACGGGGGAAAGGTGTGGCAGCTCTTTTGTTGAGCATGGAAATCTCTTTAGGCGCTCAAAAAATGCGATGTGCTCACGAGACAGACTGCATCTGTTCTGCTCAGGTTCACGTGCCTTTATTTTCTAAAGAAGGTCGAAGACCTCGCGCTCGCTCGTGTTTGTGCATTTGTGTGTGTTAGCGTGTGTGTGTGTGTGTGTGTGTGTGTGGGGGGGGCAACCCTTCTTACCAACACGCCACTCAAAGGTCTGATAACAATCTACATAATGAAAGCGGTAATGTTGGTGACATATTGAAATACATTAACATCTAAATAAAAACAAGACTCTTAATATCTATAATAATAATCAGAATAATCAGAATAATCATAACTGTTATCCTAATGGCCTAAATAAGAGAACATTCACAACAGAAAGATACGGTAGGCTCATGGATCTGGAACACCTTCCTTATTATTATTGTTCTTAATATTGTTCTTATTATTGTTGTTGTTGTTATTATTGTTATTATGGTTTTGTTATTATTGTTAGTTATTGTTATTATTGTGATTATTATTATCATTATTATTATTACAGCTCTTATCAGCAGACTATTTTACTATGCTACGCTATTAAAATTATTATTCAACAAGTTATCACATTGCCCCATATAAATATTATTAATTAACTAGTTATTATCCTATATTAATACCACAAACAAGTAGTTAGCAAATATCCCTATACTAGTACTATTAGTCAGGTAAATATATATCTAGGTCTAGCAGATGATTTTCTTCAGGTATTCTACATATTGAATTACTTTTAATTACTTCTGGTATCCTAGTAGTTGAATTACTTCTGGTATCCTAGCAGTTGAATTACGTCTGGTATCCTAGTAGTTGAATTACTTCTGGTATCCTAGCAGTTGAATTACGTCTGGTATCCTAGTAGTTTAATTATTTATGGTTAACTTACTTCCAATTGAATTACTTCTGGTATCTTACCAGTTTGGTTGTAAAATTGAGAAAGGAATAATTCGATAAAGGAATGATGCAACGTGCTTAAAACGAGATGTTTCTGTCTCGTGCAACAGTGATAACTGGAAGTTGTTCTGTCCAGTGCAGCAGTGATAACTGGAAGTTGTTCTGTCCAGTGCAGCAGTGATAACTGGAAGTTGTTCTGTCCAGTGCACGGCGGAGTGCGCCAGTGCAGCAGGCTGGAAGTTGTTCTGTCCAGTGCAGCAGTGTGTTTAACCAGAGAAGCGGCTCAGATGTCGCTGCATAAAAGAACAAGTTGATTGACATTAAGTCGGTAATTGGATAAACTACGGTGCTTTACGGTGCCCGAGCAGCCCATTGTGCCCTGAACCCCAATCCCTTAATCCGCTTTCAGAAGAGAAGAGAGAACCAGCGTCTTTTCACCGCCTCACCAGCCGGACACACACACACCATTTCTTTACATCGAAAATAATATGTAAAATATAGGTCACGTGCATTTAGAGTAAAATAGAGTGTGGACTGAATAATGGGAGTGAATTTCTCATATTAACTGTTTTAATGCAGAGTTTATTCTATTCAGTTGTATTCTAGATTACTTCATCTTTTAATTCCTCTCCATCTAATGTAATATCAGCCTAATGCCATATTCATTCATGGAATATTCCATTTTATTTTGACCGAATCCTCCTCGTCAGTTCTGCAGCGCGTGAGAGAGCAGAGATACGCTCGTGTCTCTGTGTTTGAGAGTGACAAGAGTTAGGGTTTAGGAAATAGGGGCTAGGGTTTAGGAAATAGGGGCTAGGGTTTAGTATTTAGGGTCTGAAATTAAACTTCGTGGTGGACTATAGCCAGTGTGGCTGTTTGGTGAATTGGTGGTGTTTGATCAGGATGACAACAGTGGAGGAGAGGAGAGAGAAGAGGAGAGGGGGTACCTGCAGGTCATCCGCCCCGGGGGGAGGGAGCCCCAGACCGGCTGCAGGCAGCAGCCTCTGGTCGTGGTGCATGCCGTACTGCCCACCGTGTGACGTCATCAAAGACAGGTCATGGCGCCGGTAGGCGTCCAGGCAGCCCAGCTCGCGCCGCTGCTGCTCGTCCAGGCACGAGGACTTAAGTGCACGGGCGCTGTGCAGGTTGATGAAGTCTGCATCTCCATGTGTTGCATGGTGGATCTGCTGGTAGTACTGCCCGGAGTGGAGAGAGTTGAGGCCATATGCTTCTGGGCCCACGGCTGGGTGGGAGTGCTGGAAGTCATAGTGGAAGGACTGGTGGTGCAGGGGGGTGTACTGGTGGTTGGTGGAGAAGTAGGGCGAGGCGAACTCTGTAGCCGCCGCGGGGTAGGCTGTGAGCGGCGAGGACGAGCTATAGGCCACCGAAGAGTTGGCGACGCTCTCGAGGCAACCGAGTTGCATCAGACGGTAACTGTTGGACCCGTCATGACGTATCTGAGAGGAATAAAGGAAAATATCAGGGTGTCATTTCATTTACCATCTCTCTCTTTACCGCTCTCTCTCTCTCTTAACACCTCAAACTCAAACACTCAAAGCTCTTAGAAAAAACACGAAGAAAATGTGATTCCATGAGCCTGGGAGGGGTACGCACAGCAGCGCAAGACCTCAGTGTGTGTGTGCGTTGTACACGGTATCTGTCATTTTCAGTGCAGCGTTTTAGAGCGCGTGCTGTTGTATTATTATTTGGGTCTCAGCTCTGAACGCGCGCTGGGTGGCAGGCAGTGAGCCACCAGTGTTCCGCCCTAAATGTTCTAATCACACCCGGTACCGGTTTACACACACAAGCCTCATCTGCCTCCCTCATTTTATTCCCTCACTCTTCACACAAATAAAACAAATAAGTCCAGTTTCCCGAAGCCAGTCCTCTCCCATTACCCACGGTATCTGAAGCTTTGCTTTCTGGAGACGCATCACAACGACTTTACTTTAAATCCGCTTGTACCAAACAGGTGCGATTACTATAACTTTAAATATGCATGTAGCAAACAGGTGTGGTTACTGTAACTGGTAGATTATATTCCTAAATGTTATTGATAATGAAGAGTGATAATACATAAATACCTCGGCATCATGGACCAAACCGGGGAACGTGGCGGACATGGTGTTGCTCCGCTAACCAGATTTTCCTCCTGATCGAACAAATGCTTTCCGTTAAAATCCCCAAACCGAGAGAAGTGGAAAAAGTCCCTGCACGGAGCCGCGGATAGCTGGTGGAACACGAGCGTTTTCCCTCTGTACCATCACACCGGCTGGCGCACAGATTTTGTACTTGCAGGGTATTTCTGTTGTGATGTCGTCGGTGGTCCCCTGATAATATAGTTGGAAAAATAAGCATCAGCACTGAGGAATGGATGGAGGACAATAGAAGAGCTAGCTTCTTCCATCCCAGGAGACAAGGAATAAATATTGTATCTTGCCTAATAAGGAACCGACACTTTCAAAATGTTTTACCATTTTTGTGGACATTTTCTTTTTGCTCGTTTGTATTTTCAGACCGTTTGCTTTCTTCGTTTTACCCACATGGCTTAATCCAGGCTATTACAAAACGAATCGGATTTTCAACAAAAATGTAAGTTGATTTCAAAACATCCCCTCGTTTATATAGGCTATGATTATTAAATAAACCTGTATTTTCGTTTTAGAATATTTTTTTCTCATCTATTAAACTAAATGTAATTTCATGTAGGCTATTTAGTTTTTTCAAATAGAGCACTTAATTGCCGTTCACGTCAACAAATCTCTATTAAGCCAATTATTATTACTACTACTACCATTATCATTATTGTTTTATTTTAATTATTATCGTTATTGTTGTGTAATTAATATCATTATTATATATTATTATAGACGTATGTATTGCCTTTATTATTATTATTACTAGTATTATATTATCCTTGTATTTAAATCAAATTGACCCCATATTAAACCGTAACGTCTGCTACAGATGTATTTGGAATTAAGCGACAATATTTCGTTTTTATGGAAATTAGATATAGGCTATGCAATGAGTGTATACCTGGGAGGAAGATCATTTCGTGGAGAGAAATAATGAGAATAATTAGGGAATCATTTCTGCTAACAGCACTGGATTTTCTTTGAGAAATAAACCTCATTGCTTTTATTTTATGTCGTAAATGGATCGTGGACATTTATAACGTACATTTATAGGCAAAAAAATGTCGTTTCACAGTACATTGTTGAGGCTTTGTGATATTACCAGGAGACGTGTGTGTGTGTGTTTCTGCTCTGAGCTCATGCAGAAGAGCGATAGGGTTGGAGCTCGTGAGGGAAACGGCGACTCAGACTCTTTTGTCGGTTTGGATCGAGCCGCTTCAAGCCGTGCTCACGCGCTGAGGGGAAGTGTCCTCTGCGGTGTTGCCCTCGAGCAGACCGCTACAAGACTCTGACTCCATTGTGTGACAGGCGTGGGCGTGCGCGGAGGTCAGCTGCCGACACTGACTAGGAACGGGAAATCAGCGTGAGACACGGCGGTCAGTATGATGATCCGAACCACCCGCACTCACCTGGGCGCGTGCCCACAGGGTGGTCCTGAGCTGGTTAGACGGGTAACGGGCCGGTAGGGTGAGAGAGAGAGATTGCGAGCAAGGGCCTGCCGGCTCGGGAGGGAAGAGAGGAAAATAGAAATGTGAAACGACAGAAGAAGGCTGTGCTTCCGGTTAGGCCCTGCAGCTCTCTCTGTCGGCCTCAGTACTGAACGACTCTAGCAGTCTGTCAGATATAACACATTCAGACACACACACACACACACACACACACACACACACACACACACACACACACACACACACACACACACACACACACACACACACACACACACACACACACACACACACACACACACACACACACACACACACACACACACACACAGAGAGAGAGGGAGGGATGGAGGGAGGGAGGGAGGGAGAACGGAACGTGAGTCAACGTGAGGGCTGGACGGTGCTTTTAAAGTGTTTTAAAGCCTCAAGCCTAATTATTTAACCCAAATTATCGCAATTACTCCGGGAGCGTCTAGACCCCTAAACCCATCCGCCCACTCCACTACCGAAACCGGCTGCCCAACAGGAACATGGACATGTTAATCAACGTTTAACTGAAACAACCGGTTATTGTTTAAACTGTAACGATGTGATATTAATGTGCAGACTGTGTTATCATGATAACCAGTCACCACAGACGCTGCTACAGACAGACCGACAGATAGGCAGGCCAGTTAGACGCCGTTATTGACTCTTAGTCTTAAATTAGCAAACTATTTATCCATCTGTTCCTGCAGATCTCAGGCCTATCGCTGAATAACCACCACTCTCTCATCTCAACAATATTATTCTACATCTCTTCTAAATTATATCATAATCAAATGAGAATTTACAACCACAAAACAAGATAATGAAACGCACACATTATGCAAGGTTTAATAAATGTTTTTTTTTAAATATAAAGTTCTCAAGGCCCTCATGTCCATGAGCAAATTAAGTAATTCGATTGTTTTGCCTCGAGGCTTGATGAAACCTCCGCGCGATTGAAGGCCAGTTGTCGCATGTGAGGATTAAGCTTTCCACCCGGCAGAGCGCGCTGTGTGTGCAAGAGGCACCAGTTGCGTAGTAGACGGTGCTAATAGGGCTTAGCTCCTGGAGCAGCCTCACCGACAGGGCGGGAAGCGCAGCGCCAGATGCGCAGTGAGATCGAGCCTGGCCCGGCCCCATCTGCTGCTTCGCAAGGCTCGGAGAGACTTGAGCTCCAACTCTCAGCATCTCAGCGGCAGAGAAATGAACAGTCAGAAATACAGGCTGAACTCATAACATATAGCCTACTGTAAAAATAAACTACTATAACACTATACTACTAGGTTATACTATAATAACTATTACAGTGTATTATATATCGGCTAATACAGTTAACCATGCCTATCAACATCCCATTGAGGTTGAACCGTAAATCATCTCATAAACGATCAATTCCGTCTGACATTAATACATTTACAACCATTGAATGATACAAATACGAACCAATAGGTCTACTATATGATACATATACTAGCCTATACTATTCATGATAAATATACTAGCCTATACTATTCATGATAAATATACTAGCCTATACTCTTCATGATAAATATACTAGCCTATACTATTCATGATAAATATACTATCCTATACTATTCATGATAAATATACTAGCCTATACTATTCATGATAAATATACTAGCCTATACTCTTCATGATAAATATACCAGCCTATACTATTCATGATAAATATACTAGCCTATACTATTCATGATAAATATACTAGCCTATACTATTCATGATAAATATACTAGCCTAAACTATTCATGATAAATATACTAGCCTATACTATTCATGATAAATATACTAGCCTATACTATTTTTGATAAATATACTAAATAGTCTTACTTTAGACATTAAAGAGACATTTTAAGAATTTTGATTTTAAGGGTCAACATTACTTGAAAGAAAATGTCACCAATTTTATTGGAGAGCGATAAAGACCCTGCGTCTTAATGTTCCCACTGAGATGAGATAGTATTATGAACTTGTCTTACAACTCTTGAGTTGTTTTGTTGCTAAAACCTCTATGCTTCCTTCCATTGGGAACATTTACAGACCACTAATCAAATAGATTGGTTTAGTGGAAAACACTTGGTAAAAGCCTATAGGCCGAGCTGAACATTTTTCAACACAGATATTATGTTTATAAATACAGTTGAACCATATTTTTGCAGGCTTTGGAGCAGGCTTAGTTTTGTCAATATGTCAACTTGCTTGTATCTGTCCCAATTCAAATAGATAAAAAAAAATAGAAATGCCATATGGTTTCATCTCGCCATCCTTTCTCCTCTCTTCTTCCCTGTTTATATCTAAATAGGAGGGGCCTACTGACGTTCCAGTCGGAAACAGTGTTGTTTCAGTTTCCAGCAGGGAAGTTAAGTTATTCAGGAAGCCTGGAAAATGCTTCACATGATTAGGGTATGTGTTATTATTATTGACATTTTTATGTAACTAGGCAAGGTTATTTAACTATGCTGAATTTATTTATTTATTCATTTATTTAGGCATATTTGTATTCAGGTGACAGAGACAGTAGCCTACAAATTAATCCACATTTCAACATATACATTTTTTATGGTTAAATCAGGTTAAAATTATATGAGCAATAGGTTACAAATTTGGTCAATCAACAATATCAACACTAGCGGGAACTACACATTACCGTACAATTGGCCTACCATAAGAGTAGAATTACTATGCTAGAAATACGTAAAAACAGACAGCAATACAATCGAATAAAAAAATACAGATTTAAGAATAGATTTTAAATGAATAATTTGTAGGGCAGGCTATATTTAACGATTTATAAACGCCTTTGTAGGCCTATAGATTGTATATTAATGTGTTGTATTCAACGGTGTGTTGAGGACTGTGTTGTGCTGTGAACTGTTATGCCCATGTGGCGAAGTTGTAAACTAAGTCAGACACCGGGTTTATATGGCCACAAGAGTCCATTAGGCTACCTTTGCAGCGCATGCAGCGCCAGCCCAAATAAGAGTCTTGGTCAGAGTGTCAGTTATTATTAGGCGACATAACAACCCGCCATGACAACAGCCTGGCTTTAATTAAGGCTACATAACAACCATCCGTAAATAAAAGCCTGGCCATAACGCAACATAACAACCCGCCACAACAACATCCTAGCCTGACCTGCAGAGCCTAGTGATGGGATGTTAGGGGAGGGGGGTCATTCAGACGCAATGTTTGGTTTATTTACAAATTCCACTCAATTAATTTCACAGGGCGCTAGGAGTGGAGCAGGAAACAGGTGTTCGGTATTTAAATGAAGCCTGTTGCTGCAGAGCCTTTCAGCCAGAGTTTCTTATATTAGGCTGTAGGCCTAGTGTAACGATATAAGCCATTCATTATTTACACACACCAACAGACCAAATATAAACACATAGGCCTACAGAGAAAAATGTCTCATTAGTAGTGAAGATTCTTCTTTTTATTTGTAGTTAGGATGTTTTATTATTTGAATTAAGAAATCAAATCAAAGGCTACAGAGTTTAGAGCAGGTTTAACAGGTGCAGCGAAATGCGTAGTGCTCGCTCCCTCAACAATGCAGTAGGCCTAGATTAATCATTAATTATCAAAGTGCCTTAGATTTAGTCCAAACCATGAAAATATATCTTGGTTCCTGACCCTCTTCCAGGCTGGCTAGGCCTATTGAAACTCCAAACCCTACTAGCCTTCACCAGCAACCTCACCCATAGGCACTCCTCAGTTATAGTCTCATAACCTTAACGCCATCATGTCGTCGTTATAAGGGGATGCCAGTAAGCCTGGGCAGCCAGCCGTTCACGGCCTTGTCACAGTACTGTATCTGAGGGCTCCGAAGTATCCCGGAGACCAGGGATCTCCCTTTATTAAAATAAAATTGTATTGCATTTGTCACATGCGCCGAATACAACAGTGAACCGTGAAATGCTTACTTACAAGCCCTTAACCAACAATGCAGTTCAAGAAATAGTTAAGAAAATATTTACTAAAGAAACTAAAGTAAAAAAATAAAAGTAACACAATACAAGTACAAACAATAACGACGCTACATACGGGAGAAGAACATCAGACATCAAAAACAAGATAACATCCGGGCTACAAGCTACTGGTATCATGAATATTTGTCTACTTCATTAACAACACACTACTGGTATCACTAACCGTTTGTCTACTTCATTAACAGAGTTATTGTTGTTCATTGTTCATTTAATTACTGCCCCATTCAGTCCTTTCAGACCAGACACGTGGCAGCTGCGATAATTAACAAAAGAGTGCAGAAAAAGGCCGATCTGCTCCCACTCAGACGCCAACAGACTTGCAACAGCCGGTCCAAGTTGAATTGATTTGTTGGTTTCAGATTTAAAACTTTTTACGCATTTTCATAAATGATCATGCTAAGATTAAATTAATTTGATCAAATTGAATTGATCAGACATCATCCATTAGACTAGTCATGACAAGCCTGGATCTATAGCCTGTTGATGGAATATTAAAGAGCTTCATGGGAAATTGGGAATGTCCTGGTTAAATCGGCCCAAATAACACATTGATATAAAACCCCACTGGCCACAGACGTTAGTTCAACATATAGTTTTTATTTCCGTTTGGTTGAGTTTTGAACTAATGTGAAATCAACGTGAAATCAACCAAATATTTCACCATGTCATTGTATTAGGTTAACAGTTGGGTGAAAAAATACGAAATGACCTTGCATTGATGACTTTTTGCAAATCCAATCAGTTTTAAATCATGTTGATTCAACATGTTTATATAAACATCCTCTTTTGTTTTTTGTTTTGTCAGTGAAATGGGCTCCACAAAAATCAGTTGTTCAGAAAGGACAAAAGAAAAGTTAAGGTCCATTACAAGGTTTGCATGTCAGCCCAGGTAAATAAAGATGAGCTGTAAGGCTGCTGGTTTCAGATTCTAGGTACCATCTTCTGCCGTTGTGCCCCTAAGCAAGGTGTTTCTTCCTCCATAGTTTGTGGTTGTGTCTACCTTGGGGTTTGGTAGCAGGATACTAACTACAGAACTACAAACCAACTACTATACCAACTACATACCAACTACATACAAACTGTTATACCAACTGCTATACCAACTACATACCAACTACATACCAACTACATACCAACTACATACCAACTGTTATACCAACTAAATACCAACTACATACCAACTGCATACCAACTGTTATACCAACTACATACCAACTACATACCAACTACATACCAACTACATACCAACTACATACCAACTGCTATACCAACTACATACCAACTACATACCAACTACATACCAACTACATACCAACTGTTATACCAACTACATACAAACTGTTATACCAACTGCTATACCAACTACATACCAACTACATACCAACTACATACCAACTACATACCAACTGTTATACCAACTACATACCAACTACATACCAACTACATACCAACTGTTATACCAACTACATACCAACTGTTATACCATCTGTTATACCAACTACAGAACTACATACCATCTGTTATACTAACTACAGAACTACATACCAACTGCTATACCAACTACATACTAACTACATACCAACTACATACCAACTGTTATACCAACTACATACCCAACCCTGACCACTACCCAACTCCCCGTTATACCAACTACATACCAACTGTTATACCAACTGTTATACCAACTACATAACTACATACCATCTGTTATACCAACTACATAACTACATACCATCTGTTATACCAACTACATAACTACATACCAACTGTTATACCAACTACATAACTACATACCAAGTGTTATACCATCTGTTATATCAACTACATAACTACATACCAACTGTTATACCAAATGTTATACCAACTACATAACTACATACCAAGTGTTATACCAACTACATAACTACATACCAAGTGTTATACCAAATGTTATACCAACTACATAACAAATGTTATACCATCTGTCAGGTTTGTGGAAGTGAACCACATTCCATCAAGTCCCATAAGCACATACAGCACTGATCAGAATATTCAAGTGTGTGTGTTTGTGTGTGTGTGTTGATGTTGTAAGTTGAACTGTTTTAACATTTGTAATTAGAACTACATAACTACATATCAACTATTATAACAACTGTTGTACCAATTAGCTACATATCTACATTACAGATAATACCCACCACTGCGACCTGTATGCTCTTGTTGGCTGACCCTCGCTTCATATTCGTCACCAAACCCACTGGCTCCGGGTCATCTATAAGTCTTTGCTAGGTAAAGCCCCGCCTTATCTCAGCTCACTGGTCACCATAGCAGCACCCACCCGTAGCACGCGCTCCAGCAGGTATATCTCACTGGTCACCCCCAAAGCCAACTCCTGCTTTGGCCGCCTTTCCTTCCAGTTCTCTGCTGCCAATGACTGGAACGAATTGCAAAATTCACTGAAGCTGGAGACTCATATCTCCCTCACTAGCTTTAAGCACCAGCTGTTAGAGCAGCTCACAGATCCCTGCACCTGCACATAGCCCATCTGTAAATAGCCCATCCAACTACCTCATCCCCATATTGTTATTTATTTTTTTGCACCCCAGTATCTCTACTTGCATATTTATCTTCTGCACATCTATCACTCCAGTGTTTAATTGCTAAATTGGAATTACTTCGCCACTATGAACTATTTATTGCCTTACCTCCCTAGTCTTATCTCATTTGCACACACTGTATATATATTTTTTCTATTGTGTTAATCACTGTACGTTTGTTTATTCCATGTGTAACTCTGTGTTGTTGTTTGTGTCGCACTGCTTTGCTTTATCTTGGCCAGATCGCAGTTGTAAATGAGAACTTATTCTCAACTGAACTACCTGGTTAAATAAAGGTGAAATAAAAATAAAATATACAAACTACATAACTACATACAACTGTCTTACCAACTAGCTATATAACTACATATTAACTGTTATACCAACTACAAAACTGCATAGCAACTGTTGTACCAGTTGTTTTTTTGAAAATGTATTACAAATAAAAAACCTAAATACCTTTTTTACGTAACATTTCAGACCCTTTGCTATGAGACTCACAATTAAGCTATGGTTCCATTGATCATACCTGAGATGTTTTTACAACTTGATTGGAGTCCACATGTGGTCAATTCAATTGATAGAACATGATTTGGAAAGGCACACACCTGTCAATATGAGGTCCCACAGTTGACAGTGCATGTCAGAGCAAAAACCAAGTCATGACGTTGAAGGAATTGTCCATAGAGCTCCGAGACAGGATTGTGTCGAGGCACATATCTGGGGAAGGGTACAAAAATATTTCTGCAAAATTGAAGGTCCCCAAGAACACAGTGGCCTCCATCACTGTTAAATGGAAGAAGTTTGTAAGCAGAAAGGCTCTTCCTAGAGCTGGCCACCCGGCCAAACTGAGCAATCGGGGGAGAAGGGCCATGGTAAGAAAGGTGACCAAGAACCCGATGGTCACTCTAACAGAGCTCCAGAGTTCCTCTGTGGTGATGGGAGAACCTTCCAGAAGGACAACGTTCTTTGCAGCACTCCACCAATCAGGTCTTTATGGTAGAGTGGCCAGACGGTGGCCACTCCTCAGTAAAAGGCACATGACACCGCACTTGGAGTTTGCCAAAAGGCACCTAAAGGACTCTGGAGGAAACCTGGCACAATCCCTACAGTGAAGCATGGTGGTGGTAGCATCATGCTGTGGGGATGTTTTTCAATGGCAGGGACTGGGAGACTAATCAGGATCGAGGGAAAGATGAACGGAGCAAAGTACAGAGAAATACTTGATGAAAACCTACTCCAGAGTGATTAGAACCTCAGAATGGTGCGATGGTTCACCTTCCACCTGGACAACGACCCTAAGCACACAGCAAAGACAACGTGTGAGTGGCTTTGTGACAAGTTTCTGAATGTCCTTGAATGACCCAGCCATAGCTCGGACTTGAACCTGATCGACCGTCTCTGGAGAGACCTGAAAATAGCTGTGCAACGACGCTCCCCATCCAACCTGACAGAGCTTTAGAGGATCTGCAGAGAAGAATAGGAGAACCTCAATACAGATGTGCCAAGCTTGCAGCGTCATACCCAAGAAGACTCGTGGCTGTAATTGCTGCCAAATGTGCTTGAACAAAGAATTGAGTAAAGAGTCTGAATACTTATGTAAATGTGATATATATATATATATATATATATATATATAGTTGTTATGTCATTATGTAGTTGGTATAACAGTTGGTATAACAGTTGGTATAACTACATAACAACTGTTATACCAACAACTTAACTACATAACAACTGTTATACCACTTAGATACATAACTACAAACCAACTGTTATACCACTTAGATACATAACTACAATCCAACTGAACTAGCCAACTGTTATACCAAATGTTCTACCAGCTACATAACTACATTTCAACTGTTTTACCAACTACAAAACTACAAACCAACTGCTGTTCCAGTTGTTTTTCCAAAATGTTATAACTACATATAACTATAACTACCCAAAATACAGGTGTGACAAGCTTGTAGCGACATACCCAAGAAGACTAAAAGCTGTAATCGCTGAATGTGTCTGAATGCTTATGTAAATGTTAAATAAATATTTTCTTAATTTATTAAATTTGCAAAACTGTCTAAAAACCAGTTTTTGCTTTGTAATTATGGGTATTGTGGGTAGATTGATGAGGGGAAAAAACTATTTAAGCCATTTTAGAATAAAGATGTACTGTAAATAAATGTGGAAATAGTCAAGGGGTCTGAGTACTATCGAATGCACTGTATGTACAGTACCAGTCAAAAGTTTGGACACACCTACTCATTCCAGGGTTTTTCTTTATTTTTATATTTTCTACATTGTAGAATAATAGTGAAGACATCAAAACTATGAAATAACACATATGGAAACATATAGATAAAATGGTGCCGGAAGAATAAAATGGCGGT
Organism: Salmo salar; assembly: GCF_965601325.2. Classification (NCBI taxonomy): domain Eukaryota; kingdom Metazoa; phylum Chordata; class Actinopteri; order Salmoniformes; family Salmonidae; genus Salmo; species Salmo salar. The sequence goes on along the minus strand of NC_138296.1, from coordinate 99,313,379 downwards.
GGAAGAAATGGCAGCAGTGTTACGGCGCCCAACCAATTGTTCTATTATGTGTTTTATTCGTGTTATTTGTAACTTATTTTGTACATAATGTTTCTGCAACCGTATCTTACGGCAAATAAAGAGCTTCTGGATATCAGGACAGCGATCACTCACCTCGGAGTAGACAAAGATTTTTTCTTCAACAAGCAAGACGCACAGGACATTCTCCAAACACCCGACAGGGCCAACATCCCCGTTATTTGCAAGAGGAAGAAACGCAGGTACAGAGGACACAGAGCGGGATGCCTCGTGAGGACCCGCAGAAGGCGAGTGGGAAAGCTGCCATTACGGTCAATATTACTCGCCAACGTGCAATCATTGGACAATAAATTAGACGAGGTACGATCACGAATATCCTACCAACGGGTCATCAAAAACTGTAATATCCTATGTTTCACGGAATCGTGGCTGAATGACGACACAGATATTCAGCTAGTGGGATATACGCTGCACCGGCAAGAGAGAACAGCACACTCTGGTAAGACGAGGGGGGGGGTCTGTGCATATTTGTAAACAACAGCTGGTGCACGAAATCTGAGGAAGTCTCCAGATTTTGCTCGCCTGAAGTAGAGTATATTGTGATAAATTACAGGCCACACTACTTGCCTAGAGAGTTTTCAGCTATACTTTTCGTGGCTGTTGATTTACCACCACAGACAAATGCTGGCACTGAGACCGCACTCAGTCAGCTGTATAAGGAAATAAGCAAACAGGAAACCACTCACCCAGAGGCGGCGCTCCTAGTGGCCGGTGACTTTAATGCAGGGAAACTTAAATCAGTTCTACCTAATTTCCATCAACATGTTAAATGTGCAACCAGAGGGAAAAAAATTCTAGATCACCTGTTCTCCACACACAGAGACGCGTACAAAGCTCTCCCTCACCACAACTCTATCCTCCTGATTCCTGCTTACAAGCAAAAATTAAAGCAGGAAGCACCAGTGACTAGGTCAATAAAAAAGTAGTCAGAAAATAGTCAGAGGAAGCAGATGCTAAACTACAGGACTGTTTTGCTATCACAGACTGGGACATGCTCGGGGATTCTTCTGATGGCATTGAGTACACCACATCAGTCACTGGCTTTATCAATAAGTGCATTGAGGACGTTGTCCCCACAGTGACTGTACGTACATACCCCAACCAGAAGCCATGGATTACAAACAACATTCACACTGAGCTAAAGCCTTCCCTGTAGCTCAGTTGGTAGAGCATGGTGTTTGCAACGCATGGTGTTTGCAACGCCAGGGTTGTGGGTTCGATTACCACGGGGGGCCAGTCCAGGGAGAAAAAAAAATGTATGAAATGAAATGAAATGTATGCATTCACTACTGTAAGTCACTCTGGATAAGAGCGTCTGCTAAATGACTAAAATGTCTAAAGGGCAGAGCACCATTTTCCCAGAAACCCTAGACCCACTCCAATTTGCATACCGCACAAACAGATCCACAGATGCAATCTCTATTGCACTCCACACTGCCCTTTCCCACCTGGACAAAAGGAACCCCTATGTGAGAATGCTATTCATTGACTACAGCTCAGTGTTCAACACCATAGTGCCCTCAAAGCTCATCACGAAGCTAAGGATGCTGGGACTAAACACCTCCCTCTGCAACTGGATCCTGGATTTCCTGACGGGCCGCCCCAAGGTGTTGAGGGTAGGTAGCAACACATCTGCCATGCTGATCTTCAACACTGGAGCCCCCCAGGGGTGCGTGCTCAGTCCCCTCCTGTACTCCCTGTTCACCCATGACTGCATGGCCAGGCACGACTCCAACACAATCATTAAGTTTGCAGATGACACAACAGTGGTAGGCCTGATCACCGACAATGACGAGACAGCCTATAGGGAGGAGGTCAGAGACTTGGCCGTGTGGTGCTAGAATAACAAGCTATCCCTCAACATAACCAAAACTAAGGAGATGATTGTGGACTACAGGAAAAGGAGGACCGAGTACGCCCCCATTCTCATCGACGGGGCTGTAGTGGAGCAGGTTGAGAGGATCAAGTTCCTTGGTGTCCACATCACCAACAAACTAGAATGGTCCAAACACACCAAGACAGTCGTGAAAAGGGCACGACAAAGCGTTTTCCCCCTCAGGAAACTAAAAAGATTTGGCATGGGTCCTCAGATCCTCAAAAGGTTCTACAGCTGCAACATCGAGAGCAGCCTGACTGGTTGCATAACTGCCTGGCACAGCAATTGCTCGGCCTCCGACCGCAAGGCACTACAGAGGGTAGTGCGTACGGCCCAGTACATCACTGGGGCTAAGCTGCCTGCCATCCATAACCTCTACACCAGGCGATGTCAGAGGAAGGCCGTAAAAATTGTCAAAGACCCCAGACATAGACTGTTCTCTCTACTACCGCATGGCAAATGGTACCGGAGTGCCAAGTCTAGGACAAAAAGGCTTCTCAACAGTTTTTACCCCCAAGCCATAAGACTCCTGAACATGTAATCAAATGGCTACCCAGATTATTTGCATTGTGTGCCCCCCAACCCCTCTTTTACGCTGCTGCTACTCTCTGTTTATCATATATGCACGGTCACTTTAACTATACATTCATGTACATATGCACATACTACCTCAATTGGCCCTACCAACCAGTGCTCCCGCACATTGGCTAACCCGCCACCCATCACCCGCCAACCCCTCTTTACGCTACTGCTACTCTCTGTTCATCATATATGCATAGTCACTTTAACCATATCTACATGCACATAGTACCTCAATCAGCCTGACTAACCGGTGTCTGTATGTAGCCTCGCTACTTTTATAGCCTCGCTACTTTTATAGCCTCGCTACTGTATATAGCCTCGCTACTGTTTTTCACTGTCTTTTTACTGTACGATCTGTACGATCTTTGTCCCCATGTGCAGTTGCGAACTGTAGTCTGGCTTTTTTATGGTGGTTTTGCTGCAGTGGCTTCTTCCTTGCTGAACGGCCTTTCAGGTTATGTCAATATAGGACTCATTTTACTGTGGATATAGATACTTTTGTACCTGTTTCCTCCAGCATCTTCATAAGGTCCTTTGCTGTTGTTCTGGGATTGATTTGCACTTTTTGCACCAAGGTACGTTAATCTCTAGGAGACAGAATGCGTCTCCTTCCTGAGCGGTATGATGGCTGCGTGGTCCCATGGTGTTTATACTTGCGTACTGTTGTTTGTACAGATGAACATGGTACCTTCAGGCATTTGCAAATTGCTCCCAAGGATGAACCAGACTTGTGGAGGTCTGCAATTTTTGTGGAGGTCTTGGCTGATTTCTTTTGATTTTCCTATGATGTCAAACAAAGAGGCACTGAGTTTGAAGGTAGGCCTTGATATACATCCAGAGGTACACATCTCATCATTTTCTGGAATTTTCCAAGCTGTTTAAAGGCACAGTCAACTTAGTGTATGTAAACTTCTGACCCACCGGAATTGTGATACAAAAATTATAAGTGAAATAATCTGTCTGTAAACAATTGTTGGAAAAATTACTTGTGTCAAGCACAAAGTAGATGTCCTAACCAACTTGCCAAAACCATAGTTTTTTAATAAGAAATTTGTGGAATGGTTGAAAAACGAGTTTTAATGACTCCAACCTAAGTGTATGTAAACTTCCGACTTCAACTGTATGTATATTATATGTATAGGAAGTAGAGGCAAGAGAACTGTTGAAGATACATATGGTGCATAGGATGTAATAATAGAAAAGTCTACATGGACTGATAATAGCATGAGTGTTATTGTTATTGTAGGCATTTAGAATCGTTAAGATGCACATGCGGGGGAGGGGTTGTGGATGTAAATACCTACGTCCATCACCACCTGTCGGATCTACAGGTAGAGGATAACATGTCTCATTAGTAACGAGGATAACATGTCTCATTAGTAACGAGGATAACATGTCTCATTAGTAACGAGGATAACATGTCTCATTAGTAACGAGGATAACATGTCTCACAGGATAACATGTGTCATTAGTAACGAGGATAACATGTGTCATTAGTAACGAGGATAACATGTCTCACAGGATAACATGTCTGATTAGTAACGAGGATAACATGTCTCATTAGTAACGAGGATAACATGTCTCATTAGTAACGAGGATAACATGTCTCATTAGTAACGAGGATAACATGTCTCATTAGTAATGAGGATAACATGTCTTACAGGATAACATGTCTCATTAGTAACGAGGATAACATGTCTTACAGGATAACATGTCTCATTAGTAACGAGGATAACATGTCTCACAGGATAACATGTCTCATTAGTAACGAGGATAACATGTCTTACAGGATAACATGTCTCATTAGTAACGAGGATAACATGTCTCACAGGATAACATGTGTCATTAGTAACGAGGATAACATGTCTTACAGGATAACATGTCTCATTAGTAACGAGGATAACATGTCTCATTAGTAACGAGGATAACATGTCTCATTAGTAACGAGGATAACATGTGTCATTAGTAACGAGGATAACATGTCTCATTAGTAACGAGGATAACATGTCTCATTAGTAACGAGGATAACATGTCTCATTAGTAACGAGGATAACATGTCTCATTAGTAACGAGGATAACATGTGTCATTAGTAACGAGGATAACATGTGTCATTAGTAATGAGGATAACATGTGTCATTAGTAACGAGGATAACATGTCTCATTAGTAACGAGGATAACATGTCTCATTAGTAACGAGGATAACATGTCTCATTAGTAACGAGGATAACATGTCTCATTAAATAAAAACATGATAACACGTCTCATTAGTAATGAGGATAACATGTCTCATTAGTAATGAGGATAACATGTCTCATTAGTAACGAGGATAACATGTGTCATTAGTAACGAGGATAACATGTGTCATTAGTAATGAGGATAACATGTCTCATTAGTAACGAGGATAACATGTCTCATTAGTAACGAGGATAACATGTCTCATTAGTAACAAGGATAACATGTGTCATTAGTAACGAGGATAACATGTCTCATTAGTAATGAGGATAACATGTCTCATTAAATAAAAACATGATAACATGTGTCATTAGTAACGAGGATAACATGTCTCATTAGTAACAAGGATAACATGTCTCATTAGTAACGAGGATAACATGTCTCATTAGTAACGAGGATAACATGTGTCATTAGTAACGAGGATAACATGTCTCATTAGTAACGAGGATAACATGTCTCATTAGTAACGAGGATAACATGTCTCATTAGTAACGAGGATAACATGTCTCATTAGTAACGAGGATAACATGTGTCATTAGTAACGAGGATAACATGTGTCATTAGTAATGAGGATAACATGTGTCATTAGTAACGAGGATAACATGTGTCATTAGTAATGAGGATAACATGTCTCATTAGTAACGAGGATAACATGTCTCATTAGTAACGAGGATAACATGTCTCATTAGTAACGAGGATAACATGTCTCATTAGTAACGAGGATAACATGTGTCATTAGTAACGAGGATAACATGTGTCATTAGTAACGAGGTTAACATGACTCATTAGTAATGAGGATAACATGTGTCATTAGTAATGAGGATAACATGTGTCATTAGTAATGAGGATAACATGTGTCATTAGTAACGAGGATAACATGTGTCATTAGTAATGAGGATAACATGTCTCAGAGGTTAACATGACTCATTAGTAATGAGGATAACATGTCTCAGAGGTTAACATGTCTCATTAGTAACGAGGATAACATGTCTCATTAAATAAAAACATGATAACACGTCTCATTAGTAATGAGGATAACATGTCTCAGAGGTTAACATGACTCATTAGTAACGAGGATAACATGTCTCAGAGGTTAACATGACTCATTAGTAATGAGGATAACATGTCTCAGAGGTTAACATGACTCATTAGTAATGAGGATAACATGTCTCAGAGGTTAACATGACTCATTAGTAACGAGGATAACATGTCTCAGAGGTTAACATGACTCATTAGTAACGAGGATAACATGTCTCAGAGGTTAACATGACTCATTAGTAATGAGGATAACATGTCTCAGAGGTTAACATGACTCATTAGCGATAACGAAGACAACATGACTAATCAGTGCAGTTTGATGGTATAAAGTTATTATGTATGTGGAGATATGAAAGGAGAAAGTACTATTCCCAAATATGCTGTTACTAGAGAACACTAGTGTAAAGCAAGTTTAATGGGTTACTAGAGATAAAGTAACATATGAAGAGCATAATGGGTTACTAGATATTTTATCAAGTAACAATAGAAATAGTAATAATATGCAACTGGCATACCCACACATAGATGTATGTATTTAAGAGACATTAACCCTTTCACACGTACAATCACACGGGGTGTGATCGTTCTACAGTGGTCCCTGAAGCGTACGATTGCACCCCGTGTGATTAGAACACTCATTTAGAAGAAGAAGGACAGAGAGAGAGCGCAGTCCCCGAGTGAGAAGGACAGAGAGAGAGCGCAGTCCCCGAGTGAGAGACACTTGTCTCTATTGTCCTGTTTTTGGACATGAATCCCGATGTGAGTCATGTGTCCAAAGGGGGAATTACCAGTCCCCTGGGGCCCTTTGGTAAATATGCAACTATAATTTCTTCACATGCCTGCTTCTAAAAAGGAAATAATCTAAGTTGGTAATGGTTGACAGTTACTCCAAATAGATTGACGGTTTCCCGACCTCTAGTTTTATATGAAGAAGGGTATTGCTGTTGTTTGTTTTTGGCCTGCTTCAATGCAAATCTCACCAGATTGGGTCTGATGGATGGTCGTAATTTCTCCATAAGGATTAATCCTCTGACTCCCTGACCCTACAACTCTGCAGTGAGATCGCCAAGATAATAGGGCAGTTTAAAACAATTTGGGGAAAAAAAACGTTTTCAACTCTGTGTTGATATTCTCTTTGACATTTGCCTTAGTCATTTGTATTAAAATATTGGTGTCACGTCCTGGCCAGTATATAAGGTTAATTGTTTTGTAGTTTGGTCAGGGCGTGGCAGGGGGTATTTGTTTTATGTGGTTCGGGGTGGTGTGTTTGTGTAAAGGGTGTTTGATTTAGTATTTCCGGGTTTTGGTTTATGTTTAGTTAATTCTATGGTTAGTCTAGTGTGTGTGTTTCTATGTTTGGTTGATTGGGGTTGGGACTCTCAGTTGAAGGCAGGTGTTGTCTATCTGCCTTTGATTGAGAGTCCCATATATTAGGGTGTGTTTGTATGTGTTATTTGTGGGTGATTGTTCTGTGTGTAAGCCGTATGCTTTACCAGACTGTTTGTAGTTGTTCGTTCATTCGTTCGTTCGTTCGTTCGTTTCGTTTTGTTATTTTGTATGTTCATTTTTGTAGTTAATAAAAATCAAGATGAGCATACACGTACCTGCTGCGTTTTGGTCCACATTTTCCGACGATGATTTCGTTATATCATCAGAGGACGAAGACAACCGTGACAATTGGTTGTAACAATAATTTGCCATACAGTGAATAATTTGTCTGGATTCCCTCAATCAGAAATGCCCTACACACACACTCTCTCTCTCTCTCTCTCTCTCTCTCTTTATCTCTCTCTTTATCTCTCTCTTTATCTCTCTCTTTATATCTCTCTTTATCTCTCTCTCTCTCTCTCTCTCTCTCTCTCTCTCTCTCTCTCTCTCTCATGGCGAAGGTGACCACAGATGATATTGTCATGACGTGCCCTTGGGGGGAGGATCATAGCGCCCCCCCCCCCTCTCTCTCTCTCTCTCCAAGGTTTTATGACTTAATGACATGTCCTAAATTCCTGGAAGGAACCCTCTCCCCCTTTGGACATGCAGTATGGGGAGAGAGGATTTGACAGTGGAACAAAGAGCTTATCTTTGTTCAACTCCTAATCCCCAAATTGGAGGATTAAACAATATTTCTATTTTTGAGAATGTGGGAATTGTCCGTGGACACTTAAGGGACAGTTATGATGAGTGTGTTTCATTTGGTGATCTCATAAAGGACAGGAAACATACAGAACTGTATCTCTTAAAGTGTACATTTCCCAGCTGTCAGGTTTATATCTAAATATTGTGAAATGTATGTCATTAACTTCTCTAGGGCCGGCGGGACGAAATCGTGCCACCTACGTAACAGCCAGTGGAATCCTGTGGCGCATTATTCAAATACCTTAGAAATGCTATTACTTCAATTTCTCAAACATATGACTATTTTGCACCATTTTAAAGACAAGACTCTCGTTAATCTAACCACACTGTCCGATTTCAAAAAGGCTTTACAACGAAAGCAAAACATTAGATTATGTCAGCAGAGTACCCAGCCAGAAATAATCAGACACCCATTTTTCAAGCTAGCATATAATGTCACATAAACCCAGAAGACAGCTAAATGCAGCACTAACCTTTGATGATCTTCATCAGATGACAACCCTAGGACATTATGTTATACAATACATGCATGTTTTGTTCAATCAAGTTCATATTTATATCAAAAACCAGCTTTTTACATTAGCATGTGACGTTCAGAACTAGCATACCCCCCGCAAACTTCCGGTGAATTTACTAAATTACTCAGGATAAACGTTCACAAAAAGCATAACAATTATTTTAAGAATTATAGATACAGAACTCCTCTATGCACTCGATATGTCCGATTTTAAAATAGCTTTTCGGTGAAAGCACATTTTGCAATATTCTAAGTAGATAGCCCGGCATCACAGCGCTAGCCATTTAGACACCCAGCAAGTTTAGCACTCACCAAAGTCAGATTTACTATAAGAAAAATGTTATTACCTTTGGTGTTCTTCGTCAGAATGCACTCCCAGGACTTCTACTTCAATAACAAATGTTGGTTTGGTCCCAAATTATCCATTGTTATATCCAAATAGCGGCGTTATGTTCGTGCGTTCAAGACACTATCCGAAAGGGTAAAGAAGGGTGACGAGCATGGCGCATTTCGTGACAAAAAAATTCTAAATATTCCATTATCGTACTTCGAAGCATGTCAACCGCTGTTTAAAATCAATTTTTATGCAATTTTTCTCGTAAAAAAGCGATAATATTCCGACCGGGAATCTGCATTTAGGTAAACAGACGAAAGAAAATAAAGCATGGGGTCGACTCGGGCACGCGCCTAAGCCTATTGTCCTCTGATCGGCCACTTGCCAAAAGCGATAATGTGTTTCAGCCTGGGGCTGCCTCGATATCATTCAGCTTTTTCCCGGGCTCTGAGAGCCTATGGGAGCCGTAGGAAGTGTCACGTTACAGCAAAGATCCTCAGTCTTCAATAAAAAGAGCCAAGATGAACAACAACTTGTCAGACAGGCCACTTCCTGTTTGGAATCCTCTCAGGTTTTTGCCTGCCATATGAGTGCTGTTATACTAACAGACACCATTCAAACAGTTTTAGAAACTTTAGGGTGTTTTCTATCCAAAGCCAATAATTATATGCATATTCTAGTTACTGGGCAGGAGTAGTAACCAGATTAAATCGGGTACGTTTTTTATCCGGCCGTGTCAATACTGCCCCCTACCCCCAACAGGTTAAACATGAAACTATTTGAGAAAAGATGTAATGTGATGTTAACCTTCTAAATTGAGAAAATCTGTTTTTTTCATATAAAGTTAACCAAGTCAGTAAGCACGCCCACGTGAGCATAGACATTACGTTAGCGTCATGGACCAGCCCTTTTCTACACAAGTATAAGAGCCCCGTGACGCAATTCACACGAGACCACGCAAACCACGGTGTAAGCTAAGGTTACAAATGGTTGAATTTCTAAGACCAGAAAACATGCAGCTGAAGCTACGTGTGAAATGGTTTAAAACTACAAGATCTGAAGACCATACCACTTGGAGCATTGGCTACACGGCTGGAAATTGTTAAACTCTGAGACTATCGATCAATACAGAATAAGTGAGAAATTCTAGACGACGAAACTTGTCTTGTCTGCAGCTAGAAATTACGTAAACCTAGAACGAGAATACCAACAACCACCGTAACATCTATCTAAGAACATTCCGGAATGGTACTCTGAAGTATCCATTCTAATCACATACGACTTTGATCATCAGGGAAACACAACCAAAGACTTTTCTGTCAACAGATGGACCAGTGACCACAGAGAGAGACAGCAAGACATACACTTGTAAATATGTAAATTGCAATTTATTCTCGAATGAGCGGTCGTTCATGTAAAGTATTAGCAATTTCTATGAGTGTAGTTATCCACTCTGTTCTCCCGCTCTTTCTCAGTCCCCACGCCTTTCCTTTGTTTACCAACCGTCATATCGGCTTTGGCCACTAGGGACATTTCTATCATGTTATCAACTCATTGTGTTAACCCTAACCCTAACCCTAACGCATTGTGTTAGTAACCAATATCTACTGTTTGTTTGTTATGTATTTCCGTGATTGACTAAGTTAGTTAGAAAATAAACAAGTCAATTTGTATATCACTGATTCATAATTTATGCTCGGGTTTGTGCAGATAACCAAGAATTTTACAACGTTTGGAATGAGACTAAAGGAAGGTAAAGATTAATAATCATTAATAGAAGACAGTACTCGATAAGATATATATCTGAAGAGTTGATTCGGGAAATAGAGACTCTCAAATAAAAATCTGTGGTGCCCCAACTTCCTAGTTAATTAAAGTTTACATTATTAGTTTAATCGCTAAACAATAATTACACCTAGAGAATTGATTTGATGAAATAAGTCTTCAGATTTAATGATAGTCCAGACATGACAGTATCTAGGAGATGGAAGGGACGGTCCCGTGTGGCTCAGTTGGTAGAGCATGGTCTTTGCAACGCCAGCGTCGTGGGTTCAATTCCCACGGGGGACCAGTATGGAAAAACAAAAAAATGTATGAAATATATGCATTCACTACTGTAAGTTTCTCTGGATAAGAGTGTCTGCTAAATGACTAAAATGTAAATAATTTGGCTGTGAACCTCACCCTCTAACTGGCTGAAATAATGTTCACTAAGGTCCTTCACCATTTTTACCATGAGGTCTGAGCCAGCAACCTGTACACAACATCCTGTCGAAGCTATCAACTGCCTTTTCTCTCATTCCTTTTCTCTCAGGAGGGTGACATGAGTCCACGTGGAGTGGAGAGAGATCCCGTCCAAACTTCTGTCATGCTGCTGGTCTACTGGTAGGACTGGTAGGAAAATGGGAAAGACATCATAGACTGTAAAGGACAGTTTTTCTCAGGAGAGAAAAATGAGGACATTTTCAAGGGCCATCCACTTTGAACATGTTCCATTGGGAGGACAAACTGAAACGCCAGAAGAATGAGTGCCGGGAGTGAGGGGGATGGTCAACCATGCCCGTAATGGATTTAAGCTTGTCCAAAATTATTTATTTGGGATATCAGGTTGATTGCGGTGGTCTGCACACTGCGAAATGTAATAAGTAATTTAGGCTAGAAATGCATTGAGATACCAATATGTCATTAACAAGCCACTCACAACTAATGCTCCAGCTGAAAGAAATGCATTGAGATACCGATCTGTCAATAACATGCTACTCGTGACAAAAGCTGTCAGTGCCAGAATCCATAAATTAAATTGTGTAATGAAGCATATGTAACTAAAGTCTTAAGCCATGGTTTTAAAAATTGGATTGTACAACCCAAAATAAAGGGTTTGTAAGTGTATGTGATTTTATGCATTGATATTGTTAACTTACTACTTCGTTTGTAGATTTTTGCTTTATTATGATGATTATGAATGAAACTAAATTCACTCCCATTAACAAAAGTATAACCTTTATTATGATTTATTATAATGATGTATTTTGATATACAGTTGAAGTCAGAAGTTTACATACACCTTAGCCAAATACATTTAAACTTAGTTTTTCACAATTCCTGACATTTAATCCTAGTAAAAATCCCTGTCTTAGGTCAGTTAGGATCACCACTTTATTTTACGAATGTGAAATGTCAGAATAATAGTAGAGAGAACGATTTATTTCAGCTTTTATTTCTTTCATCACATTCCCAGTGGGTCAGAAGTTTACATCGACTCAATTAGTATTTGGTAGCATTGCCTTTAAATTGTTTATTAACTTGGGTCAAACGATGCGGGTAGCCTTCCACAAGCATCCCACAAAAAGGTGGGTGAATTTTGGCCCATTCCTCCTGACAGAGCTGGTGTAACTGAGTCAGGTTTGTAGGTCTCCTTGCTCGCACACGCTTTTTCAGTTCAGCCCACAATTTTTCTATAGGATTGAGGTCAGGGCTTTGTGATGGCCACTCCAATACCTTGACTTTGTTGTCCTTAAGCCATTTTGCCACAACTTTGGAAGTGTGCTTGGGTCATTGTCCATTTGGAAGACCCATTTGCAACCAGGCTTTAACTTCCTGACTGATGTCTTAAGATGTTGCTTCAATATATCCACGTCATTTTCCTCCCTCATGATGCCATCTATTTTATGAAGTGGACCAGTCCCTCCTGCAGCAAAGCTCCCCCACAACATGATGCTGCCACCCCCGTGCTTCACGGTTGGGATGGTGTTCTTCGGCTTGCAAGCCTCCCCCTTTACCTCCAAACATAATGATGGTCATTGTGGCCAAACAGTTCTATTTTTTATTTTTTTATCAGACCAGAGGACATTTCTCCAAAAGTATGATCTTTGTCCCCATGTGCAGTTGCAAACTGTAGTCTGGCTTTTCTATGGCGGTTTTGGAGCAGTGGCTTCTTCCTTCCTGAGTGGCCATTCAGGTTATGTCGATGTAGGACTCATTTTACTGTGGATATAGATACTTTTGTACCCGTTTCCTCCAGCATCTTCACATGGTCCTTTGCTGTTGTCCTGGGATTGATTTGCACTTTTCGCACCAAAGTACGTTCATCTCTAGGAGACAGAACGCTTCTCCTTCCTGAGCGGTATGACGGCTGCGTGGTCCCATGGTGTTTATACTTGCGAACTATTGTTTGTACAGATGAACATGGTACATTCAGGCATTTTAAAATTGCTCCCAAGGATGAACCAGACTTGTGGAGATCTACAATTTTTTTTCTGACGTCTTGGTTGATTTCTTTTGATTTTCACATGATGTCAAGCAAAGAGGCACTGAGTTTGAAGGTAGGCCTTGAAAAACATCCACAGGTACACCTCCAATTGGCTCAGATGATGTCAATTAGCCTATCAGAAGCTTCTAAAGCCATGACATCATTTTCTGGAATTTTCCAAGCTGTTTAAAGGCACAGTCAACTTAGTGTATGTAAACTTCTTACCCACTGGAATTGTGATACAATAAATTATAAGTGAAATAATTTGTCTGTAAACAATTGTTGGAAAAATTACTTGTGTCATGCACAAAGTAGATGTGCTAACCGACTTGCCAAAACTAAAGTTTTTGAATAAGACATTTGTTGAGTGGTTGAAAGACGAGTTTTAATGACTCTAACATAAGTGTATGTAAACTTCCGACTTCCAACAGTACAAACTTCCAACAGTACAAACTGAAATCGAATGCTTATTTTAAAATGTAATCTGGTGGAGGGCACAGAATGTGATCTATAAATGAACATTGGAGATGGTGCCAGACACATGCCGGAACCAACCCTATGAACTATGCCTATAAAACGTGTCTGTAAACAGTATACAGGAGATCTGAAGGGACTGCCACAAGAGAGCTCCTGAAAGACCATGGAGCATTAAGTTTGTTGGAACAGTTAACTGTTAATAAACAATGATTCTTTAAGATCGACATCAAGTGTCCCATGTGTAGACTTTCCACAACACTATGAATCAAATGTTATACCAACTGTTATAACAACTATATGACTAAATACCAACTGTTAAACCAACTACAAAACTACATACCAAATGTTATACTAACTGTTATACCAAGCTGCAAACTACATAGCAACTGTTATACCAACTAACATATTAACTGATAAACAAACCGTCATACCAACTACATACCTACATGCCAATTTTTATACCAACTACATTACTACATACGAACTGTTATTCCAACTGTTATACCAACTACATTACTACATACCATCTGTTATACCAACTACATGACTGCATACCAATTATTATACCAACTACATAACTACATATCAACTGTTATTCCAGTTGTTATGCCAACTGTTATACTAACTAAATATATACAAATTGACTGTTATAACAACTGTTCCACCAACTACATATCTACATACAAACTGTTATAACAACCGTTCCACCAACTACATATCTACATACGAACTGTTATAACAACTGTTCCACCAACTACATATCTACATAGCAACTATTCTATCAGCTACATATCTACATACAACTGTTATATGAATATGAACTACATAACAACATATGAACTATTATATCAACTGTTACACAAGCTACATAACTACATACCAATTATTATACCAACTACATGACTACATTCCAATTATTATACCAACTTCAACACGACATTCCCTCATACCAGCTGTTATACCAACTGTTTCACCAACTACATAACAACAAATCAAATCAAATCAAATGTATTTATATAGCCCTTCTTATATCAGCTGATATCTCAAAGTGCTGTACAGAAACCCAGTCTAAAACCCCAAACAGCAAGCAATGCAGGTGTAGAAGCACGGTGGCTAGGAAAAAGTCCCTAGAAAGGCCAAAACCTAGGAAGAAACCTAGAGAGGAACCAGGCTATGAGGGGTGGCCAGTCCTCTTCTGGCTGTGCCGGGTGGAGATTATAACAGAACATGGCCAAGATGTTCAAATGTTCATAAATGACCAGCATTGTCAAATAATAATAATCACAGTAGTTGTCGAGGGTGCAACAAGTCAGCACCTCAAGAGTAAATGTCAGTTGGCTTTTCATAGCCGATCATTGAGAGTATCTCTACCGCTCCTGCTGTCTCTAGAGAGTTGAAAACAGCAGGTCTGGGACAGGTAGCAAGTCTGGTGAACAGGTCAGGGTTCCAGAACCGCAGGCAGAACAGTTGAAACTGGACCAGCAGCATGACCAGGTGGACTGGGGACAGCAAGGAGTCATCAGTTCAGATAGTCCCGAGGCATGGTCCTAGGACTCAGGTCCTCTGAGAGAGAGAAAGAAAGAAAGAAAGAAAGAAAGAAGAGAAAGAAGAGAAAGAAGGAGAGAAAAAGAGAAAAAGAAAGAGACAATTAGAGAGAGCATACTTAAATTCACACAGGACACTGGATAAGACAGGAGAAATACTCCAGATATAACAGACTGTTATAGCCCCCCGACACAAACTATTGCAGCATAAATACTGGAGGCTGAGACAGGAGGTGTCGGGAGACACTGTGGCCCCGTCCGACGATACCACCGGACAGGGCCAAACAGGCAGGATATAACCCCACCTACTTTGCCAAAGCACAGCCCCCACACCACTAGAGGGAAATCTCCAACCACCAACCTACCATCCTGAGACAAGGCCGAGTATATCCCACAAAGATCTCCCCTAAAGCAAAACCCAAGGAGGGTGCCAACTGGAAGATGTCAGTGACTCAACCCACTCAAGTGACGCACCACTCCTAGAGATGGCATGGAAGAGCACCAGTAAGGCACTGACTCAGCCCCTGTAATAGGGTTTGAGGCAGAGAATCCCAGTGAAGAGAGGGGAACCAGCCAGGCAGAGACAGCAAGGGCAGTTCATTGCTCCAGTGCCTTTCCGTTCATAAAAAAAATAAGAAAAAAAAGTGCCTTTCCGTTCACCTTCACACTCCTGGGCCAGACTACACTCAATCATAGGACCTACTGAAGAGATAAGTCTTCAATAAAGACTTAAAGATTGAGCCGGAAAGTAGAGCATTGCAGTAGTCTAACCTAGAAGTGACATAAGCATGGATGAATTTTTCTGCATCATTTTTGGACAGAAAGTTCCTGATTTTTGCAATGTTACATAGATGGAAAAAAACTGTCCTTGAAACAGTCTTGATATGTTCGTCAAAAGAGAGATCAGGGTCCAGAGTAACGCCGAGGTCCTTCACAGTTTTATTTGAGACAATTGTACAACTATCAAGATTAATTGTCAGATTCAACAGAAGATCTCTTTGTTTCTTTGGACCTAGAACAAGCATCACTGTTTTGTCCGAGTTTAAAAGTAGAACATTTGCCGCCATACACATCCTTATGTCTCAAACACAGGCTTCCCAGGTAGGCAATTTTGGGGCTTCACCATGTTTCATCGAAATGTACAGCTGTGTATCGTCCGCATAGCAATGAAAGTTAACATTATGTTTCCGAATGACATCACCAAGAGGTAAAATATATAGTGAAAACAATAGTGGTCCTAAAACTGAGCCCTGAGGAACACCAAAAATGTACAGTTGATTTGTCAGGGGACAACCCATCCACAGAGACAAACTGATATCTTTCCGACAGATAAGATCTAAACCAGGCCAGTACTTGTCCGTGTAGACCAATTTGGGTTTCCAATCTCTCCAAAAAAATGTGGTGATTGATGGTATCAAAAGCAGCACTAAGGTCTAGGAGCATGAGGACAGATGCAGTGCCTCGGTCTGATGCCATTAAAAGGTAATTTACCACCTTCACAAGTACAGTCTCAGTGCTATGATGGGGTCTAAAACCAGACTGAAGCATTTCGTGTACATTGTTTGTCTTCAGGAAGGCAGTGAGTTGCTGAGCAACAATTTTTTCAACATTTTTTGAGAGGAATGGGAGATTTGATACAGACCAATTTATTATATTTTTTTCTGGGTCAAGGTTTGGCTTTTTCAAGAGAGGCTTTATTACTGCCACTTTTAGTGAGTTTGGTACACATCCGGTGGATAGAGAGCCGTTTATTATGTTCAACACAGGAAGGCCAAGCACAGGAAGCAGCTCTTTCAGTAGTTTAGTTGGAATAGGGTCCAGTATGCAGCTTGAAGGTTGAGAGGCCGTGATTATTTTCATAAATGTGTCAAGAGATATAGTATTAAAACACTTGAGTGTCTCCCTTGATCCTAGGTCCTGGCAGAGTTGTGCAGACTCAGGACAACTGAGCTTTGGAGGAATACGCAGATTTAAAGAGGAGTCCGTAATTTGCTTTCTAGTGATCATGATCTTTTCGTCAAAGAAGTTCATGAATTTCTCACTGCTGAAGTGAAAGCCATCCTCTCTTGGGGAATGCTGCTTTTTAGTTTGCGTTGCGATATTATCAAAAATAAATGTTGGATTGTTCTTATTTTCCTCAATTAATTTGGAAAAATAGGATGATCGAGCAGCAGTGAGGGCTCTTCAATACTGCACGGTACTGTCTTTCCAAACTAGTCGGAAGACTTCCAATTTGATGTAGAACCATTTCCGTTACAATTTTCTGGAAGTATACTTCTGTATACCAGTGAGCTAGTTTCTTATGACAAGTTTCGTGCGACTGCATCTAGGGTATTGCGCAAGGTTAAATTGACTTCCTCAGTTAGGTGGTTAACTGATTTTTGTACTCTGCGTCCTTGGGTAGGTGGAGGGAGTCTGGAAGGGCATCTAGGAATATTTGGGTTGTTTGAGAATTTATAGCGTGGCTCTTGATGATCCTTGATTGGGGTCCGAGCAGATTATTTGTTGCGATTGCATACTTCATAAAATGGCGATCCGATAGTCCAGGATTATGATGAAAAACATTAAGATCCAGAACACTTATTCCACTGGACGAAACTAGGTCCAGAGTATGACCGTGGAAATGAGTAGGTCCGGAGACATGTTGGACAAAACCCACTGAGTCGATGATGGCTCCGAAAGCCTTTTGGAGTGGGTCTGTGGACTTTTCCATGTGAATATTGGAGTCACAAATATTTTGGAATATTATCTGCTATGACTACAAGGTCCGATAGGAATTCAGGGAACTCAGTGAGGAACGCTGCATATGGCCCAGGAGGCCTGTAAACAGTAGCTATAAAAAGTGATTGAGTAGGCTGCATAGATTTCATGACTAGAAGCTCAAAAGACGAAAATGTCGTTTTGTTTTGTGAATTGAAATTTGCTATCGTAAATGTTAGAAACCCCTCCACCTTTGCGGGATGCACGGGGGATATGGTCACTAGTGTAACCAGGGGGCGAGGCCTCATTTAACACAGTAAATTCATCAGGCTTAAACCATGTTTCAGTCAGGCCAATCACATCAATATTATGATCAGTGATTCGTTTATTGACTGTAACTGCCTTGGAAGTGAAGGATCTAACATTAAGATGCCCTATTTTGAGATGTGAGGTATCACAATCTCTTTCAATAATGGCAGGAATGGAGGAGGTTTTTATTCCAGTGAGATTGCTAAAGCGAACACCGCCATTTTTAGTTTTTCCTAATCTAGATCGAGGCACAGACATGGTCTCAATGGGAATAGCTGAGCTGACTACACTGACTGTGCTAGTGGCAGACTCCACTAAGCTGGCAGGCTGGCTAACAGCCTGCTGCCTGGCCTGCACCCTATTTCATTGTGGAGCTAGAGGAGTTAGAGCCCTGTCTATGTGACGGACTCCCTCCAGCTAGGATGGAGTCCGTCACTCCTCAACAGGCCAGGCTTGGGAGGGGCAGAAAAAGGTTTTCAACCAGCGATTCAGTTGCGAGACTCTGCTGTAAAGCTCATCACTCCCCCTAACTGGGAGGGGGCCAGAGACAATTACTCGATGGCGACACATCTTTCTAGATGATTTACACGCTGAAGCTATGTTGCGCTTGGTGACCTCTGACTGTTTCATCCAAACATCGTTGGTGCCGACGTGGATAACAATATCCCTATACTCTCTACACTCGCCAGTTTTGGCTTTAGCCAGCACCATCTTCAGATTAGCCTTAACGTCGGTATCCCTGCCCCCTGGTAAACAGTGTATGATCACTGGATGATTCATTGTAAGTCTAATACTACGGTTCATGGAGTCGCCAATGACTAGGGTTTTCAATTTGTCAGAGCTAATGGTGGGAGGCTTCGGCGTCTCAGACCCCACAACGGGAGGAGTAGAGACCAGAGAAGGCTCGGCCTCTGACTCCGACCCGTTGCATAATGGGGTGAACCAGTTGAATGTTTCTGTCGGCTGAATGAGCGACACCGGTTGAGCATTCCTACAGCATTTCATTCCAGAAGCCATGAGAAAATTGTCCGGCTGCGGGGACTGTGCGAGGGGATTGAAACTACTATCTGTACTTACTGGTGGCACAGACGTTGTTTCATCATCAAGTTTGCATTCAACACAACAGTAGTAGACTTGATCACCAACAACAACGAGACAGCCTAGGGAGGAGGTGAGGGCACTCAGAGTGTGGTGTCAGGAAAACAACCTCTCACTCAATGTCAACTAAACAATGGAGTTGATCGTGGACTTCAGGAAACAGCAGAGGGAGCAGCCCCCTATCCACATCGACGGGAGAGCAGTGGAGAAGGTGGAACGTTTTAAGTTCCTCAGCGTACACATCAAAGACAAACTGGCTTTTCATCACAAAATTTGACTTTTCACCCAAAACCCTGACAAACTTTTACAGATGCACAATCGAGAGTATCCTGTTGGGCTGTATCACCGCCTGGTACGGCAGCTGCTCTGCCCATAACCGTAAGGCTCTCCAGAGGGTGGTGCAGTCTGCACAACGCATCACCGGGGGCAAACTACCTGCCCTCCATGACACCTACACCACCAGATGTCACAGGAAGGCCAAAAAGATCATCAAGGACAACAACCACCCGAGCCACTGCCTGTTCACCCCGCTATCATCCAGAAGGCGAGGTCAGGACAGGTGCATCAAAGCTGGGACCGAGAGACTGAAAAACAGCTTCTATCTCAAGGCCATCAGACTGCTAAATAGCCACCACTAACTCAGAGAGGCTGCTGCCTACACTGAGATCCAATCACTGGACATTTTAATAAATGAATCACTAGTCACTTTAAACATTGGCACTTTAAATAATACCACTTTACTAATGTTTACATATCTTACATTACTCAAATCACATGTATATACTGTATTTTATACCATCTACTGTACCTTGCCTATGCCGCTCGGCCATCGCTCATCCATACACTTATATGTACATATTCTCATTCACCCCTTTAGATTTGTGTGTATTAGGTAGTTGTTGGGGAATCGTTAGATTACTTGTTAGATATTACTGCACTGTCGGAACTATAAGCACAAGCATTTCGCTACACTCGCATTAACATCTGCTAACCATGTGTATGGACCAATAACATCTGCTAACCATGTGTATGGACCAATAACACCTGCTAACCATGTGTATGGACCAATAACACCTGCTAACCATGTGTATGGACCAATAACACCTGCTAACCATGTGTATGGACCAATAACATCTGCTAACCATGTGTATGGACCAATAACACCTGCTAACCATGTGTATGGACCAATAACATCTGCTAACCATGTGTATGGACCAATAACATCTGCTAACCATGTGACCAATAACACCTGCTAACCATGTGTATGGACCAATAACACCTGCTAACCATGTGACCAATAACACCTGCTAACCATGTGTATGGACCAATAACACCTGCTAACCATGTGACCAATAACACCTGCTAACCATGTGTATGGACCAATAACACCTGCTAACCATGTGTATGGACCAATAACATTTGATTTGATTTGACAGGAAACGCGTCCAACCATGATGTATTCTGGTAAGATAGTCTAGCTAGCTACATTTTCAGATATTACACGTTTTTAATTTTGACAGAAAGTGGTTTCATTTCAAGTGTACTATTAGCTGTTACGCACACCTCTTGGAGGAGGGAACGCAACACCCTGCTACACTCAACTCCCCGTGGAGTGAAATAGGTATGTGATTGTAGGTGCGGGTAAGGATGACAGAGACAGAGAATATTGCCGTTTACAGGGAATTTATTTCCTTACACAGTAATTGTGGGGAAAACGGGCTGGACGGAACCAAAGCAAAGAAAGTAAAAGTTAAAGAGTCCCCTCTCCTACCTACCTGCCTACCCACTACTTACCTAACCTTAACACCTCCTGGAGCGCTAACCAAAATAGAGGGGGTGGTCCGCCCAGGTCTTACCTAGTGTGCATAGACAGAGTATATACTACGGGTATATGTATGGCCTCAGGCCTCTTGCCTAAACACTCCCAAGGTGCCTTTCCCTTCCCCTCTGGGAACAAAAACAGAATAATTACTAACTTAAAGTGAACAATTTCAATAATCAAAAAACACTGAGTCCTATTGGCACACTCATACCTCAGAAGTAGCGGCTACAAAATACTTTCAACAACGCGGTCTCT
Source organism: Salmo salar (assembly GCF_965601325.2). Lineage (NCBI taxonomy): Eukaryota > Metazoa > Chordata > Actinopteri > Salmoniformes > Salmonidae > Salmo > Salmo salar. The sequence goes on along the minus strand of NC_138296.1, from coordinate 99,292,134 downwards.
GTGCAACAACCAACACAGGACATCCAAGAAGCTCTCTCTTCCTCAAAGGAACACTGGCTTTTATCCAGCTGCAGAAGGAGTTTGTAATTGCCGGTAACTCTATCCCCTAACGAGAGGGCTGGATCAGAGCTACCTTCTGCAACGGGGCCGACCAATCAGCTGCTCGGGGGAATCCAGGAAGCCATTTCCTGCAATACACACATACATATACACAACCCACAACACAGAAACTGGGAAATGTAACAAGCTAGCTAATGTTAGCTGGCTGGGTCGCTAACTAACGTTACGTCATGCGTTGGGATTTATTTTGACAAAGTATTTTCATTTCAAGTTAGTGTACTGTTAGCTAGCTAGCTAACATTAGCTGGCTGGCTCGCTAACTAACGTTACGTCATGCGTTGGGATTTATTGTTTACCTAGCTAGTTATCTAGCTACATCTGCCAGAGCACAGAATAACTGATGCATTTTTGAACGCTCAACACCCATTGAATATGTCTGGTGTCAGTAAACGTCGGCAACAAAGTGTAATTCAATTGTTGCCAGCAGCACAGTTACAGTCACCAACTCTCTGGATAACATGAAAACTGCCTAACCAGCTCTGCTAGGGGGAGTAAAATGGTCAGAGTGGGATGTTCTCTCATTATGTGTCTGGAAGTAGCTAGCCAATGTTAGCTAGTCAGATTGGGTGCTTTACTGTCGTTGTGAGGTCAGAGCTTTCAGAACAACCCTACTTATTGGCCAGAGCATCCAGTGTGCGCTCTCAACGCGAAACCACAGATAGAGCGATAGGGTGAGTAATGTTCAGTGAGCTGTTCTCTCTCTCTCTCTCTTAGATGTCTGGAAATAGCTGGCAAGTTAGTACAGAGCGCATAGATCAACCCTTAAAGAGATGGGTGGAGCTAAGGCTTAAGAGGGTCTGAACAATGCTGAATGAGTGTAGACAAAGGGCTCTCCAGTTGTAGTACCAAAACATTGAAAGACGGTTTTCTCAAAAGTGAGTTTACAAGTTGATCATCTTTCAAGGCGTAATTCCTTTCCCATTGTTTCCTCAAATGCAGTGTATGATATAACATTTTGTAGCTCTGAGTCTCTATTTTTATCCAATGTAGAAAACAGCAATTCAAATATTGCTACATAAGACTGAATCTAGGTGGTGAGTCACAACTGTTATACCAACTGGCTTCCTCTGACACCGCCTGGTGTAGAGATCCTGGATGGCAGGCAGCTAGCTGATGTACTGGGCCGTACGCATTACAGTCTGTAGTGCCTTACGGTCGGAGGCCGAGCAGTTGCCGTACCAGGCAGTGATGCAACCAGTTAGGATGCTCTCGATGGTGCAGCTGTAGAACCTTTTGAGGATCTGAGGACCCATGCCAAATCTTTTAAGTATCCTGAGGGGGAATAAGCTTTGTCGTGCCCTTTAATCGACTGTCTTGGTGTGCTTGGACCATGTTAGTTTGTTGGTGATGTGGACACCAAGGAACTTGAAGCTCTCAACTTGCTCCACTACAGCACCATTGATGAGAATGGGGGCGTTCTCGGTCCTCCTTTTCCTCTAGTCCACAATCATCTCCTTTGTCTTGATTATGTTGAGGGATAAGTTGTTATTTTGGCACCACCTGGCCAGGTCACTGACCTCCTCCCTATAGGCTGTCTTGTCGTTGTCGGTGATCAGTCATGGGTGAACAAGGTGTACAGGAGGGATCTGAGCACGCACCCCTGAGGGGCTCCAGTGTTGATGATCAGCGTGGCGGATGTGTTGTTGCCTACCCTCACCACCTGGGGGCGGCCTGTCAGGAAGTTCAGGATACAGTTGCAGAGGGAGGTGTTAAGTCCCAGGATCCTTAGCTTCGTGATGAGCTTTGAGGGTATTGTGGTGTTGAACACTGAGCTGTAGTCAATGAATAGCATTCTCACGTAGGTGTTCCTTTTGTCCACGTGGGAAAGGGCAGTGTGGAGTGGCAATAGAGATTGCATCATCTGTGGATCTGTTGGAGCGGTATGCAAATTGGAGTGGGTCTAAGGTTTCTGGGATAATGGTGTTGATGTGGGCCATTACCAGCCTTTCAAAGCACTTCATGGCTACAGACGTGAGTGCTACAGGTCGGTAGTCGTTTAGGCAGGTTACCTTAGTGTTCTTGGGCACAGGGACTATGGTGGTCTGTTTGAAACATGTTGGTTTTACAGACTCAGTCAGGGACAGGTTGAAAATGTCAGTGAAGACACTTATGTACGGTCACTGTGGGGACGACGTCATCGATGCACTTATTGATGAAGCCAATGACTGATGTGGTGTACTCCTCAATGCCATCGGATGAATCCCGGAACATGTTCCAGTCTGTGATAGCAAAACAGTCATATAGTTTAGCATCTGCTTCATCTGACCACTTTTTTATTGATCTAGTCACTGGTGCTTCCTGCTTTAATTTTAGCTTGTAAGCAGGAATCAGGAGGATATAATTATGGTCAGATTTGCCAAATGGAGGACGAGGGAGAGCTTTGTATGCATCTCTGTGTGTGGAGTAAAGGTGGTTCAGAGTTTTTTTCCTCTGGTTGCACATTTAACATGCTGATAGAAATTTGGTAAAACGGATTTAAGTTAGCCTGCTTTAAGCTACTCGGAGTGTCGCCTCTGGGTGAGCCTTTTCTTGTTTCCTTATGGTGGAATACAGCTCATTCAATGCTGTCTTAGTGCAGCCTCAGTCTGTGGTGGTATGTAAACAGCTACGAAAAATACAGATGAAAACTCTCTAGGTACATAGTGTGGTCTACAGTTCATCATGAGCTACTCTACCTCAGGCGAGCAATAGTTTGAGACTTCCTTAGATGTCGTGCACCAGCTGTTATTTACAAAAATACGTAGTCCGCCGCTCCATGTCTTACCAGACGCCGCTGTTCTATCCTGCCGGTGCAGCGTATAACCAGCCAGCTGTATGTTGATAGTGTCGTCATTCAGCCACGACTCCGTGAAACATAAGATGTTACAGTTTTGAATGTTCCGTTGGTAGTTTAATCTTCTGCGTAGGTCATCTATTTTATAATCCAAAGATTTCACGTTTGCTCGCAGAATGGAAGGAAGTGGGGGTTTATTCGATCGCCTACAAATTCTCAGAAGGCAGCCCCGTTCTCCTGCCCCTTTTTCACCGCCGCCTCTTCACGCAAATCACAGGGATCTGGGCCTGTTCCTGAGAAGGCAGGATATCATTCGTGTTGGTCTGATCAGACTCATTAAAGGAAAAAAAGGATTCTTCCAGTCCGTGGTGAGTAATCACAGTCCTGATGTCCAGAAGTTATTTTCTGTCATAAGAGACGGTAGCGGCTACATTATGTACAAAATAAGTAAAGAAATCTGTCGCAAATAAACGAACAAAAAAACACAATTGGTTGGGGCACGTAAAAGTTCTGCCTTCTTCTCCGGTGCCATCTTAACATCACATCTTAACATACCAGCTATTATTGGACTAGCTAAACAACCAACTGTTATACTAACTATTTAACTACATACCAACTGTTATAAGAACATACATAAAACATACCAACTGTTATACTAACTATTTAACTACATACCAACTGTTATACTAACTATTTAACTACATACCAACTGTTATACTAACTATTTAACTACATACCAACTGTTATACTAACTATTTAACTACATACCAACTGTTATACTAACTATTTAACTACATACCAACTGTTATAAGAACATACATAAAACATACCAACTGTTATACTAACTATTTAACTACATACCAACTGTTATACTAACTATTTAACTACATACCAACTGTTATACTAACTATTTAACTACATACCAACTGTTATAAGAACATACATAAAAACATACCAACTGTTATACTAACCATTTTACTACATACCAACTGTTATAAGAACATACATAAAACATACTAACTGTTATACTAACTAAATAACGAAATACTAACTGTTATACCAACTGCATCAACTACATACCAACTGTTATACCAACTACATAACTACATACCAACTGTTATACCAACTGTTATACCAACTACATAACTACATACCAACTGTTATACCAACTACATAACTACATACCAACTGTTATACCAACTACATAACTACATACCAACTGTTATACCAACTACATAACTACATACCAACTGTTATACCAAATGTTATACCAACTACATAACAAATGTTATACCAAGTGTTATACCAACTACATAACTACATACCAACTGTTATACCAACTACATAACTACATACCAACTGTTATACCAACTGTTATACCAACTACATAACTACATACCAACTGTTATACCAACTACATAACTACATACCAACTGTTATACCAAATGTTATACCAACTACATAACAAATGTTATACCAAGTGTTATACCAACTACATAACTACATACCAACTGTTATACCAACTACATACCAAGTGTTATACCAAGTGTTATACCAACTACATAACAAATGTTATACCATCTGTCAGGTTTGTGGAAGTGAATCACATTCCATCAAGTCCCATAAGCACATACAGCACTGATCACGATATGCAAGTGTGTGTGTTTGTGTGTGTGTGTGTGTGTGTGTGTGTGTGTGTGTGTGTGTGTGTGTGTGTGTGTGTGTGTGTGTGTGTGTGTGGGTGTGTGTGTGTGTGTTTATGTATGTATGTATGTATGTATGTATGTATGTATGTATGTATGTATGTATGTATGTATGTATGTATGTATGTATGTATGTATGTATGTTTATGTGTGTGTGTGTGTATTGTTGATGTTAGTTTAATTTGACACATGCTGTTCGTGCTGTATAATTACAGGGAGTCTCCTGATGTTGAACCTTTGCTGTTCTCACAATGAACCCATTTACTACTTAGAACTGTCTCACACACACACACACACACACACACACACACACACACACACACACACACACACACACACACACACACACACACACACACACACACACACACACACACACACACACACACACACACACACACCACACACACACACACCACACACCCATATACACTAACACATATACACACACAAACACTCACAAACCAACCATTTGAAAGGAATTCAGAGAAATAAACAGAGAAGAGAGAACACAACCCTTTCACGCCACTGGGAATTTTAATATTCCACACTTCTCCGCTTCTCTCATCCCTCTCTCCCTTTCTCCCTCTCTCCCCCCGTTCCTTTGTCTCTCTGATTATGCAGCTGATCCCAGGGTGCACTGCTCTCTGCGATCATCCACCTGTCAATCACACACACATGCACCCACCTTAGTGTCATTCTGCCAAGTGTGGATGTACAGGAAAAGATATTAATGGTATCATTGTTAACACAACACACACGTTATACTCTCAACGTCAACAGATAATTACTCTCAATGTTAAACAGATCGTTTTAATACTCTCAACGTTAAACAGATCGTTTTAATACTCTCAATGTTAAACAGATCGTTTTAATACTCTCAATGTTAAACAGATCGTTTTAATACTCTCAACGTTAAACAGATCGTTTTAATACTCTCAACGTTAAACAGATCGTTTTAATACTCTCAATGTTAAACAGATCGTTTTAATACTCTCAATGTTAAACAGATCGTTTTAATGTTAAACAGATAACTTTAATACTCTCAACATTAAACAGATGGTTTTAATACTCTCAATGTTAAACAGATAGTTGTATGGTACAACACTGGTTAAACATCTATAAAGTAATATAACGCTTTATCATTACCTACTCTGATAACCTTTAGCAATGCAGTTATGATAATGTTTATGTGTGTGTGTGTGGATAATCCACCCTACCACCTCTACACTGGAGACTGATGGAGCGTCTATGGACACATCTCTCTCTCCTCTCTCTCCTTCCCTCTTTCCTTTTCTCCCTCCTTCCCTCTCTCCTTCCCTCTCTCCTTCTCTCTCTCCTTCCCTCTTTCCTTTTCTCCCTCCTTCCCTCTCTCCTTCTCTCTCTCCTTCCCTCTCTCCTTCTCTCCCTCCTTCCCTCTCTCCTTCCCTCTCTCCTTCTCTCTCCTTCTCTCTCTCCTTCTCTCTCTCCTTCCCTCTTTCCTTTTCTCCCTCCTTCCCTCTCTCCTTCTCTCTCTCCTTCCCTCTCTCCTTCCCCCTCTCCTTCCCCCTCTCCTTCCCTCTCTCCTTCTCCCTCTCCTTCCCTCTTTCCTTTTCTCCCTCCTTCCCTCTCTCCTTCCCTCTCTCCTTTCCTCTCTCCTTCCCTCTTTCCTTTTCTCCCTCCTTCCCTCTCTCCTTCCCTCTCTCATTTCCTCTCTCCTTCACTCTCTCCTTCCCTCTCTCCTTCTCTCTCTCCTTCTCTATCTCCTTCTCTCTCTCCTTCCCTCTCTCCTCCCCTCTCTCCTTCCCTCTCTCCTTCTCTCTCTCCTTCTCTCGTTCCCTATGTACCTACATGGACATATCTACCTCAGCCATCTCGTACCCCTGTATATTGACTCGGTACGGGTCCTCCTTGTATATAGCCAAGTTATTGTTTTTTATTGTGTCACTATTACTACTATTTTCTATTTTTATTTGCTAATCTTATTTCTTTTTAACTGTGCATTGTTCAGAAAGGGCTCATAAGTAAGCATTTCACAGTAAAATCTACACCTCTTGTATTCAGCATTTCACAGTAAAATCTACACCTCTTGTTTTCGGCGCATGTGACAAATAAAATGTACTCTATACTCTCTGCTTCTCTCTCTCCTCCTCTCTATACTCTCTGTCCTCTCCTCCTCTCTCTCTCCTCCTCTCGCTCTGCTTCTCTCTCTGCTTCTCTCTCTATACTCTTTGTCCTCTCCCTCCTCTCTCTCTGCTTCTCTCTCTCCTCCTCTCTATACTCTCTGTCCTCTCCCTCCTCTCTCTCTGCTTCTCTCTCTGCTTCTCTCTCTCCTCCTGTCTATACTCTCTGTCCTCTCTTCTCCTCTCTCTCTGCTTCTCTCTCTCCTCCTCTCTATACTCTCTGTCCCCTCTCCTCCTCTCTCTCTGCTTCTCTCTCTCCCCCTCTCTATACTCTTTGTCCTCTCCCTCCTCTCTCTCTGCTTCTCTCTCTCCTCCTCTCTATACTCTGTCCTCTCTCCTCCTCTCTCTCTGCTTCTCTCTCTCCTCCTCTCTATACTCTCTGTCCTCTCCCTCCTCTCTCTCTGCTTCTCTCTCTGCTTCTCTCTCTATACTCTCTATCCTCTCTCCTCCTCTCTCTCTGCTTCTCTCTCTCCTCCTCTCTATACTCTCTATCCTCTCTCCTCCTCTCTCTCTGCTTCTCTCTCTCCTCCTCTCTATACTCTCTATCCTCTCTCCTCCTCTCTCTCTGCTTCTCTCTCTCCTCCTCTCTATACTCTCTATCCTCTCTCCTCCTCTCTCTCTGCTTCTCTCTCTCCTCCTCTCTATACTCTGTCCTCTCTCCTCCTCTCTCTCTGCTTCTCTCTCTCCTCCTCTCTATACTCTCTGTCCTCTCCTCCTCTCTCTCTCCTCCTCTCTCTCTGCTTTTCTCTCTCCTCCTCTCTCTCTCCTCCTCCCTCTCCGCTTCTCTCCTCTCTCTCTCTTCTCTCTTGGCTGTAATCTCATGTGTGCTGATATAGAGTTTCCATGGTAACGCAGTGGTCTTGTGGCCTAGGACACACACACACACACGCACGCACGCACGCACGCACACACGCACACACGCACACACACACACACACACACACACACACACACACACACACATACAGCCACAGGTGCTCCCCGAATTAGAGTGGAGCTTCCCTTCTCTATTTCTCTCTGTCTGTGTTTTTCCATGTCTCCCTCTCTGTCCTTCTCTCTCTATCCATCCCTCTTGCTCCTCCCCCACTCTTTCTCTCTCTCTATCGCTCTCTCTCTATCGCTCTCTCTCCATCTCTCTCCATCTCTCCCCCTCCCTCTCTCTCCATCTCTCCCCCTCCCTCTCTCTCCATCTCTCCCCCTCCCTCTCTCTCCATCTCTGGTTTGATTGACAGATTCTGGGGCAGCGGATCATAATTAGTGATGCAGCTAATTTCCCACAATGCCCTGCAGCACTGGTCTCCCGCGGCGCCAGCGTCCCACTCATACATATTGAACAGTATGCTAATGAGTATGCTAATAAGCATCACTATGCCCAGGTGAGCTGCTTCCACGGAGAAGGCCAATCAAAACACAGACACACTGACCAATCAATTCCCAGACACAGAAAACTGACCAATAAGATCCTAGAACACAAACACACTGAATATTCAGATCCAAGAACATAGACACACTGAGATTACATAACACAGACATACAGACCAATCAAAGCACAGAAAACATCTCAGAACGCAGACACACTGACCAATCAGATTCCAGAACACAGACACATTGACAAATCATCAACCAGAACCCAAACTAATATGGAAAAAATTCCATCTAGCCAATCAGAAGGTATGATGGAGCTACCGTATTACTAAACTCCACTGATATCTACCCTGGCTCTCCGATCACGGATACCACATTATTCAAATCCACTGCGATCCATCCTGTCTGTCCGATCCGGGAGATACATCGTGTCTGTCTGACCTGGAATACCATATTAAAAATGTCTACTGAGATCCATCGTTTCTGTCCGAACACGGATACCATATTAATGATATCTGCTGAGATCCATCCTGTCTGTCAAACCAAGGATACCATAGTGGTAATATCTACTGAGATCAATCCTGTCTGTCAAACCAAGGATACCATATTACTAATATAAGCTGACATCAGTCCTGTCTGTCAAACCAAGGATACCATATTACTAATATAAGCTGACATCAGTCCTGTCTGTCAAACCAAGGATACCATATTACTAATATAAGCTGAGTCCATCCTGTCTGTCCGACCCTGTAAACCATATTACTAAAATCTACTGATATCCATCCTCAGGAAACCATATTACTAATATCCACTGAAATCCATCGTCTGTCATACCCAGAAGATCCATCCTGTCTGCACGACCCCGGATACCATATTACTAATATCCACTGAGATTCCTCCTGTCCAACCCGGGTGATCCATCCCACCTGTCCGAACCTGGATATCATTTTAAGTATCAGGTATGACCCAGATGCAGACAACGTCAAATTAACAATGGTTTAATATTCCAACAGGGGCAATAGACAGGTCAAGGCAGGCAGGGGTCAGTAAACCAGAGGTGGGGCAAAGGTACAGGTCGGCAGACAGGCTCACGGTCAGGGTCAGGCATAGTGGTCAGGCAGGAGGACTCAGAGTCAGGACAGGCAAGGGTCAAAACCAGGAGGGTGAGAAAAAGAGAGACTGGGAAAAGCAGGAGCTGAGACAAAAATGCTGGCTAACTTGACAAACAAGATGAACTGGAAACAGACAAACAGAGAACACAGATATAAATACATAGGGGATAAGGGGGAAGATGGGTGACAGCTAGAGGGGGTGGAGACTATCATAAAGACAGATGAAACAGATCAAGGTGTGACATTAAGTATATCCACGAAAACGGGACAGTTGTAAATCATGCAGCGCCGTGTGTCACGATCGCAGATTTTTGAGAAACAACAAATGTCGGTACATATAAGTGTCTTATATTATCTGAAAGCTTAAATTCTTGTTAATATAACTACACTGTCCAATTTACAGTAGCTATCACTTTATTTCACCGCGATAGGTTTGATTAATTCACCTCTGAAGGTTAAATGTGTACTTGCATTCTGAACTCTTGCTCTGATTTATCATCCAAAGGGTCCCAGAGATAACATGAAGTGTTGTTTTGTTAGATAAAATCATTTTTCATATCCTAAAAAGGTCCATACAGCATGCACGATCGATTTTGTATTTGCACTCGTTCAATTTGCAAAGAAAGGAATCTGTGAAAATCTCACCCTAAACGTTGATTCAACCAGCCAAATCACATTCGTATTTATTCCTCAGAGATCCTAGAATGTAAGCAGACTTCACTATATCATTAGGAGTGTAGTATATCCTATATGACACCAAATTTGGTCAGAGAGCGACGCCTTCATGGCGTGCCGATGATGCGAGCGGTCTTAACTTGATTGACTGTAACTTTGGCAAATAAGCACCAATCGGGGTCAAACAAAGCTAGCTAGATAGCCAATGGGCTGGGCTTTATGGAAACCCCGTATCTGTCACAAATTTTGCTGCTAACCTTGTGCGACAGCAAGCCTTTTCCTTTTGGACAAAAATTACAAGAATATGTAGAGTTATGAAGTTATGAAAACTGGGTGTTTTGCAAATGTTGAACTTACAATATGGCTACTAATACTGGAAAAGCTAAATCAAAGTCCAAGTATACAGATTTCACGATATTCTTGCAGAAAAATGTAATGTAAATGTAAATGTCTCCTTCACGATTTGCCAAAATGTATCTGGTGACTTCACACTCTGTCACGCCCTGACCTTAGATCCTTTTATGTCTCTATTTTGGTTGGTCAGGGCATGAGTTGGGGTGGGCATTCTATGTCCTTTTTTCTATGTTTGGTATTTCTTTGTTTTGGCCGGGTATGGCTCTCAATCAGGGACAGCTGTATTTCGTTGTTGCTGATTGGGAGCCATACTTAGGCAGCCTGTTTTCCTTTCGGTTTTGTGGGTGGTTATTTTCTGTTTAGTCATTTGTTACCTGACAGAACTGTTTGGCTGTTGTCTTTTGTTTATTTGTAAAGTGTTCTCATTTTCCATTAAATTACAAAGATGAGCACTAACCACACTGCGCCTTGGTCTACTCCATTCAACAGCCATTACAGAACCACCCACCACAAGCGGACCAAGCAGCGTGGAGAGGAGGACTGGACATGGGAGGACATCCTGGACGGCAAGGGATCCTACACTTGGGAAGAGATCCTGGTCGGAAGGGATCGCCTCCCATGGGAACAGGTAGAGGCACTCAGAAGAGCGGAGGCAGCAGGAGAAAAGGACCAATGGTAATGGTATGAGGGAACACGGCTGGCAAAGAAGCCCGAGAGGCAGACCCAAATAAAACATTTTGGGGGGGACACAGGGGGAGTGTGGCAGAGTCAGGTTGGAGACCTGAGCCAGCTCCCCGTGCTTACCGGAAGCAGCGTGGTACTGGTCAGGCACCGTGTTATGCTGTGAAGCGCACGGTGTCTCCAGTGCACGCTCATAGCCCAGTGCGCTATAGGCCAGCCCCCCGCAAGTGCCATGCTAGAGTGGGCATCGAGCCAGGACGGGTTGTGCAGGCCGTGCGCTCCAGACTTCCAGTGCGTGTCCAGGACCCGGTCTATCCTGTGCCTGCTCCCAGAGTCAGGCCTCCTGCATGTCTCCCCAGCCTGGTGAGTCCTGTGCCTGCTCACAGAACCAGGCCCCCTGCAAGTCTCCCCAGCCTGGTGCGTCCTGTGCCTGCGCCCAGAGCCAGGCCCGAGAGACGGCCCACAGTCCGGAGCCTGCAGAGACGGCCCACAGTCCGGAGCCTGCAGAGACTGCCCACAGTCCAGAGCCTGCAGAGACGGCCCACAGTCCGGAGCCTGCAGAGACGGCCCACAGTCCAGAGCCTGCAGAGACGGCCCACAGTCCGGAGCCTGCAGAGACGGCCCACAGTCCGGAGCCTGCAGAGACGGCCCACAGTCCGGAGCCTGCCGAAACGCTCCTCAGCCCTGAGTCGCCAGAGATGCTCCTCAGCCCTGAGTCGCCAGAGTCGCCCGCCAGCCGGGCGCAGCCAGAGTCGCCCGCCAGCCAGGCGCAGCCAGAGTCGCCCGGCAGCCGGGCGCAGCCAGAGTCGCCAGAGTCGCCCGCCAGCCGGGCGCAACCAGAGTCGCCCTCCAGTCCGGGGCCCGCTGCGAGGGTCCCTAGTCCGTGGTCGGCGGCAAGAGACCACGCTCTTGGGGAGCCATTAAAGTGGGGTGAGCCAGCGGTGGAGCGGGGTCTGCGTCCTGCTCCTGAGCCGCCACCACGGGTAGATGCCCACCCGGACCCCACTGTTGCTGATTGGGAGCCATACTTAGGCAGCCTGTTTTCCTTTCGGTTTTGTGGGTGGTTATTTTCTGTTTAGTCATTTGTTACCTGACAGAACTGTTTGGCTGTTGTCTTTTGTTTATTTGTAAAGTGTTCTCATTTTCCATTAAATTACAAAGATGAGCACTAACCACACTGCGCCTTGATCTACTCCATTCAACAGCCGTTACACACTAAATGTTATGTAGCTTGCTCATACTTAAAGTTATCTGTCTGAAACCTTGCGCATACACTGCTGTCTTCTTGTGGACACCATCAGATTTACAACCAGAGTGATGGCTAGATGTGGGACCTTTCCGTTGCATTTCAAAGATGGTGTTCAAAAAAAAAAGTTAGTTTTTTTCTTTGTATTTTCTTCTATCAGATCTATTGTGTTATATTCTCCAACACTCAATTCACATTTCCCCAAACTTCAAAGTGTTTCCTTTCAAATAATACCAATAATAAACATATCCTTGCTTCAGGGCTTGAGCTATATGTAGTTAGATTTGGGTATGTCATTTTAGGTGAAAAGGGGGCCATCCTAATAAACACTGAGATCATCCTGTCTGTACGACCCCGGATACCATGTTACTAGCATCAACTGAAATCCATCCATCCTGTCTGTCCTACCCAGGAGATCCATCCTGTCTGTCTGACCCTGGGAGATTCATCCTGTCTGTCGTACCAAGGAGATCCATCCTGTCTGTCTGACCCTGGGAGATTCATCCTGTCTGTCTGACCCTGGGAGATCCATCCTGTCTGACCCTGGGAGATCCATCCTGTCTGTCTGTCCCTGGGAGAATCATCCTGTCTGTCTGACCCTGGGAGATCCATCCTGTCTGACCCTGGGAGATCCATCCTGTCTGTCTGTCCCTGGGAGAATCATCCTGTCTGTCCCTGGGAGATCCATCCTGTCTTACCGACCAAGGAGATCCATCCTGTCTGACCTACCTGGGAGATCCATCCTGTCTGTCCCTGGGAGATCCATCCTGTCTTACCGACCAAGGAGATTCATCCTGTCTGACCTACCTTGGAGATCCATCCTGTCTGACCTACCTGAGAGATCCATCATGTCTGTCCTACCTGGGAGATCCATCCTGTCTGACCTACCTGGGAGATCCATCATGTCTGTCCTACCTGGGAGATCCATCCTGTCTGACCTACCTGGGAGATCCATCATGTCTGTCCTACCTGGGATCTCCATCCTGTCTGACCGACCAAGGAGATCCATCCTGTCTGACCGACCAAGGAGATCCATCCTGTCTGACCTACCTGGGAGATCCATCATGTCTGTCTTACCTGGGAGATCCATCCTGTCTGTCCTACCTGGGAGATCCATCCTGTCTGTTCTATCCGGGAGACCATCCTGTCTGTCCTACCTGGGAGATCCATGCTGTCTGTCCTACCTGGGAGATTCATCATGTCTGTCCTACCTGGGAGATTCATCATGTCTGTCCTACCTGGGGATTCATCATGTCTGTCCTACCTGGGAGATTCATCATGTATGTCCAACCCAGTATGCCATAGTACTAATATGGACTTATATCCATCCTGTCTGTCCGACCGAGGAGATCAATCCCGTCTGTCCAACCCTGGATACCATATTATGTACATACACTTAGACCCATCCTTTCTTTCCGACATCTGTACTCTATATCTTTAATATCCACTGACTTCCATTCTGTCTGTCCAACCCCGGATACCATATTACTAAATTCAACTGATATCCATCATGTCTGTCTTATGCCATATACAATATTACTAATATCGGTCCAACCCTGAATTCTACCTCAAGTCATATACCAAAATAGCCTGCTGAACATTCCACTGCGAAACCACCATAATTAACCCCTAACCCTACTAATATAACTAACCCCTAACCCTACTAATATAACTAACCCCTAACCCTACTAATATAACTAACCCCTAACCCTACTAATATAACTAACCCCTAACCCTACTAATATAACTAACCCCTAACCCTACTAATATAACTAACCCCTAACCCTACTAATATAACTAACCCCTAACCCAACTAATATAACTAACCCCTAACCCTACTAATATAACTAACCCCTACTAATATAACTAACCCCTAACCCTACTAATATAACTAACCCCTAACCCTACTAATATAACTAACCCCTAACCCTACTAATATAACTAACCCCTAACCCAACTAATATAACTAACCCCTACTAATATAACTAACCCCTAACCCTACCAATATAACTAACCCCTAACCCTACTAATATAACTAACCCCTAACCCTACTAATATAACTAACCCCTAACCCTACTAATATAACTAACCCCTAACCCTACTAATAAAACTAACCCCTAACCCTACTAATATAACTAACCCCTAACCCTACTAATATAACTAACCCCTAACCCAACTAATATAACTAACCCCTAATAATATAACTAACCCCTAACCCTACCAATATAACTAACCCCTAACCCTACTAATATAACTAACCCCTAACCCTACTAATATAACTAACCCCTAACCCTACTAATATAACTAACCCGTAACCCTACTAATATAACTAACCCCTAACCCAACTAATATAACTAACCCCTACTAATATAACTAACCCCTAACCCTACTAATATAACTAACCCCTAACCCTACTAATATAACTAACCCCTAACCCTACTAATATAACTAACCCCTACTAATATAACTAACCCCTAACCCTACTAATATAACTAACCCCTAACCCTACTAATATAACTAACCCCTACTAATATAACTAACCCCTAACCCTACTAATATAACTAACCCCTAACCCTACTAATATAACTAACCCCTACTAATATAACTAACCCCTAACCCTACTAATATAACTAATCCCTAACCCTACTAATATAACTAACCCCTAACCCTACTAATATAACTAACCCCTAACCCTACTAATATAACTAACCCATAACACTACTAATATAACTAACCCCTAACCCAACTAATATAACTAACCCCTACTAATATAACTAACCCCTAACCCTACTAATATAACTAACCCCTAACCCTACTAATATAACTAACCCCTAACCCTACTAATATAACTAACCCCTACTAATATAACTAACCCCTAACCCTACTAATATAACTAACCCCTAACCCTACTAATATAACTAACCCCTACTAATATAACTAACCCCTAACCCTACTAATATAACTAACCCCTAACCCTACTAATATAACTAACCCCTACTAATATAACTAACCCCTAACCCTACTAATATAACTAATCCCTAACCCTACTAATATAACTAACCCCTAACCCTACTAATATAACTAACCCCTAACCCTACTAATATAACTAACCCATAACACTACTAATATAACTAACACCTAACCCTATTAATATAACTAACCCCTAACCCTACTAATATAACTAACCCCTAACCCTACTAATATAACTAACCCCTAACCCTACTAATATAACTAACCCCTAACCCTACTAATATAACTAACCCCTACTAATATAACTAACCCCTAACCCTACCAATATAACTAACCCCTACTAATATAACTAACCCCTAACCCTACTAATATAACTAACCCCTAACCCTACTAATATAACTAACCCCTACTAATATAACTAACCCCTAACCCTACTAATATAACTAATCCCTAACCCTACTAATATAACTAACCCCTAACCCTACTAATATAACTAACCCCTAACCCTACTAATATAACTAACCCATAACACTACTAATATAACTAACCCCTAACCCTACTAATATAACTAACCCCTAACCCTACTAATATAACTAACCCCTAACCCTACTAATATAACTAACCCCTAACCCTACTAATATAACTAACCCCTAACCCTACTAATATAACTAACCCCTAACCCTACTAATATAACTAACCCCTAAACCTACTAATATAACTAACCCCTAACCCTACTAATATAACTAACCCCTAACCCTACTAATATAACTAACCCCTAACCCTACTAATATAACTAACCCCTAACCCTACTAATATAACTAACCCATAACCCTACTAATATAACTAACCCCTAACCCTACTAATATAACTAACCCCTAACCCTACTAATATAACTAACCCCTAACCCTACTAATATAACTAACCCCTACTAATATAACTAACCCCTACTAATATAACTAACCCCTAACCCTACTAATATAACTAACCCCTAACCCTACTAATATAACTAACCCCTAACCCTACTAATATAACTAACCCCTACTAATATAACTAACCCCTAACCCTACTAATATAACTAACCCCTAACCCTACTAATATAACTAACCCCTAACCCTACTAATATAACTAACCCCTACTAATATAACTAACCCCTAACCCTACTAATATAACTAACCCCTAACCCTACTAATATAACTAACCCCTAACCCTACTAATATAACTAACCCCTAACCCTACTAATATAACTAACCCCTACTAATATAACTAACCCCTAACCCTACTAATATAACTAACCCCTAACCCTACTAATATAACTAACCCCTAACCCTACTAATATAACTAACCCCTACTAATATAACTAACCCCTAACCCTACTAATATAACTAACACCTAACCCTACTAATATAACTAACCCCCAACCCTACTAATATAACTAACCCCTACTAATATAACTAACCCCTAACCCTACTAATATAACTAACCCCTAAACCTACTAATATAACTAACCCCTAACCCTACTAATATAACTAACCCCTAACCCTACTAATATAACTAACCCCTAACCCTACTAATATAACTAACCCCTAACCCTACTAATATAACTAACCCATAACCCTACTAATATAACTAACCCCTAACCCTACTAATATAACTAACCCCTAACCCTACTAATATAACTAACCCCTAACCCTACTAATATAACTAACCCCTACTAATATAACTAACCCCTACTAATATAACTAACCCCTAACCCTACTAATATAACTAACCCCTAACCCTACTAATATAACTAACCTCTAACCCTACTAATATAACTAACCCCTACTAATATAACTAACCCCTAACCCTACTAATATAACTAACCCCTAACCCTACTAATATAACTAACCCCTAACCCTACTAATATAACTAACCCCTACTAATATAACTAACCCCTAACCCTACTAATATAACTAACCCCTAACCCTACTAATATAACTAACCCCTAACCCTACTAATATAACTAACCCCTAACCCTACTAATATAACTAACCCCTACTAATATAACTAACCCCTAACCCTACTAATATAACTAACCCCTAACCCTACTAATATAACTAACCCCTAACCCTACTAATATAACTAACCCCTACTAATATAACTAACCCCTAACCCTACTAATATAACTAACACCTAACCCTACTAATATAACTAACCCCCAACCCTACTAATATAACTAACCCCTACTAATATAACTAACCCCTAACCCTACTAATATAACTAACCCCTAACCCTACTAATATAACTAACCCCTAACCCTACTAATATAACTAACCCCTAACCCAACTAATATAACTAACCCCTACTAATATAACTAACCCCTAACCCTACCAATATAACTAACCCCTAACCCTACTAATATAACTAACCCCTAACCCTACTAATATAACTAACCCCTAACCCTACTAATATAACTAACCCCTAACCCTACTAATAAAACTAACCCCTAACCCTACTAATATAACTAACCCCTAACCCTACTAATATAACTAACCCCTAACCCAACTAATATAACTAACCCCTACTAATATAACTAACCCCTAACCCTACCAATATAACTAACCCCTAACCCTACTAATATAACTAACCCCTAACCCTACTAATATAACTAACCCCTAACCCTACTAATATAACTAACCCCTAACCCTACTAATATAACTAACCCCTAACCCAACTAATATAACTAACCCCTACTAATATAACTAACCCCTAACCCTACTAATATAACTAACCCCTAACCCTACTAATATAACTAACCCCTAACCCTACTAATATAACTAACCCCTAACCCAACTAATATAACTAACCCCTACTAATATAACTAACCCCTAACCCTACTAATATAACTAACCCCTAACCCTACTAATATAACTAACCCCTACTAATATAACTAACCCCTAACCCTACTAATATAACTAACCCCTAACCCTACTAATATAACTAACCCCTACTAATATAACTAACCCCTAACCCTACTAATATAACTAATCCCTAACCCTACTAATATAACTAACCCCTAACCCTACTAATATAACTAACCCCTAACCCTACTAATATAACTAACCCATAACACTACTAATATAACTAACCCCTAACCCTATTAATATAACTAACCCCTAACCCTACTAATATAACTAACCCCTAACCCTACTAATATAACTAACCCCTAACCCTACTAATATAACTAACCCCTAACCCTACTAATATAACTAACCCCTACTAATATAACTAACCCCTAACCCTACCAATATAACTAACCCCTACTAATATAACTAACCCCTAACCCTACTAATATAACTAACCCCTAACCCTACTAATATAACTAACCCCTACTAATATAACTAACCCCTAACCCTACTAATATAACTAATCCCTAACCCTACTAATATAACTAACCCCTAACCCTACTAATATAACTAACCCCTAACCCTACTAATATAACTAACCCATAACACTACTAATATAACTAACCCCTAACCCTATTAATATAACTAACCCCTAACCCTACTAATATAACTAACCCCTAACCCTACTAATATAACTAACCCCTAACCCTACTAATATAACTAACCCCTAACCCTACTAATATAACTAACCCCTAACCCTACTAATATAACTAACCCCTAAACCTACTAATATAACTAACCCCTAACCCTACTAATATAACTAACCCCTAACCCTACTAATATAACTAACCCCTAACCCTACTAATATAACTAACCCCTAACCCTACTAATATAACTAACCCATAACCCTACTAATATAACTAACCCCTAACCCTACTAATATAACTAACCCCTAACCCTACTAATATAACTAACCCCTAACCCTACTAATATAACTAACCCCTACTAATATAACTAACCCCTACTAATATAACTAACCCCTAACCCTACTAATATAACTAACCCCTAACCCTACTAATATAACTAACCTCTAACCCTACTAATATAACTAACCCCTACTAATATAACTAACCCCTAACCCTACTAATATAACTAACCCCTAACCCTACTAATATAACTAACCCCTAACCCTACTAATATAACTAACCCCTACTAATATAACTAACCCCTAACCCTACTAATATAACTAACCCCTAACCCTACTAATATAACTAACCCCTAAACCTACTAATATAACTAACCCCTAACCCTACTAATATAACTAACCCCTAACCCTACTAATATAACTAACCCCTAACCCTACTAATATAACTAACCCCTACTAATATAACTAACCCCTAACCCTACTAATATAACTAACCCCTAACCCTACTAATATAACTAACCCCTAACCCTACTAATATAACTAACCCCTACTAATATAACTAACCCCTAACCCTACTAATATAACTAACACCTAACCCTACTAATATAACTAACCCCCAACCCTACTAATATAACTAACCCCTACTAATATAACTAACCCCTAACCCTACTAATATAACTAACCCCTAACCCTACTAATATAACTAACCCCTAACCCTACTAATATAACTAACCCCTAACCCTACTATTATAACTAACCCCTACTAATATAACTAACCCCTAACCCTACTAATATAACTAACCCATAACCCTACTAATATAACTAACCCCTAAACCTACTAATATAACTAACCCCGAACCCTACTAATATAAATAACCCCTAACCCTACTAATATAACTAACCCCTAACCCTACTAATATAACTAACCCCTAACCCTACTAATATAACTAACCCCTAACCCTACTAATATAACTAACCCCTAACCCTACTATTATAACTAACCCCTACTAATTTAACTAACCCCTAACCCTACTAATATAACTAACCCCTAACCCTACTAATATAACTAACCCCTAAACCTACTAATATAACTAACCCCTAACCCTACTAATATAAATAACCCCTAACCCTACTAATATAACTAACCCCTAACCCTACTAATATAACTAACCCCTAACCCTACTAATATAACTAACCCCTAACCCTACTAATATAACTAACCCCTAACCCTACTAATATAACTAAACCCTAACCCTACTAATATAACTAACCCCTAACCATACTAATATAACTAACCCCTACTAATATAACTAACCCCTAACCCTACTAATATAACTAACCCCTAACCCTACTAATATAACTAACCCCTAACCCTACTAATATAACTAACCCCTAACCCAACTAATATAACTAACCCCTACTAATATAACTAACCCCTAACCCTACTAATATAACTAACCCCTAACCCTACTAATATAACTAACCCCTAACCCTACTAATATAACTAACCCCTACTAATATAACTAACCCCTAACCCTACTAATATAACTAACCCCTAACCCTACTAATATAACTAACCCCTACTAATATAACTAACCCCTAACCCTACTAATATAACTAACCCCTAACCCTACTAATATAACTAACCACTACTAATATAACTAACCCCTAACCCTACTAATATAACTAATCCCTAACCCTACTAATATAACTAACCCCTAACCCTACTAATATAACTAACCCCTAACCCTACTAATATAACTAACCCATAACACTACTAATATAACTAACCCCTAACCCTATTAATATAACTAACCCCTAACCCTACTAATATAACTAACCCCTAACCCTACTAATATAACTAACCCCTAACCCCACTAATATAACTAACCCCTAACCCTACTAATATAACTAACCCCTAACCCTACTAATATAACTAACACCTAACCCAACTAATATAACTAACCCCTACTAATATAAGTAACCCCTAACCCTACTAATATAACTAACCCCTAACCCTACTAATATAACTAACCCCTAACCCTACTAATATAACTAACCCCTAACCAAACTAATATAACTAACCCCTACTAATATAACTAACCCCTAACCCTACCAATATAACTAACCCCTAACCCTACTAATATAACTAACCCCTAACCCTACTAATATAACTAACCCCTAACCCTACTAATATAACTAACCCCTAACCCTACTAATATAACTAACCCCTAACCCTACTAATATAACTAACCCCTAACCGTACTAATATAACTAACCCCTAACCCTACTAATATAACTAACCCCTAACCCTACTAATATAACTAACCCCTAAACCTACTAATATAACTAACCCCTAACCCTACTAATATAACTAACCCCTAACCCTACTAATATAACTAACCCCTAACCCTACTAATATAACTAACCCCTAACCCTACTAATATAACTAACCCATAACCCTACTAATATAACTAACCCCTAACCCTACTAATATAACTAACCCCTAACCCTACTAATATAACTAACCCCTAACCCTACTAATATAACTAACCCCTAACCCTACTAATATAACTAACCCCTACTAATATAACTAACCCCTACTAATATAACTAACCCCTAACCCTACTAATATAACTAACCCCTAACCCTACTAATATAACTAACCCCTAACCCTACCAATATAACTAACCCCTAACCCTACTAATATAACTAACCCCTAACCCTACTAATATAACTAACCCCTAACCCTACTAATATAACTAACCCCTAACCCTACTAATATAACTAACCCCTAACCCTACTAATATAACTAACCCCTAACCGTACTAATATAACTAACCCCTAACCCTACTAATATAACTAACCCCTAACCCTACTAATATAACTAACCCCTAAACCTACTAATATAACTAACCCCTAACCCTACTAATATAACTAACCCCTAACCCTACTAATATAACTAACCCCTAACCCTACTAATATAACTAACCCATAACCCTACTAATATAACTAACCCCTAACCCTACTAATATAACTAACCCCTAACCCTACTAATATAACTAACCCCTAACCCTACTAATATAACTAACCCCTACTAATATAACTAACCCCTACTAATATAACTAACCCCTAACCCTACTAATATAACTAACCCCTAACCCTACTAATATAACTAACCCCTAACCCTACTAATATAACTAACCCCTACTAATATAACTAACCCCTAACCCTACTAATATAACTAACCCCTAACCCTACTAATATAACTAACCCCTAACCCTACTAATATAACTAACCCCTACTAATATAACTAACCCCTAACCCTACTAATATAACTAACCCCTAACCCTACTAATATAACTAACCCCTAAACCTACTAATATAACTAACCCCTAACCCTACTAATATAACTAACCCCTAACCCTACTAATATAACTAACCCCTAACCCTACTAATATAACTAACCCCTACTAATATAACTAACCCCTAACCCTACTAATATAACTAACCCCTAACCCTACTAATATAACTAACCCCTAACCCTACTAATATAACTAACCCCTACTAATATAACTAACCCCTAACCCTACTAATATAACTAACACCTAACCCTACTAATATAACTAACCCCCAACCCTACTAATATAACTAACCCCTACTAATATAACTAACCCCTAACCCTACTAATATAACTAACCCCTAACCCTACTAATATAACTAACCCCTAACCCTACTAATATAACTAACCCCTAACCCTACTATTATAACTAACCCCTACTAATATAACTAACCCCTAACCCTACTAATATAACTAACCCATAACCCTACTAATATAACTAACCCCTAAACCTACTAATATAACTAACCCCTAACCCTACTAATATAAATAACCCCTAACCCTACTAATATAACTAACCCCTAACCCTACTAATATAACTAACCCCGAACCCTACTAATATAACTAACCCCTAACCCTACTAATATAACTAACCCCTAACCCTACTAATATAACTAACCCCTAACCCTACTATTATAACTAACCCCTACTAATTTAACTAACCCCTAACCCTACTAATATAACTAACCCCTAACCCTACTAATATAACTAACCCCTAAACCTACTAATATAACTAACCCCTAACCCTACTAATATAAATAACCCCTAACCCTACTAATATAACTAACCCCTAACCCTACTAATATAACTAACCCCTAACCCTACTAATATAACTAACCCCTAACCCTACTAATATAACTAACCCCTAACCCTACTAATATAACTAAACCCTAACCCTACTAATATAACTAACCCCTAACCATACTAATATAACTAACCCCTACTAATATAACTAACACCTAACCCTACTAATATAACTAACCCCTAACCCTACTAATATAACTAACCCCTAACCCTACTAATATAACTAACCCCTAACCCAACTAATATAACTAACCCCTACTAATATAACTAACCCCTAACCCTACTAATATAACTAACCCCTAACCCTACTAATATAACTAACCCCTAACCCAACTAATATAACTAAACCCTACTAATATAACTAACCCCTAACCCTACTAATATAACTAACCCCTAACCCTACTAATATAACTAACCCCTACTAATATAACTAACCCCTAACCCTACTAATATATCTAACCCCTAACCCTACTAATATAACTAACCACTACTAATATAACTAACCCCTAACCCTACTAATATAACTAATCCCTAACCCTACTAATATAACTAACCCCTAACCCTACTAATATAACTAACCCCTAACCCTACTAATATAACTAACCCATAACACTACTAATATAACTAACCCCTAACCCTATTAATATAACTAACCCCTAACCCTACTAATATAACTAACCCCTAACCCTACTAATATAACTAACCCCTAACCCTACTAATATAACTAACCCCTAACCCTACTAATATAACTAACCCCTAACCCTACTAATATAACTAACACCTAACCCAACTAATATAACTAACCCCTACTAATATAAGTAACCCCTAACCCTACTAATATAACTAACCCCTAACCCTATTAATATAACTAACCCCTAACCCTACTAATATAACTAACCCCTAACCAAACTAATATAACTAACCCCTACTAATATAACTAACCCCTAACCCTACCAATATAACTAACCCCTAACCCTACTAATATAACTAACCCCTAACCCTACTAATATAACTAACCCCTAACCCTACTAATATAACTAACCCCTAACCCTACTAATATAACTAACCCCTAACCCTACTAATATAACTAACCCCTAACCCAACTAATATAACTAACCGCTACTAATATAACTAACCCCTAACCCTACTAATATAACTAACCCCTAACCCTACTAATATAACTAACCCCTAACCCTACTAATATAACTAACCCCTAACCCAACTAATATAACTAACCCCTACTAATATAACTAACCCCAACCCTACTAATATAACTAACCCCTAACCCTACTAATATAACTAACCCCTACTAATATAACTAACCCCTAACCCTACTAATATAACTAACCCATAACACTACTAATATAACTAACCCCTAAACCTATTAATATAACTAACCCCTAACCCTACTAATATAACTAACCCCTAACCCTACTAATATAACTAACCCCTAACCCTACTAATATAACTAACCCCTAACCCTACTAATATAACTAACCCCTAACCCTACTAATATAACTAACCCCTACTAATATAACTAACCCCTACTAATATAACTAACCCCTAACCCTACTAATATAACTAACCCCTAACCCTACTAATATAACTAACCCCTAACCCTACTAATATAACTAACCCCTACTAATATAACTAACCCCTAACCCTACTAATATAACTAACCCCTAACCCTACTAATATAACTAACCCCTAACCCTACTAATATAACTAACCCCTACTAATATAACTAACCCCTAACCCTACTAATATAACTAACCCCTAACCCTACTAATATAACTAACCCCTAAACCTACTAATATAACTAACCCCTAACCCTACTAATATAACTAACCCCTAACCCTACTAATATAACTAACCCCTAACCCTACTAATATAACTAACCCCTAACCCTACTAATATAACTAACCCCTACTAATATAACTAACCCCTAACCCTACTAATATAACTAACCCCTAACCCTACTAATATAACTAACCCCTAACCCTACTAATATAATTAACCCCTAACCCTACTAATATAACTAACCCCTACTAATATAACTAACCCCTAACCCTACTAATATAAATAACCCCTAACCCTACTAATATAACTAACCCCCAACCCTACTAATATAACTAACCCCTACTAATATAACTAACCCCTAACCCTACTAATATAACTAACCCCTAACCCTACTATTATAACTAACCCCTACTAATTTAACTAACCCCTAACCCTACTAATATAACTAACCCCTAACCCTACTAATATAACTAACCCCTAAACCTACTAATATAACTAACCCCTAACCCTACTAATATAAATAACCCCTAACCCTACTAATATAACTAACCCCTAACCCTACTAATATAACTAACCCCTAACCCTACTAATATAACTAACCCCTAACCCTACTAATATAACTAACCCCTAACCCTACTAATATAACTAAACCCTAACCCTACTAATATAACTAACCCCTAACCATACTAATATAACTAACCCCTACTAATATAACTAACACCTAACCCTACTAATATAACTAACCCCTAACCCTACTAATATAACTAACCCCTAACCCTACTAATATAACTAACCCCTAACCCAACTAATATAACTAACCCCTACTAATATAACTAACCCCTAACCCTACTAATATAACTAACCCCTAACCCTACTAATATAACTAACCCCTAACCCAACTAATATAACTAAACCCTACTAATATAACTAACCCCTAACCCTACTAATATAACTAACCCCTAACCCTACTAATATAACTAACCCCTACTAATATAACTAACCCCTAACCCTACTAATATATCTAACCCCTAACCCTACTAATATAACTAACCACTACTAATATAACTAACCCCTAACCCTACTAATATAACTAATCCCTAACCCTACTAATATAACTAACCCCTAACCCTACTAATATAACTAACCCCTAACCCTACTAATATAACTAACCCATAACACTACTAATATAACTAACCCCTAACCCTATTAATATAACTAACCCCTAACCCTACTAATATAACTAACCCCTAACCCTACTAATATAACTAACCCCTAACCCTACTAATATAACTAACCCCTAACCCTACTAATATAACTAACCCCTAACCCTACTAATATAACTAACACCTAACCCAACTAATATAACTAACCCCTACTAATATAAGTAACCCCTAACCCTACTAATATAACTAACCCCTAACCCTATTAATATAACTAACCCCTAACCCTACTAATATAACTAACCCCTAACCAAACTAATATAACTAACCCCTACTAATATAACTAACCCCTAACCCTACCAATATAACTAACCCCTAACCCTACTAATATAACTAACCCCTAACCCTACTAATATAACTAACCCCTAACCCTACTAATATAACTAACCCCTAACCCTACTAATATAACTAACCCCTAACCCTACTAATATAACTAACCCCTAACCCAACTAATATAACTAACCGCTACTAATATAACTAACCCCTAACCCTACTAATATAACTAACCCCTAACCCTACTAATATAACTAACCCCTAACCCTACTAATATAACTAACCCCTAACCCAACTAATATAACTAACCCCTACTAATATAACTAACCCCAACCCTACTAATATAACTAACCCCTAACCCTACTAATATAACTAACCCCTACTAATATAACTAACCCCTAACCCTACTAATATAACTAACCCATAACACTACTAATATAACTAACCCCTAAACCTATTAATATAACTAACCCCTAACCCTACTAATATAACTAACCCCTAACCCTACTAATATAACTAACCCCTAACCCTACTAATATAACTAACCCCTAACCCTACTAATATAACTAACCCCTAACCCTACTAATATAACTAACCCCTACTAATATAACTAACCCCTACTAATATAACTAACCCCTAACCCTACTAATATAACTAACCCCTAACCCTACTAATATAACTAACCCCTAACCCTACTAATATAACTAACCCCTACTAATATAACTAACCCCTAACCCTACTAATATAACTAACCCCTAACCCTACTAATATAACTAACCCCTAACCCTACTAATATAACTAACCCCTACTAATATAACTAACCCCTAACCCTACTAATATAACTAACCCCTAACCCTACTAATATAACTAACCCCTAAACCTACTAATATAACTAACCCCTAACCCTACTAATATAACTAACCCCTAACCCTACTAATATAACTAACCCCTAACCCTACTAATATAACTAACCCCTAACCCTACTAATATAACTAACCCCTACTAATATAACTAACCCCTAACCCTACTAATATAACTAACCCCTAACCCTACTAATATAACTAACCCCTAACCCTACTAATATAATTAACCCCTAACCCTACTAATATAACTAACCCCTACTAATATAACTAACCCCTAACCCTACTAATATAAATAACCCCTAACCCTACTAATATAACTAACCCCCAACCCTACTAATATAACTAACCCCTACTAATATAACTAACCCCTAACCCTACTAATATAACTAACCCCTAACCCTACTAATATAACTAACCCATAACCCTACTAATATAACTAACCCCTAACCCTACTATTATAACTAACCCCTACTAATATAACTAACTCCTAACCCTACTAATATAACTAACCCCTAACCCTACTAATATAACTAACCCCTAAACCTACTAATATAACTAACCCCTTACCCTACTAATATAAATAACCCCTAACCCTACTAATATAACTAACCCCTAACCCTACTAATATAACTAACCCCTAACCCTACTAATATAACTAACCCCTAACCCTACTAATATAACTAACCCCTAACCCTACTAATATAACTAACTCCTAACCCTACTATTATAACTAACCCCTACAATTTAACTAACCCCTAACCCTACTAATATAACTAACCCCTAACCCTACTAATATAACGAACCCCTAACCCTACTAATATAACTAACCCCTAACCCTACTAATATAACTAACCCCTAACCCTACTAATATAACTAACCCCTAACCCTACTAATATAACTAACCCCTACTAATATAACTAACCCCTAACCCTACTAATATAACTAACCCCTAACCCTACTAATATAACTAACCCCTAACCCTACTAATATAACTAACCCCTAACCCAACTAATATAACTAACCCCTACTAATATAACTAACCCCTAACCCTACTAATATAACTAACCCCTAACCCTACTAATATAACTAACCCCTAACCCAACTAATATAACTAACCCCTACTAATATAACTAACCCCTAACCCTACTAATATAACTAACCCCTAACCCTACTAATATAACTAACCCCTACTAATATAACTAACCCCTAACCCTACTAATATAACTAACCCCTAACCCTACTAATATAACTAACTCCTAACCCTACTATTATAACTAACCCCTACAATTTAACTAACCCCTAACCCTACTAATATAACTAACCCCTAACCCTACTAATATAACTAACCCCTAACCCTACTAATATAACTAACCCCTAACCCTACTAATATAAATAACCCCTTACCCTACTAATATAACTAACCCCTAACCCTACTAATATAACTAACCCCTAACCCTACTAATATAACTAACCCCTAACCCTACTAATATAACTAACCCCTAACCCTACTAATATAACTAACCCCTACTAATATAACTAACCCCTAACCCTACTAATATAACTAACCCCTAACCCTACTAATATAACTAACCCCTAACCCTACTAATATAACTAACCCCTAACCCAACTAATATAACTAACCCCTACTAATATAACTAACACCTAACCCTACTAATATAACTAACCCCTAACCCTACTAATATAACTAACCCCTAACCCAACTAATATAACTAAACCCTACTAATATAACTAACCCCTAACCCTACTAATATAACTAACCCCTAACCCTACTAATATAACTAACCCCTACTAATATAACTAACCCCTAACCCTACTAATATAACTAACCCCTAACCCTACTAATATAACTAACCCCTAACCCTACTAATATAACTAACCCCTAACCCTACTAATATAACTAACCCCTACTAATATAACTAACCCCTAACCCTACTAATATAACTAACCCCTAACCCTACTAATATAACTAACCCCTAACCCTACTAATATAACTAACCCCTACTAATATAACTAACCCCTAACCCTACTAATATAACTAACCCCTAACCCTACTAATATAACTAACCCCTAAACCTACTAATATAACTAACCCCTAACCCTACTAATATAACTAACCCCTAACCCTACTAATATAACTAACCCCTAACCCTACTAATATAACTAACCCCTAACCCTACTAATATAACTAACCCCTACTAATATAACTAACCCCTAACCCTACTAATATAACTAACCCCTAACCCTACTAATATAACTAACCCCTAACCCTACTAATATAACTAACCCCTAACCCTACTAATATAACTAACCCCTACTAATATAACTAACCCCTAACCCTACTAATATAAATAACCCCTAACCCTACTAATATAACTAACCCCCAACCCTACTAATATAACTAACCCCTACTAATATAACTAACCCCTAACCCTACTAATATAACTAACCCCTAACCCTACTAATATAACTAACCCATAACCCTACTAATATAACTAACCCCTAACCCTACTATTATAACTAACCCCTACTAATGTAACTAACTCCTAACCCTACTAATATAACTAACCCCTAACCCTACTAATATAACTAACCCCTAAACCTACTAATATAACTAACCCCTTACCCTACTAATATAAATAACCCCTAACCCTACTAATATAACTAACCCCTAACCCTACTAATATAACTAACCCCTAACCCTACTAATATAACTAACCCCTAACCCTACTAATATAACTAACCCCTAACCCTACTAATATAACTAACTCCTAACCCTACTATTATAACTAACCGATACAATTTAACTAACCCCTAACCCTACTAATATAACTAACCCCTAACCCTACTAATATAACGAACCCCTAACCCTACTAATATAACTAACCCCTAACCCTACTAATATAACTAACCCCTAACCCTACTAATATAACTAACCCCTAACCCTACTAATATAACTAACCCCTACTAATATAACTAACCCCTAACCCTACTAATATAACTAACCCCTAACCCTACTAATATAACTAACCCCTAACCCTACTAATATAACTAACCCCTAACCCAACTAATATAACTAACCCCTACTAATATAACTAACCCCTAACCCTACTAATATAACTAACCCCTAACCCTACTAATATAACTAACCACTAACCCAACTAATATAACTAAACCCTACTAATATGACTAACCCCTAACCCTACTAATATAACTAACCCCTAACCCTACTAATATAACTAACCCCTACTAATATAACTAACCCCTAACCCTACTAATATAACTAACCCCTAACCCTACTAATATAACTAACTCCTAACCCTACTATTATAACTAACCCCTACAATTTAACTAACCCCTAACCCTACTAATATAACTAACCCCTAACCCTACTAATATAACTAACCCCTAAACCTACTAATATAACTAACCCCTAACCCTACTAATATAAATAACCCCTTACCCTACTAATATAACTAACCCCTAACCCTACTAATATAACTAACCCCTAACCCTACTAATATAACTAACCCCTAACCCTACTAATATAACTAACCCCTAACCCTACTAATATAACTAACCCCTAACCCTACTAATATAACTAACCCCTACTAATATAACTAACCCCTAACCCTACTAATATAACTAACCCCTAACCCTACTAATATAACTAACCCCTAACCCTACTAA
Source organism: Salmo salar (assembly GCF_965601325.2). Lineage (NCBI taxonomy): Eukaryota > Metazoa > Chordata > Actinopteri > Salmoniformes > Salmonidae > Salmo > Salmo salar. The sequence goes on along the minus strand of NC_138296.1, from coordinate 99,261,095 downwards.
TATAACTAACCCCTAACCCAACTAATATAACTAACCCCTACTAATATAACTAACACCTAACCCTACTAATATAACTAACCCCTAACCATACTAATATAACTAACCCCTAACCCAACTAATATAACTAAACCCTACTAATATAACTAACCCCTAACCCTACTTATATAACTAACCCCTAACCCTACTAATATAACTAACCCCTACTAATATAACTAACCCCTAACCCTACTAATATAACTAACCCCTAACCCTACTAATATAACTAACCCCTAACCCTACTAATATAACTAACTCCTAACCCTACTATTATAACTAACCCCTACAATTTAACTAACCCCTAACCCTACTAATATAACTAACCCCTAACCCTACTAATATAACTAACCCCTAAACCTACTAATATAACTAACCCCTAACCCTACTAATATAAATAACCCCTTACCCTCCTAATATAACTAACCCCTAACCCTACTAATATAACTAACCCCTAACCCTACTAATATAACTAACCCCTAACCCTACTAATATAACTAACCCCTAACCCAACTAATATAACTAACCCCTACTAATATAACTAACCCCTAACCCTACTAATATAACTAACCCCTAACCCTACTAATATAACTAACCCCTAACCCAACTAATATAACTAAACCCTACTAATATAACTAACCCCTAACCCTACTAATATAACTAACCCCTACTAATATAACTAACCCCTAACCCTACTAATATAACTAACCCCTAACCCTACTAATATAACTAACCCCTACTAATATAACTAACCCCTAACGCTACTAATATAACTAATCCCTAACCCTACTAATATAACTAACCCCTAACCCTACTAATATAACTAACCCCTAACCCTACTAATATAACTAACCCATAACACTACTAATATAACTAACCCCTAACCCTATTAATATAACTAACCCCTAACCCTACTAATATAACTAACCCCTAACCCTACTAATATAACTAACCCCTAACCCTACTAATATAACTAACCCCTAACCCTACTAATATAACTAACCCCTAACCCAACTAATAAAACTAGCCCCTACTAATATAACTAACCCCTAACCCTACTAATATAACTAACCCCTAACCCTACTAATATAACTAACCCCTAACCCTACTAATATAACTAACCCCTAACCCAACTAATATAACTAACCCCTACTAATATAACTAACCCCTAACCCTACCAATATAACTAACCCCTAACCCTACTAATATAACTAACCCCTAACCCTACTAATATAACTAACCCCTAACCCAACTAATATAACTAAACCCTACTAATATAACTAACCCCTAACCCTACTAATATAACTAACCCCTACTAATATAACTAACCCCTAACCCTACTAATATAACTAACCCCTAACCCTACTAATATAACTAACCCCTACTAATATAACTAACCCCTAACGCTACTAATATAACTAATCCCTAACCCTACTAATATAACTAACCCCTAACCCTACTAATATAACTAACCCCTAACCCTACTAATATAACTAACCCATAACACTACTAATATAACTAACCCCTAACCCTATTAATATAACTAACCCCTAACCCTACTAATATAACTAACCCCTAACCCTACTAATATAACTAACCCCTAACCCTACTAATATAACTAACCCCTAACCCTACTAATATAACTAACCCCTAACCCAACTAATAAAACTAGCCCCTACTAATATAACTAACCCCTAACCCTACTAATATAACTAACCCCTAACCCTACTAATATAACTAACCCCTAACCCTACTAATATAACTAACCCCTAACCCAACTAATATAACTAACCCCTACTAATATAACTAACCCCTAACCCTACCAATATAACTAACCCCTAACCCTACTAATATAACTAACCCCTAACCCTACTAATATAACTAACCCCTAACCCAACTAATATAACTAACCGCTACTAATATAACTAACCCCTAACCCTACTAATATAACTAACCCCTAACCCTACTAATATAACTAACCCCTAACCCTACTAATATAACTAACCCCTAACCCAACTAATATAACTAACCCCTAACCCTACTAATATAACTAACCCCTAACCCTACTAATATAACTAACCCCTAACCCAACTAATATAACTAAACCCTACTAATATAACTAACCCCTAACCCTACTAATATAACTAACCCCTACTAATATAACTAACCCCTAACCCTACTAATATAACTAACCCCTAACCCTACTAATATAACTAACCCCTACTAATATAACTAACCCCTAACGCTACTAATATAACTAATCCCTAACCCTACTAATATAACTAACCCCTAACCCTACTAATATAACTAACCCCTAACCCTACTAATATAACTAACCCATAACACTACTAATATAACTAACCCCTAACCCTATTAATATAACTAACCCCTAACCCTACTAATATAACTAACCCCTAACCCTACTAATATAACTAACCCCTAACCCTACTAATATAACTAACCCCTAACCCTACTAATATAACTAACCCCTAACCCTACTAATATAACTAACCCCTAACCCTACTAATATAACTAACCCCTAACCCAACTAATAAAACTAGCCCCTACTAATATAACTAACCCCTAACCCTACTAATATAACTAACCCCTAACCCTACTAATATAACTAACCCCTAACCCTACTAATATAACTAACCCCTAACCCAACTAATATAACTAACCCCTACTAATATAACTAACCCCTAACCCTACCAATATAACTAACCCCTAACCCTACTAATATAACTAACCCCTAACCCTACTAATATAACTAACCCCTAACCCAACTAATATAACTAACCGCTACTAATATAACTAACCCCTAACCCTACTAATATAACTAACCCCTAACCCTACTAATATAACTAACCCCTAACCCTACTAATATAACTAACCCCTAACCCAACTAATATAACTAACCCCTACTAATATAACTAACCCCAACCCTACTAATATAACTAACCCCTAACCCTACTAATATAACTAACCCCTACTAATATAACTAACCCCTAACCCTACTAATATAACTATTCCCTAACCCTACTAATATAACTAACCCCTAACCCTACTAATATAACTAACCCCTAACCCTACTAATATAACTAACCCATAACACTACTAATATAACTAACCCCTAACCCTATTAATATAACTAACCCCTAACCCTACTAATATAACTAACCCCTAACCCTACTAATATAACTAACCCCTAACCCTACTAATATAACTAACCCCTAACCCTATTAATATAACTAGCCCCTAACCCTACTAATATAACTAACTCCTACTAATATAACTAACCCCTAACCCTACCAATATAACTAACCCCTAACCCTACTAATATAACTAACCCCTAACCCTACTAATATAACTAACCCCTAACCCTACTAATATAACTAACCCCTAACCCTACTAATATAACTAACCCCTAACCCTACTAATATAACTAACCCCTAACCCTACTAATATAACTAACCCCTAACCCTACTAATATAACTAACCCCTAACCCTACTAATATAACTAACCCCTAACCCTACTAATATAACTAACCCCTAACCCTACTAATATAACTAACCCCTAACCCTACTAATATAACTAACCCCTAACCCTACTAATATAACTAACCCCTACTAATATAACTAACCCCTACTAATATAACTAACCCCTAACCCTACTAATATAACTAACCCCTAACCCTACTAATATAACTAACCCCTAACCCTACTAATATAACTAACCCCTACTAATATAACTAACCCCTAACCCTACTAATATAACTAACCCCTAACCCTACTAATATAACTAACCCCTAACCCTACTAATATAACTAACCCCTAACCCTACTAATATAACTAACCCCTACTAATATAACTAACCCCTAACCCTACTAATATAACTAACCCCTAACCCTACTAATATAACTAACCCCTAACCCTACTAATATAAATAACCCCTAACCCTACTAATATAACTAACCCCTAACCCTACTAATATAAATAACCCCTAACCCTACTAATATAACTAACCCCTAACCCTACTAATATAACTAACCCCTAACCCTACTAATATAACTAACCCCTAACCCTACTAATATAACTAACCCCTAACCCTACTAATATAACTAACCCCTAACCCTACTAATATAACTAACCCCTAACCCTACTAATATAACTAACCCCTACTAATATAACTAACCCCTAACCCTACTAATATAACTAACCCCTAACCCTACTAATATAAGTAACCCCTAACCCTACTAATATAACTAACCCCTAACCCAACTAATATAACTAACCCCTACTAATATAACTAACCCCTAACCCTACTAATATAACTAACCCCTAACCCTACTAATATAACTAACCCCTAACCCTACTAATATAACTAACCCCTAACCCAACTAATATAACTAACCCCTACTAATATAACTAACCCCTAACCCTACTAATATAACTAACCCCTAACCCTACTAATATAACTAACCCCTACTAATATAACTAACCCCTAACCCTACTAATATAACTAACCCTTAACCCTACTAATATAACTAACCCCTACTAATATAACTAACCCATAACCCTACTAATATAACTAATCCCTAACCCTACTAATAAAACTAACCCCTAACGCTACTAATATAACTAACCCCTAACCCTACTAATATAACTAACCCATAACACTACTAATATAACTAACCCCTAACCCTATTAATATAACTAACCCCTAACCCTACTAATATAACTAACCCCTAACCCTACTAATATAACTAACCCCTAACCCTACTAATATAACTAACCCCTAACCCTACTAATATAACTAACCCCTAACCCTACTAATATAACTAACCCCTACTAATATAACTAACCCCTAACGCTACCAATATAACTAACCCTTAACCCTACTAATATAACTAATCCCTAACCCTACTAATATAACTAACCCCTAACCCTACTAATATAACTAACCCCTAACACTACTAATATAACTAACCCCTAACCCTACTAATATAACTAACCCCTAATCCTACTAATATAACTAACCCCTAAACCTACTAATATAACTAACCCCTAACCCTACTAATATAACTAACCCCTAACCCTACTAATATAACTAACCCCTAACCCTACTAATATAACTAACCCCTAACCCTACTAATATAACTAACCCCAAACCCTACTAATATAACTAACCCCTAACCCTACTATTATAACTAACCCCTACTAATATAACTAACCCCTAACCCTACTAATATAACTAACCCCTAACCCTACTAATATAACTAACCCCTACTAATATAACTAACCCCTAACCCTACTAATATAACTAACACCTAACCCTACTAATATAACTAACCCCTAACCCTACTAATATAACTAACCCCTACTAATATAACTAACCCCTACTAATATAACTAACCCCTAACCCTACTAATATAACTAACCCCTAACCCTACTAATATAACTAACCCCTAACCCTACTAATATAACTAACCCCTAACCCTACTAATATAACTAACCCCTACTAATATAACTAACCCCTAACCCTACTAATATAACTAACCCCTAACCCTACTAATATAACTAACCCCTAACCCTACTAATATAACTAACCCCTACTAATATAACTAACCCCTACTAATATAACTAACCCCTAACCCTACTAATATAACTAACCCCTAACCCTACTAATATAACTAACCCCTAACCCTACTAATATAACTAACCCCTACTAATATAACTAACCCCTAACCCTACTAATATAACTAACCCCTAACCCTACTAATATAACTAACCCCTAACCCTACTAATATAACTAACCCCTAACCCTACTAATATAACTAACGCCTAGTAATATAACTAACCCCTAACCCTACTAATATAACTAACCCCTAACCCTACTAATATAACTAACCCCTAACCCTACTAATATAAATAACCCCTAACCCTACTAATATAACTAACCCCTAACCCTACTAATATAAATAACCCCTAACCCTACTAATATAACTAACCCCTAACCCTACTAATATAACTAACCCCTAACCCTACTAATATAACTAACCTCTAACCCTACTAATATAACTAACCCCTAACCCTACTAATATAACTAACCCCTAACCCTACTAATATAACTAACCCCTACTAATATAACTAACCCCTAACCCTACTAATATAACTAACCCCTAACCCTACTAATATAAGTAACCCATAACCCTACTAATATAACTAACCCCTAACCCAACTAATATAACTAACCCCTACTAATATAACTAACCCCTAACCCTACTAATATAACTAACCCCTAACCCTACTAATATAACTAACCCCTAACCCTACTAATATAACTAACCCCTAACCCAACTAATATAACTAACCCCTACTAATATAACTAACCCCTAACCCTACTAAGATAACTAACCCCTAACCCTACTAATATAACTAACCCCTACTAATATAACTAACCCCTAACCCTACTAATATAACTAACCCTTAACCCTACTAATATAACTAACCCCTACTAATATAACTAACCCATAACCCTACTAATATAACTAATCCCTAACCCTACTAATAAAACTAACCCCTAACGCTACTAATATAACTAACCCCTAACCCTACTAATATAACTAACCCATAACACTACTAATATAACTAACCCCTAACCCTATTAATATAACTAACCCCTAACCCTACTAATATAACTAACCCCTAACCCTACTAATATAACTAACCCCTAACCCTACTAATATAACTAACCCCTAACCCTACTAATATAACTAACCCCTAACCCTACTAATATAACTAACCCCTACTAATATAACTAACCCCTAACGCTACCAATATAACTAACCCTTAACCCTACTAATATAACTAATCCCTAACCCTACTAATATAACTAACCCCTAACCCTACTAATATAACTAACCCCTAACACTACTAATATAACTAACCCCTAACCCTACTAATATAACTAACCCCTAACCCTACTAATATAACTAACCCCTAACCCTACTAATATAACTAACCCCTAACCCTACTAATATAACTAACCCCAAACCCTACTAATATAACTAACCCCTAACCCTACTATTATAACTAACCCCTACTAATATAACTAACCCCTAACCCTACTAATATAACTAACCCCTAACCCTACTAATATAACTAACCCCTACTAATATAACTAACCCCTAACCCTACTAATATAACTAACACCTAACCCTACTAATATAACTAACCCCTAACCCTACTAATATAACTAACCCCTACTAATATAACTAACCCCTACTAATATAACTAACCCCTAACCCTACTAATATAACTAACCCCTAACCCTACTAATATAACTAACCCCTAACCCTACTAATATAACTAACCCCTAACCCTACTAATATAACTAACCCCTAACCCTACTATTATAACTAACCCCTACTAATATAACTAACCCCTAACCCTACTAATATAACTAACCCCTAACCCTACTAATATAACTAACCCCTAACCCTACTAATATAACTAACCCCTACTAATATAACTAACCCCTAACCCTACTAATATAACTAACCCCTAACCCTACTAATATAACTAACCCCTAACCCTACTAATATAACTAACCCCTAACCCTACTATTATAACTAACCCCTACTAATATAAGAAACCCCTAACCCTACTAATATAACTAACCCCTAACCCTACTAATATAACTAACCCCTAACCCTACTAATATAACTAACCCTTAACCCTACTAATATAACTAACCCCTAACCCTACTATTATAACTAACCCCTAACCCTACTAATATAACTAACCCCTAACCCTACTAATATAACTAACCCCTAAACCAACTAATATAACTAACCCCTAACCCTAATAATATAACTAACCCCTAACCCTACTAATATAACTAACCCCTACTAATATAACTAACCCCTAACCCTACCAATATAACTAACCCCTAACCCTACTAATATAACTAACCCCTAACCCTACTAATATAACTAACCCCTAACCCTACTAATATAACTAACCCCTAACCCTACTAATATAACTAACCCCTAACCCTACTAATATAACTAACCCCTAAACCTACTAATATAACTAACCCCTAACACTACTAATATAACTAACCCCTAACCCTACTAATATAACTAACCCCTAACCCTACTAATATAACTAACCCCTACTAATATAACTAACCCCTAACCCTACTAATATAACTAACCCCTAACCCTACTAATATAACTAACCCCTACTAATATAACTAACCCCTACTAATATAACTAACCCCTAACCCTACTAATATAACTAACCCCTAACCCTACTAATATAACTAACCCCTAACCCTACTAATATAACTAACCCCTAACCCTAATAATATAACTAACCCCTAACCCTACTATTATAACTAACCCCTACTAATATAACTAACCCCTAACCCTACTAATATAACTAACCCCTAACCCTACTAATATAACTAACCCCTAACCCTAATAATATAACTAACCCCTAACCCTACTAATATAACTAACCCCTAACCGTACTATTATAACTAACCCCTACTAATATAACTAACCCCTAACCCTACTAATATAACTAAGCCCTAACCCTACTAATATAACTAACCCCTAAACCTACTAATATAACTAACCCCTAACCCTACTATTATAACTAACCCCTAACCCTACTAATATAACTAACACCTAACCCTACTAATATAACTAACCCCTAAACCTACTAATATAACTAACCCCTAACCCTACTAATATAACTAACCCCTAACCCTACTAATATAACTAACCCCTACTAATATAACTAACCCCTAACCCTACTAATATAACTAACCCTTAACCCTACTAATATAACTAACCCCTACTAACATAACTAACCCATAACCCTACTAATATAACTAATCCCTAACCCTACTAATAAAACTAACCCCTAACGCTACTAATATAACTAACCCCTAACCCTACTAATATAACTAACCCATAACACTACTAATATAACTAACCCCTAACCCTATTAATATAACTAACCCCTAACCCTACTAATATAACTAACCCCTAACCCTACTAATATAACTAACCCCTAACCCTACTAATATAACTAACCCCTAACCCTACTAATATAACTAACCCCTAACCCTACTAATATAACTAACCCCTACTAATATAACTAACCCCTAACGCTACCAATATAACTAACCCTTAACCCTACTAATATAACTAATCCCTAACCCTACTAATATAACTAACCCCTAACCCTACTAATATAACTAACCCCTAACACTACTAATATAACTAACCCCTAACCCTACTAATATAACTAACCCCTAATCCTACTAATATAACTAACCCCTAAACCTACTAATATAACTAACCCCTAACCCTACTAATATAACTAACCCCTAACCCTACTAATATAACTAACCCCTAACCCTACTAATATAACTAACCCCTAACCCTACTAATATAACTAACCCCAAACCCTACTAATATAACTAACCCCTAACCCTACTATTATAACTAACCCCTACTAATATAACTAACCCCTAACCCTACTAATATAACTAACCCCTAACCCTACTAATATAACTAACCCCTACTAATATAACTAACCCCTAACCCTACTAATATAACTAACACCTAACCCTACTAATATAACTAACCCCTAACCCTACTAATATAACTAACCCCTACTAATATAACTAACCCCTACTAATATAACTAACCCCTAACCCTACTAATATAACTAACCCCTAACCCTACTAATATAACTAACCCCTAACCCTACTAATATAACTAACCCCTAACCCTACTAATATAACTAACCCCTACTAATATAACTAACCCCTAACCCTACTAATATAACTAACCCCTAACCCTACTAATATAACTAACCCCTAACCCTACTAATATAACTAACCCCTACTAATATAACTAACCCCTACTAATATAACTAACCCCTAACCCTACTAATATAACTAACCCCTAACCCTACTAATATAACTAACCCCTAACCCTACTAATATAACTAACCCCTACTAATATAACTAACCCCTAACCCTACTAATATAACTAACCCCTAACCCTACTAATATAACTAACCCCTAACCCTACTAATATAACTAACCCCTAACCCTACTAATATAACTAACGCCTAGTAATATAACTAACCCCTAACCCTACTAATATAACTAACCCCTAACCCTACTAATATAACTAACCCCTAACCCTACTAATATAAATAACCCCTAACCCTACTAATATAACTAACCCCTAACCCTACTAATATAAATAACCCCTAACCCTACTAATATAACTAACCCCTAACCCTACTAATATAACTAACCCCTAACCCTACTAATATAACTAACCTCTAACCCTACTAATATAACTAACCCCTAACCCTACTAATATAACTAACCCCTAACCCTACTAATATAACTAACCCCTACTAATATAACTAACCCCTAACCCTACTAATATAACTAACCCCTAACCCTACTAATATAAGTAACCCATAACCCTACTAATATAACTAACCCCTAACCCAACTAATATAACTAACCCCTACTAATATAACTAACCCCTAACCCTACTAATATAACTAACCCCTAACCCTACTAATATAACTAACCCCTAACCCTACTAATATAACTAACCCCTAACCCAACTAATATAACTAACCCCTACTAATATAACTAACCCCTAACCCTACTAAGATAACTAACCCCTAACCCTACTAATATAACTAACCCCTACTAATATAACTAACCCCTAACCCTACTAATATAACTAACCCCTAACCCTACTAATATAACTAACCCCTAACCCTACTAATATAACTAACCCTTAACCCTACTAATATAACTAACCCCTAACCCTACTATTATAACTAACCCCTAACCCTACTAATATAACTAACCCCTAACCCTACTAATATAACTAACCCCTAAACCAACTAATATAACTAACCCCTAACCCTAATAATATAACTAACCCCTAACCCTACTAATATAACTAACCCCTACTAATATAACTAACCCCTAACCCTACCAATATAACTAACCCCTAACCCTACTAATATAACTAACCCCTAACCCTACTAATATAACTAACCCCTAACCCTACTAATATAACTAACCCCTAACCCTACTAATATAACTAACCCCTAACCCTACTAATATAACTAACCCCTAAACCTACTAATATAACTAACCCCTAACACTACTAATATAACTAACCCCTAACCCTACTAATATAACTAACCCCTAACCCTACTAATATAACTAACCCCTACTAATATAACTAACCCCTAACCCTACTAATATAACTAACCCCTAACCCTACTAATATAACTAACCCCTACTAATATAACTAACCCCTACTAATATAACTAACCCCTAACCCTACTAATATAACTAACCCCTAACCCTACTAATATAACTAACCCCTAACCCTACTAATATAACTAACCCCTAACCCTAATAATATAACTAACCCCTAACCCTACTATTATAACTAACCCCTACTAATATAACTAACCCCTAACCCTACTAATATAACTAACCCCTAACCCTACTAATATAACTAACCCCTAACCCTAATAATATAACTAACCCCTAACCCTACTAATATAACTAACCCCTAACCGTACTATTATAACTAACCCCTACTAATATAACTAACCCCTAACCCTACTAATATAACTAAGCCCTAACCCTACTAATATAACTAACCCCTAAACCTACTAATATAACTAACCCCTAACCCTACTATTATAACTAACCCCTAACCCTACTAATATAACTAACACCTAACCCTACTAATATAACTAACCCCTAAACCTACTAATATAACTAACCCCTAACCCTACTAATATAACTAACCCCTAACCCTACTAATATAACTAACCCCTACTAATATAACTAACCCCTAACCCTACTAATATAACTAACCCTTAACCCTACTAATATAACTAACCCCTACTAACATAACTAACCCATAACCCTACTAATATAACTAATCCCTAACCCTACTAATAAAACTAACCCCTAACGCTACTAATATAACTAACCCCTAACCCTACTAATATAACTAACCCATAACACTACTAATATAACTAACCCCTAACCCTATTAATATAACTAACCCCTAACCCTACTAATATAACTAACCCCTAACCCTACTAATATAACTAACCCCTAACCCTACTAATATAACTAACCCCTAACCCTACTAATATAACTAACCCCTAACCCTACTAATATAACTAACCCCTACTAATATAACTAACCCCTAACGCTACCAATATAACTAACCCTTAACCCTACTAATATAACTAATCCCTAACCCTACTAATATAACTAACCCCTAACCCTACTAATATAACTAACCCCTAACACTACTAATATAACTAACCCCTAACCCTACTAATATAACTAACCCCTAATCCTACTAATATAACTAACCCCTAAACCTACTAATATAACTAACCCTTAACCCTACTAATATAACTAACCCCTAACCCTACTAATATAACTAACCCCTAACCCTACTAATATAACTAACCCCTAACCCTACTAATATAACTAACCCCAAACCCTACTAATATAACTAACCCCTAACCCTACTATTATAACTAACCCCTACTAATATAACTAACCCCTAACCCTACTAATATAACTAACCCCTAACCCTACTAATATAACTAACCCCTACTAATATAACTAACCCCTAACCCTACTAATATAACTAACACCTAACCCTACTAATATAACTAACCCCTAACCCTACTAATATAACTAACCCCTACTAATATAACTAACCCCTACTAATATAACTAACCCCTAACCCTACTAATATAACTAACCCCTAACCCTACTAATATAACTAACCCCTAACCCTACTAATATAACTAACCCCTAACCCTACTAATATAACTAACCCCTACTAATATAACTAACCCCTAACCCTACTAATATAACTAACCCCTAACCCTACTAATATAACTAACCCCTAACCCTACTAATATAACTAACCCCTACTAATATAACTAACCCCTACTAATATAACTAACCCCTAACCCTACTAATATAACTAACCCCTAACCCTACTAATATAACTAACCCCTAACCCTACTAATATAACTAACCCCTACTAATATAACTAACCCCTAACCCTACTAATATAACTAACCCCTAACCCTACTAATATAACTAACCCCTAACCCTACTAATATAACTAACCCCTAACCCTACTAATATAACTAACGCCTAGTAATATAACTAACCCCTAACCCTACTAATATAACTAACCCCTAACCCTACTAATATAACTAACCCCTAACCCTACTAATATAAATAACCCCTAACCCTACTAATATAACTAACCCCTAACCCTACTAATATAAATAACCCCTAACCCTACTAATATAACTAACCCCTAACCCTACTAATATAACTAACCCCTAACCCTACTAATATAACTAACCTCTAACCCTACTAATATAACTAACCCCTAACCCTACTAATATAACTAACCCCTAACCCTACTAATATAACTAACCCCTACTAATATAACTAACCCCTAACCCTACTAATATAACTAACCCCTAACCCTACTAATATAAGTAACCCATAACCCTACTAATATAACTAACCCCTAACCCAACTAATATAACTAACCCCTACTAATATAACTAACCCCTAACCCTACTAATATAACTAACCCCTAACCCTACTAATATAACTAACCCCTAACCCAACTAATATAACTAACCCCTACTAATATAACTAACCCCTAACCCTACTAAGATAACTAACCCCTAACCCTACTAATATAACTAACCCCTACTAATATAACTAACCCCTAACCCTACTAATATAACTAACCCTTAACCCTACTAATATAACTAACCCCTACTAATATAACTAACCCATAACCCTACTAATATAACTAATCCCTAACCCTACTAATAAAACTAACCCCTAACGCTACTAATATAACTAACCCCTAACCCTACTAATATAACTAACCCATAACACTACTAATATAACTAACCCCTAACCCTATTAATATAACTAACCCCTAACCCTACTAATATAACTAACCCCTAACCCTACTAATATAACTAACCCCTAACCCTACTAATATAACTAACCCCTAACCCTACTAATATAACTAACCCCTAACCCTACTAATATAACTAACCCCTACTAATATAACTAACCCCTAACGCTACCAATATAACTAACCCTTAACCCTACTAATATAACTAATCCCTAACCCTACTAATATAACTAACCCCTAACCCTACTAATATAACTAACCCCTAACACTACTAATATAACTAACCCCTAACCCTACTAATATAACTAACCCCAAACCCTACTAATATAACTAACCCCTAACCCTACTATTATAACTAACCCCTACTAATATAACTAACCCCTAACCCTACTAATATAACTAACCCTTAACCCTACTAATATAACTAACCCCTACTAATATAACTAACCCCTAACCCTACTAATATAACTAACACCTAACCCTACTAATATAACTAACCCCTAACCCTACTAATATAACTAACCCCTACCCTAATATAACTAACCCCTACTAATATAACTAACCCCTAACCCTACTAATATAACTAACCCCTAACCCTACTAATATAACTAACCCCTAACCCTACTAATATAACTAACCCCTAACCCTACTAATATAACTAACCCCTAACCCTACTAATATAACTAACCCCTAACCCTACTATTATAACTAACCCCTACTAATATAACTAACCCCTAACCCTACTAATATAACTAACCCCTAACCCTACTAATATAACTAACCCCTAACCCTACTAATATAACTAACCCCTACTAATATAACTAACCCCTAACCCTACTAATATAACTAACCCCTAACCCTACTAATATAACTAACCCCTAACCCTACTAATATAACTAACCCCTAACCCTACTATTATAACTAACCCCTACTAATATAAGAAACCCCTAACCCTACTAATATAACTAACCCCTAACCCTACTAATATAACTAACCCCTAACCCTACTAATATAACTAACCCTTAACCCTACTAATATAACTAACCCCTAACCCTACTATTATAACTAACCCCTAACCCTACTAATATAACTAACCCCTAACCCTACTAATATAACTAACCCCTAAACCAACTAATATAACTAACCCCTAACCCTAATAATATAACTAACCCCTAACCCTACTAATATAACTAACCCCTACTAATATAACTAACCCCTAACCCTACCAATATAACTAACCCCTAACCCTACTAATATAACTAACCCCTAACCCTACTAATATAACTAACCCCTAACCCTACTAATATAACTAACCCCTAACCCTACTAATATAACTAACCCCTAACCCTACTAATATAACTAACCCCTAAACCTACTAATATAACTAACCCCTAACACTACTAATATAACTAACCCCTAACCCTACTAATATAACTAACCCCTAACCCTACTAATATAACTAACCCCTACTAATATAACTAACCCCTAACCCTACTAATATAACTAACCCCTAACCCTACTAATATAACTAACCCCTACTAATATAACTAACCCCTACTAATATAACTAACCCCTAACCCTACTAATATAACTAACCCCTAACCCTACTAATATAACTAACCCCTAACCCTACTAATATAACTAACCCCTAACCCTAATAATATAACTAACCCCTAACCCTACTATTATAACTAACCCCTACTAATATAACTAACCCCTAACCCTACTAATATAACTAACCCCTAACCCTACTAATATAACTAACCCCTAACCCTAATAATATAACTAACCCCTAACCCTACTAATATAACTAACCCCTAACCGTACTATTATAACTAACCCCTACTAATATAACTAACCCCTAACCCTACTAATATAACTAAGCCCTAACCCTACTAATATAACTAACCCCTAAACCTACTAATATAACTAACCCCTAACCCTACTATTATAACTAACCCCTAACCCTACTAATATAACTAACACCTAACCCTACTAATATAACTAACCCCTAAACCTACTAATATAACTAACCCCTAACCCTACTAATATAACTAACCCCTAACCCTACTAATATAACTAACCCCTAACCCTACTAATATAACTAACCCCTAACCCTACTAATATAACTAACCCCTAACCCTACTATTATAACTAACCCCTACTAATATAACTAACCCCTAACCCTACTAATATAACTAACCCCTAACCCTACTAATATAACTAACCCCTAAACCTACTAATATAACTAATCCCTAACCCTACTATTATAACTAACCCCTTACCCTACTAATATAACTAACCCCTAACCCTACTAATATAACTAACCCCTAAACCTACTAATATAACTAACCCCTAACCCTACTAATATAACTAACCCCTAACCCTACTAATATAACTAACCCTACTAATATAACTAACCCCTAACCCTACTAATATAACTAACCCCTAAACCTACTAATATAACTAACCCCTAACCCTACTAATATAACTAACCCCTAACCCTACTAATATAACTAACCCCTAACCCTACTAATATAACTAACCCCTAACCCTACTAATATAACTAACCCCTAACCCTGCTAATATAACTAACCCCTACTAATATAACTAACCCCTAACCCTACTAATATAACGAACCCCTAACCCTACTAATATAACTAACCCCTAACCCTACTAATATAACTAACCCCTACTAATATAACTAACCCCTACTAATATAACTAACCCCTAACCCTACTAATATAACTAACCCCTAACCCTACTAATATAACTAACCCCTAACCCTACTAATATAACTAACCCCTAACCCTACTATTATAACTAACCCCTACTAATATAACTAACCCCTAACCCTACTAATATAACTAACCCCTAACCCTACTAATATAACTAACCCCTAACCCTAATAATATAACTAACCCCTAACCCTACTAATATAACTAACCCCTAACCCTACTATTATAACTAACCCCTACTAATATAACTAACCCCTAACCCTACTAATATAACTAACCCCTAACCCTACTAATATAACTAACCCCTAAACCTACTAATATAACTAACCCCTAACCCTACTATTATAACTAACCCCTAACCCTACTAATATAACTAACCCCTAACCCTACTAATATAACTAACCCCTAACCCTACTAATATAACTAACCCCTAACCCTACTAATATAACTAACCCCTAACCCTACTAATATAACTAACCCCTAACCCTACTAATATAACTAACCCCTAACCCTACTATTATAACTAACCCCTACTAATATAACTAACCCCTAACCCTACTATTATAACTAACCCCTAACCCTACTAATATAACTAACCCCTAACCCTACTAATATAACTAACCCCTAAACCTACTAATATAACTAACCCCTAACCCTACTAATATAACTAACCCCTAACCCTACTAATATAACTAACCCCTAACCTTACTAATATAACTAACCCCTAACCCTACTAATATAACTAACCCCTAACCCTACTAATATAACTAACCCCTAACCCTACTAATATAACTAACCCCTACTAATATAACTAACCCCTAACCCTACTAATATAACTAACCCCTAACCCTACTAATATAACTAACCCCTAACCCTACTAATATAACTAACCCCTACTAATATAACTAACCTCTACTAATATAACTAACCCCTAACCCTACTAATATAACTAACCCCTACCCCTACTAATATAACTAACCCCTAACCCTACTAATATAACTAACCCCTAACCCTACTATTATAACTAACCCCTACTAATATAACTAACCCCTAACCCTACTAATATAACTAACCCCTAACCCTACTAATATAACTAACCCCTAACCCTAATAATATAACTAACCCCTAACCCTACTAATATAACTAACCCCTAACCCTACTATTATAACTAACCCCTACTAATATAACTAACCCCTAACCCTACTAATATAACTAACCCCTAAACCTACTAATTTAACTAACCCCTAACCCTACTAATATAACTAACCCCTAACCCTACTAATATAACTAACCCCTAACCCTACTAATATAACTAACCCCTAACCCTACTAATATAACTAACCCCTAACCCTGCTAATATAACTAACCCCTACTAATATAACTAACCCCTAACCCTACTAATATAACGAACCCCTAACCCTACTAATATAACTAACCCCTAACCCTACTAATATAACTAACCCCTACTAATATAACTAACCCCTACTAATATAACTAACCCCTAACCCTACTAATATAACTAACCCCTAACCCTACTAATATAACTAACCCCTACTAATATAACTAACCCCTAACCCTACTAATATAACTAACCCCTAACCCTACTAATATAACTAACCCCTACTAATATAACTAACCCCTAACCCTACTAATATAACTAAGCCCTAACCCTACTAATATAACTAACCCCTAAACCTACTAATATAACTAACCCCTAACCCTACTAATATAAATAACCCCTAACCCTACTAATATAACTAACCCCTAACCCTACTAATATTACTAACCCCTAACCCTACTAATATAACTAACCCCTAACCCTACTAAAATAACTAACCCCTAACCCTACTAATATAACTAACCCCTAACCCTACTATTATAACTAACCCCTACTAATATAACTAACCCCTAACCCTACTAATATAACTAACCCCTAACCCTACTAATATAACTAACCCCTAAACCTACTAATATAACTAACCCCTAACCCTACTATTATAACTAACCCCTAACCCTACTAATATAACTAACCCCTAACCCTACTAATATAACTAACCCCTAACCCTACTAATATAACTAACCCCTAACCCTACTAATATAACTAACCCCTAACCCTACTAATATAACTAACCCCTAAACCAACTAATATAACTAACCCCTAACCCTACTAATATAACTAACCCCTAACCCTGCTAATATAACTAACCCCTAACCCTACTAATATAACTAACCCCTAACCCTACTAATATAACTAACCCCTACTAATATAACTAACCCCTAACCCTACTAATATAACTAACCCCTAACCCTACTAATATAACTAACCCCTACTAATATAACTAACCCCTACTAATATAACTAACCCCTAACCCTACTATTATAACTAACCCCTAACCCTACTAATATAACTAACCCCTAACCCTACTAATATAACTAACCCCTAACCCTACTAATATAACTAACCCCGAACCCTACTAATATAACTAACCCCTAACCCTACTAATATAACTAACCCCTAACCCTACTAATATAACTAACCCCTAACCCTACTAATATAACTAACCCCTACTAATATAACTAACCCCTAACCCTACTAATATAACTAACCCCTACTAATATAACTAACCCCTAACCCTACTATTATAACTAACCCCTAACCCTACTAATATAACTAACCCCTAACCCTACTAATATAACTAACCCCTAACCCTACTAATATAACTAACCCCGAACCCTACTAATATAACTAACCCCTAACCCTACTAATATAACTAACCCCTAACCCTACTAATATAACTAACCCCTAACCCTACTAATATAACTAACCCCTACTAATATAACTAACCCCTAACCCTACTAATATAACTAACCCCTACTAATATAACTAACCCCTAACCCTACTAATATAACTAACCCCTAACCCTACTAATATAACTAACCCCTAACCCTACTAATATAACTAACCCCTAACCCTACTAATATAACTAACCCCTAACCCTACCAAACCACCATTTCTGTCCCTAACCTACCAAACTGATATCTGAGAGTTGACAGTAGTTGTTAATTGACATCTGATAGGTGATAGTTGTTGGTTTATAACTGATATCAGTAGTCAGTTAATTTATTTAACTAGGCAAGTCAGTCAAGAACAAAATCTTATTTTCATTGACGGCCTAGGAACAGAACAACAGCTTTTTACCTTGTCAGCTCAGGGATTTGATCTTGCAACCTTTCGGTTACTTGTCCAACACTCTAACCACTAGGCTACCTCCCGCCTGATATCTGATAGTTGATAGTAGTTGTTAATTAATAACTGATATCTGATAGTTGATAGTAGTTGTTAATTAATACCTGATATCTGATAGTTGATAGTAGTTGTTAATTAATACCTGATATCTGATAGTTGATAGTAGTTGTTAATTAATAACTGATATCTGATAGTTGATAGTAGTTGTTAATTAATAACTGATATCTGATAGTTGATAGTAGTTGTTAATTAATAACTGATATCTGATAGTTGATAGTAGTTGTTAATTAATAACTGATATCTGATAGTTGATAGTAGTTGTTAATTAATAACTGATATCTGATAGTTGATTGTAGTTGTTAATTAATAACTGATATCTGATTGTTGAAAGCAGATAACTAATATGTGAGTCCATGTGAATATGTGGTATAAGATGTCTGGTGTGAGTAGTTAATTGCTGGAATGGCATTCAGAGACTGTAAATTGTGTGTTTGAGTGTGTATTAGTGTGTATTAGTGTGTATTAGTGTGTATTAGTGTGTGTTAGTGTGTGTTAGTGTGTGTTAGTGTGTGTTAGTGTGTGTTAGTGTGTGTGAGTGTGTGTGAGTGTGTGTTAGTGTGTATTAGTGTGTGTTAGTGTGTGTTAGTGTGTTAGTGTATTAGTGTGTATTAGTGTGTATTAGTGTGTGTTAGTGTGTGTTAGTGTGTTAGTGTGTTAGTGTGTATTAGTGTGTGTTAGTGGTTGTGGTTGTTCCCCTGAGATCCTCCATTAATTGTGAAGAGAAGCAGCCTGAGGGCGACACTAGAGGCCTGAACACAGACAGACAACTGACAGCCTCCCTCCCTCCCCCTTTCTTTCTCTACCTCGCTCCCTTTCTCTCTTTACCTCCCTCCCTCTTTACCTCCCTCCCTCTTTCTCTCTTTACCTCCCTCCCTTTCTCTCTTTACCTCCCTCCCTCTTTCTCTCTTTACCTCCCTCCCTCCCTCCCTCTTTCTCTCTTTACCTCCCTCCCTTTCTCTCTCTACCTCCCTCTTTCTCTCTTTACCTCCATCCCTCTTTCTCTCTTTACCTCCCTCTTTCTCTCTTTACCGCCCTCCATCCCTTTCTCTCTTTACCTCCCTCCCTCTTTCTCTCTTTACCTCCCTCCCTCCCTCTTTACCTCCCTCCCTTTCTCTCTTTACCTCCCTCCCTCTTTCTCTCTTTACCTCCCTCCCTCTTTCTCTCTTTACCTCCCTCCCTCTTTCTCTCTTTCCCTCCCTCTTTCCCTCTTTACCTCCCTCCCTTTACCTCCCTCCCTTTCTCTCTTTACCTCCATCCCTTTCTCTCTTTACCTCCCTCCCTCTTTCTCTCTTTACCTCCCTCCCTCCCTCTTTACCTCCCTCCCTTTCTCTCTTTACCTCCCTCCCTCTTTCTCTCTTTACCTCCCTCCCTCTTTCTCTCTTTACCTCCCTCCCTCTTTCTCTCTTTACCTCCCTCCCTCCCTCTTTACCTCCCTCCCTCTTTCTCTCTTTACCTCCCTCCCTTTCTCTCTTTACCTCCCTCCCTTTCTCTCTTTACCTCCATCCCTTTCTCTCTTTACCTCCCTCCCTCTTTCTCTCTTTACCTCCCTCCCTCTTTCTCTCTTTACCTCCCTCCCTCTTTCTCTCTTTACCTCCCTCGCTTTCTCTCTTTACTTCCCTCCCTTTCTCTCTCTCTCTCTCTCTCTCTCTCTCTCTCTCTCTCTCTCTCTCTCTCTCTCTCTCTCTCTCTCTCCCCCTGCAGTGAGTTATTCTGTCCAGTAGAGGGGGCAGCAGCAGTGTTGTGGAAATACACAACATTGTCAGAAAGATAATGGGGTTTATAGGACTTATAATCAATGGATACACTAGGAAAGGACTGAAGTGCATTTTGTGTGAGGTCTACACACACACACACACACACACACACACACACACAGTTACACACATGCACGCACACAGACACACAGATGTAGCAGATGGTAGGGATTAGTGTGTATGTGAGTGTGTAGCCTCAGGCTATGTTCAACAATGCATTATTCCTGAGTGCACCAGTTAAGAGGGGCACTCCATCGCCATGGTGACCACAGACTCTGTTGTAAACACACACAGTTAAATATTTTAGTTTTGTTTTATATTTTGTATATAATTGGGTTAGGGTTAGTTACAGCTGTAGTATAACAACAATAGAAACGTTCCATCGGGCAAAACCCTGACGTAACATCTAATCAGCATCTAATTTTGGTTGTTAGTTAATATGGTTGCTAGTAAACATCATTTCAACTTGAAATGGAACAAACCTGCTGTCCCTGGTTGGACAGCAGGGTCTCCTGTCCTCCTGTCCTCAGTCTGCTCCCTGGTTGGACAGCAGGGTCTCCTGTCCTCCTGTCCTCAGTCTGCTCCCTGGTTGGACAGCAGGGTCTCCTGTCCTCCTGTCCTCAGTCTGCTCCCTGGTTGGACAGCAGGGTCTCCTTTCCTCCTGTCCTCAGTCTGCTCCCTGGTTGGACAGCAGGGTCTCCTGTCCTCCTGTCCTCAGTCTGCTCCCTGGTTGGACAGCAGGGTTCCTTTCCTCCTGTCCTCAGTCTGCTCCCTGGTTGGACAGCAGGGTCTCCTGTCCTCCTGTCCTCAGTCTGCTCCCTGGTTGGACAGCAGGGTCTCCTGTCCTCCTGTCCTCAGTCTGCTCCCTGGTTCGACAGCAGGGTCTCCTGTCCTCAGCCTGCTCCCTGGTTGGACAGCAGGGTCTCCTTTCCTCCTGTCCTCAGCCTGCTCCCTGGTTGGACAGCAGGGTTCCTTTCCTCCTGTCCTCAGTCTGCTCCCTGGTTGGACAGCAGGGTGTCCTGTCCTCTGTCTGCTCCCTGGTTGGACAGCAGGGTGTCCTGTCCTCCTGTCCTCAGCCTGCTCCCTGGTTGGACAGCAGGGTTCCTTTCCTCCTGTCCTCAGTCTGCTCCCTGGTTGGACAGCAGGGTGCTCCTGTCCTCTGTCTGCTCCCTGGTTGGACAGCAGGGTGTCCTGTCCTCCTGTCCTCAGTCTGCTCCCTGGTTGGACAGCAGGGTTCCTTTCCTTCAACCACTAATCAACATCAGCGTGTTACTTTAAGGTTTGTTCCATTTCAAGTTGAAATGATGTTTACTAGCAACCATATTAACTAACAACCAAAATTAGATGCTGATTAGATGTTACGTCAGGGTTTTGCCCGATGGAACGTTTCTATTGTTATTATACTACAGCTGTAACTAACCCTAACCCAATTATATACAAAATATAAAACAAAACTAAAAGTGAAGGAATACCATGCTATTGTTTGAAGAGAGGGCACAGTTTTGAACTTGAAAAGTTATTAATAAACCAATTAGGTTCATTTGGACGGTCTTGATACCAAATTTTGAACAGAAATGCTATGGTTCATTGGATCAATCTAAAACATTGCCGATACACTGTTGCCATCTAGTGGCCAACATCTAAATTGCAACTGGGCTGGAATAATATATTATGGCCTTCCTCTTGCATTTCAAAGATGAATCTTTTTTTAACTGTTGTTTTTTTCTTCATATTACCTTTTACCAGATATAATGTGTTACATTATCCTACATTCCTTTCACATTTCCACAAACTTCAAAGTGTTTCCTTTCAAATGGTATCAAGAATATGCATATCCTTGCTTCAGGGCCTGAGCTGCAGGCAGCTAGATTTATATTATTATATATTTATTTTATATTCTATTCAGATTGCGCCAAAGAACATAGCTGACGTTTTACATTCTCCCAACCAATTGTGCTATTTTGTTAGTTTTTTTGCGATTTGTGTAACTTATTGTTTTACTTATTTTGTACATAATGTTGCTGCTACCATCTCTTATGACCAAAAATATCTTCTGGATATTAGAACAGCGATTATTCACCGCGGACAGGAAGAAATATTTTCCTTTAACGAGTCCGACGAGAAGGATATACTGCTTTCATTTACATTACATTACATTTACATTTAAGTCATTTAGCAGACGCTCTTATCCAGAGCGACTTACAAATTGGTGCATTCACCTTATGATATCCAGTGGAACAACCACTTTACAATAGAGCATCTAAATCTTTTAAGGGGGGGGGGGGGTTAGAAGGATTACTTTATCCTATCCTACTGGAACAGGCCCAGCTCCCCGTAATTTAATTGAAGAAAAGACACAGGAAAAGGGGTCACAGATCGGGCTGTCTTCTGAGAATCCGTAGGCGAGCGAGTAAACTCCCACTGCCATCCGTTCTTCTTGCTAATGTGCAATCATTGGAAAATAAAATGTATGACCTATGATTAAAATGCCAACGGGACATTAAAAACTGTAATACCTTATGTTTCACCAAGACATGGCTGAATGATGATACGGATAATATAGACCTGGAGGGATTTTCATTCATATACGACCATATACGACCACTATCCTACCAACGGGACATTAAAAACTGTAATATCTTATGTTTCACGAGTCGTGGCTGAACGACGACGCGGACAATATAGAGCTGGCGGGATTTTCCATGTATCGGCAGGACAGAGAAGCTACGTCTGGTAAGATGCTGGCTGGCTTCTCCGTGCATCGGCAGGACAGAGCAGCTACGTCTGGTAAGATGCTGCACCGGCAGAACAGAGAAGCTACATCTGGTAAGACGAGGGGTGGGGGTGTGTGTCTATTTGTCAATAACAGCTGGTGCGAGACGTCTATTATTATAGACGTCTCGAGGTATTGCTCGCCTGAGTTAGAGTACCTTGTGATAAGCTGTAGACCACACTATCTACCAAGAGAGTTCTCATCTATATTATTTGTAGCCATCTATTTACCACCACAGAATGAAGCTGGCACTAAGACCACTCTCAACCAACTCTATAAGGCCATAAGCAAAGAAGAAAATGCTCACCCAGAAGTGGCGCTCCCAGTGGCCGGGGACGTTATTGCAAGCAAACTGAAATCAGTTTTACTAAATTGTTACCACATGTCACATGTGCAACCAGAGGGGAAAAAATCCTAGACCACCTTTACTTCACACACAGAGATGCATACAAAGCTCTCCCCTGCCCTCCATTTGGCAAATCTGACCATAATTCCATCCTCCTGATTTCTGCTTACAAGCAAAAACTAAAGCAGGAAGTACCAGTAACTCACTCAATACGGAAGTGGTCAGATGACGCGGATGCTAAACTACAGGACTGTTTTGCTGCACAGACTGGAAAATGTTCCGGGATTCATCGAATGGCATTGAGGAGTACACAACCTCCGTCATCGGCTTCATAAATAAGTGCATTGACGATGTCATCCCCACAGTGACAATACGCACATATCCCAACCAGATGCCATGGATTACAGGAAACATTTGCATCGAGATAAAGGCTAGAGCTGCCGCTTTAAAGGAGCGGGAGACTAAAATAAAAATTCCACAATGCCCTCAGACGAACCATCAAATGAGCTCTGACACTCATCGGTTGTGGCAGGGCTTGAAAACTACTACGGACTTCAAAGGGAAACCCAGACGCGAGCTGCCCAGTGACGCGAGCCTACCAGATCAGCTAAATGCCTTTTATGCTCGCTTCGAGGCAGGAAACACTGAAGCATGACCGAGAGCACCAGCTGTTCTGGATGACTGTATGATAACGCTCTCGGTAGCCGATGTGAACAAAACCACATTCACAAAGCCGCTGGGCAAGACGGATTACCAGGACGTGTACTCAAAGAATGCATGGACCAACTGTCAAGTGTCTTCACTGACATTTTCAACCTCTCCCTGACAGAGTCTATAATACCTACATGTTTCAAGCAGACCACCATAGTCCCTGTGCCCAAGGAAGCGAAGGTAGCCTGCCTAAATTATTACCGCCAAGTAGCACTCACGTCGGTAGCTAGTCATGGCTCACATCAACAGCATCCTCCCAGACACACTATAATTCGCATACCGCCCCAACAGATCCACAGATGACACAATCTCAATCGCACTCCACACTGCCCTTTCTCACCTGGACAAAACAAACACCTATGTGAGAATGCTGTTCATTGACTACGGCTCAGCGTTCAACACCATAGTGCCCACAAAGTTCATCACT
Source organism: Salmo salar (assembly GCF_965601325.2). NCBI lineage: Eukaryota > Metazoa > Chordata > Actinopteri > Salmoniformes > Salmonidae > Salmo > Salmo salar. Next base: position 99,234,934 of record NC_138296.1, on the reverse strand, counting down.
AAGCTAAGGACTCTGGGACTGAAGACCTCCCTCTGCAGCTGCATCCTGGACTTCTTGACAAGCCACCCCCAGGTGTTAAGAGTAGGCAACAACACATCTGCCACACTGATCCTTAACACTGGGGCCCCCCAGGTGTGTGTACTTAGTCCCCTCCTGTACTCCCTGTTCACCCACGACTGCATGGCCAAACACAACTCCAACACCATCCTTAAGTTTGCTGGCGACACAACAGTGGTAGGCCTGATCACTGACAACGATGAGACGTCCTATAGGGAGGAGGTCAGAGAACTGGCAGTGTGGTGCCAGGACAACAACCTCTCCCTCAAGACAAAGGTGCTGATCGTGGACTACAGGAAAAGGCGAGCCAAACAGGCCCCCATTAACATTGACGGGGCTGTTGTGGAGCAGGTTGAGAGTTTCAAGTTCCTTGGTGTCCACATCACCAACGAACTATCATGGTCCAAACACCCCAAGACAGTCGTGAAGAGGGTACGACAAAAATCCTTTCCCCCTCAGGAGACATGGGCACGGGTCCCCAGATCCTCAAAAGGTTCTACTGCTGCACCATCGAGAGCATCCTGACCGGTTGCATCACCGCCTGGTATGGCAACTTCTCGGCATCTGACCGTAAGGCGCTACAGAAGGTCCAGTACATCACTGGAGCCAAACTTCCTGCCAATCAGGACCTCTATACCTGAAGGTGTCAGAGGAAAGCCCATAAAATTGTCAGACTCCAGTCACCCGAGTTATAGACTGTTTTCTTTGCTACCGCACGGCAAGCGGTACCAGAGCACCAAGTCTTGGACCAAAAGGCTCCTCAACAGCTTCTACCCCCAAGACATAAGACTGCTGAACAGTTTAAAAAATTGCCACCGGACTATTTACATTTCACTTCACCCCTACCTACATGTTCAAATTACCCCGCACACTGACTCGGTACCAGTACCCCCTGTATGTAGTCTCGTTATTCTTATTCTTATTCTTATTGTGTTGCTTTTTCTTATTATTTTTTACTTTTGTCTATTTGGTAAACATTTTCTTAATAAAGGTCTTACTCACATCGGCTACAAAGAGAGTGATCACACAGTCGTCCGGAACAGCTGATGCTACTTGCCTCAAAGCGAGCATAGAAGTAATTTAGCTCGTCTGGTAGGCTTTTGTCACTGGGCAACTCGCGGCTCTGCTTCCCTTTGTAGTCTGTAATAGTTTGCAGGCCCTGCCACATCCGAAGACCATCAGAGCCGGTGTAGTATGATTCAATCTTAGTCCTGTATTGATGCTTTGCCTGTTTGATGGTTCGTCAGAGGGCATAGTTGGATTTTTTCTTCCTCGAAAGCGGCAGCTCTACCCTTTAGCTCAATGTGGATTTTGCCTGTTATCCATGTCTTCTGCTTGGGGTATGCACGTTCGGTCACTGTGGGGACAACTTCATCGATGCACTTATTGATGAAGCCAGTGACTGATGTGGTGTACTCCTCAATGCCATCGGACGAATCCCAGAACATATTCCAGTCTGTGCTAGCAAAACAGTCCTGACCACTTCCTTATTGACCGAGTCACTGGTGCTTCCTGCTTTAGTTTTTGTTTGTATGCAGGAATCAGGAGGATAGAATTATGGTCTACGGAACCTGGGTGTCTGTATTGACGCCTTTAGTGCTAAGATGCAATGCCTAAGACCGCTGCGCCACTCAGAAGCCCCATTAAATTAATCAAAACAAGAACATTTTACATTTGGCTAAAATTCTAAAGGAAATGATCTCAACAGAGAAACATGTCCTCCTGTGTGCTACCTATATCTATACCTTATACCTACCTTCTCCATCCTACCTATATCCCCCCACTAGAATCCCCATAGTTTAATGAAGACAGCTTCTCCATCCTACCTATATCCCCCCACTAGAATCCCCATACTATAATGAAGACAGCTTCTCCATCCTACCTATATCCCCCAGTAGAATCCCCATACTATAATGAAGACAGCTTCTCCATCCTACCTATATACCCCCACTAGAATCCCCATAGTTTAATGAAGACAGCTTCTCCAACCTGGAGGGGGATCTCAATCATTTCAAGGCCCAGGGACATGTACTAGTCTGTGGTGACCTAAATGCCAGAACTGGGCAAGAACCTGACACCTTCAGCACACAGGGGGACAAACACCTACCTGGAGGTGACAGCATTCTCTCCCTCATATCAAATGAAATAAAATAAAATGCTATTGGTCAGATACACATGATTAGCAGATGTTATTACAAGTGTAGCGAAATGCTTGTGCGTCTAGTTCCGACAGTGCAGCAATATCTAACATGTAATCTAACAATTCCACAACAACTACCTAATACACACAAATCTAAGTAAAGGAATGGAATAAGAATATATACACTACCGTTAAAAACTTTGGGATCACCTAAAATGTCGTTGTTTTTTAAAGAAAAGCAAATTCTTTGTCCATTAAAATAACATCAAAATGATCAGAAATACAGCGTAGACATTGTTAATGTTGTAAATTACTATTGTAGCTGGAAACGGCAGATTTTTTATGGAATATCTACATAGGCGTACAGAGACCCATTATCAGCAACCATCACTCCTGTGTTCCAATGGCACGTTGTGTTAGCTAATCCAAGTTTATCATTTTAAAAGGCTAATTGATCATAAGAAAACCTATTTGCGATTATGTTAGCACAGCTGAAAACTGTTGTTCTGATTAAAGTAGCAATACAACTGGCCTTCTTTAGACTAGTTGAGTATCTGGAGCATCAACATTTGTGGGTTCGATTACAGACTCAAAATGGCCAGAAACAAAGTACTTTCTTCTGAAACTCATCAGTCTATTATTTTTCTAAGAAATGAAAGCTATTCCATGCGAGAAATTGCCAAGAAACTGAAGATCTGGTACAAGTCTGTGTACTACTCCCTTCACAGAACAGCACTGGTGTGATAGATGAGCAGATTGTGATGTGCAAGTAGAAATACTGGTGTGCAAAAGAGCAGAAAAGTAAATAAAAACAATATGGGGATGAGGTAGGTAGATTGAGTGGGCTATTTACAGATGGGCTATGTACAGCTGCAGCGATCGGTTAGCTGCTCAGATAGATGATGTTTAAAGTTAGTGAGGGAAATATAAGTCTCCAGCTTCAGCGGTTTTTGCAATTCGTTCCAATCACTGGCAGCAGAGAACTGGAAGGAAAGGCTGTGTTGGCTTTGGGGATGACCAGTGGGATATACCTGCTGGAGCGCGTGCTACGGGTGGGTGATGTTATCATTACTAGTGAGCTGAGAAAAGGCGGAGCTTTACCTAGCATAGACTTATAGACGGCCTGGAGCCAGTGGGTCTGGCGACGAATATGTAGCGAGGACCAGCCGACTAGAGCATACAGGTCGCAGTGGTGGGTGGTATAAGGGGCTTTGGTGACAAATCAGATGGCACTGTGATAGACTGCATCCAGTTTGCTGAGTAGAGTATCGGAAACTATTTTGTAAATGACATTGCCGAAGTCGAGGATCAGTGGGATAGTCAGTTTTACGAGGGTATGTTTGGCGGCGTGAGTGAAGGAGGCTTTGTTGCGAAATAGGAAGCCGATTCTAGATTTAATTTTGGATAGGAGATGTTTAATATGAGTCTGGAAGGAGAGTTTACTGTATAGCAAGACACCTAGGTATTTGTAGTTGTCCACATATTCTAAGTCAGAACCGTCCAGAGTAGTGATGCTGGACGGGCGAGCAGGTGCGGGCAGTGATCGATTGAATAGCATGCATTTGGTTTTACATGCATTTAAGAGCAGTTGGAGGCCACGGAAGGAGAGTTGTATGGCATTGAAGCTCGTCTGGAGGTTAGTTAACACAGTGTCCAAAGAGGGCCCAGATGTATACAGAATGGTGTCGTCTGCGTAGAGGTGGATCAGAGAATCACCAGCAGCAAGAGCGACATCGTTGATATATACAGAGAAAAGAGTCGGCCCGAGAATTGAACCCTGTGGCACCCCCATAGAGACTGCCAGAGGGCCGGACAACAGGCCCTCCGATTTGACACACTGAACTCTGTCTGAGAAGTAGTTGGTGAACCAGGCGAGGCAGTCATTTGAGAAACCAAGGCTGTTGAGCCTGCCGATAAGAATGCGGTGATTGACAGTCGACAGCCTTGGCCAGGGCAATGAAGACGGCTGCACAGTACTGTCTTTTTTTGATGGCGGTTATGATATTGTTTTGTACCTTCAGCGTGGCTGAGGTGCACCCGTGTCCAGCTCGGAAACCGGATTGCACAGCGAAGAAGGTACGGTGGGTTTCGAAATGGTCGGTGATCTGTTTATTAACTTGGCTTTTGAAGACTTTAGAAAGGCAGGGCAGGATGGAAATAGGTCTGTAACAGTTTGGGTCTAGATTGTCACTCCCTTTGAAGAGGGGGATGACCGCGGAAGCTTTCCAATCTTTCGGGATCTCGGACGATACGAAAGAGAGGTTGAACAGACAGGTAATAAGGGTTGCAACAATGGCGGCGGATATTTTTTAGAAAGAGAGTGTCCAGATTGTCTAGCCCAGCTGATTTGTACGGGTCCAGGTTTTGCAGCACTATCAGATCATCTGTTATCTGGATTTGGGTGAAGGAGAAGCTGGGGAGGCTTGGGCAAGTAGCTGCGGGAGGTGCGGAGCTGTTGGCCGGGGTTGGGGTAGCCAGGAGGAAAGCATGACCAGCCGTAGAGAAATGCTTATTGAAATTCTCGATTATCGTGGATTTATTGGTGGTGACAGTGTTACCTAGCCTCAGTGCAGTGGGCAGCTGGGAAGAAGTGTTCTTATTCTCCATGGACTTTACAGTGTCCCAAAACTTTTTGGAGTTAGAGCTACAGGATTCAAATTTCTGTTTGAAAAAGATAGCTTTTGCTTTCCTGACTGACATATTATCTATGTACATACATATTACCTCAATTACCTCAACTAACCAGTGCCCCCGCACATTGACTCTGTTCCTGTAGCCCCTGTATATAGTTTCGCTATTGTTATATTACTGCTGATGTTTCATTTTTTGTTACTTTTACTTTCTATTTTTTACCTAAAACTTTTTTTTTCTGAAAACGTCTTAAAGCATTGTCGGTTAAGGGCTTGTAAGTAAGCATTTCACTGTGAGGTCTACTACACCTGTTGTATTCAGCATTTCACTGTGAGGTCTACTACACCTGTTGTATTCAGCATTTCACTGTGAGGTCTACTACACCTGTTGTATTCAGCATTTCACTGTGAGGTCTACTACACCTGTTGTATTCAGCATTTCACTGTGAGGTCTACTACACCTGTTGTATTCAGCATTTCACTGTAAGGTCTACTACACCTGTTGTATTCAGCATTTCACTGTAAGGTCTACTACACCTGTTGTATTCAGCATTTTACTGTGAGGTCTACTACACCTGTTGTACTCAGCATTTCACTGTGAGGTCTACTACACCTGTTGTATTCAGCATTTCACTGTGAGGTCTACTACACCTGTTGTATTCAGCATCTCACTGTGAGGTCTACTACACCTGTTGTATTCAGCATTTCACTGTGAGGTCTACTACACCTGTTGTATTCAGCATTTCACTGTAAGGTCTACTACACCTGTTGTATTCAGCATTTCACTGTGAGGTCTACTACACCTGCTGTATTCAGCATTTCACTGTGAGGTCTACTACACCTGTTGTATTCAGCATTTCACTGTGAGGTCTACTACACCTGTTGTATTCAGCATTTCACTGTAAGGTCTACTACACCAGTTGTATTCAGAATTTCACTGTGAGGTCTACTACACCTGTTGTATTCAGCATTTCACTGTGAGGTCTACTACACCTGTTGTATTCAGCATTTCACTGTGAGGTCTACACCTGTTGTATTCAGCATTTCACTGTGAGGTCTACTACACCTGTTGTATTCAGCATTTCACTGTGAGGTCTACTACACCTGTTGTATTCAGCATTTCACTGTGAGGTCTACTACACCTGTTGTATTCAGCATTTCACTGTGAGGTCTACTACACCTGTTGTATTCAGCATTTCACTGTGAGGTCTACTACACCTGTTGTATTCAGCATTTCACTGTGAGGTCTGCTACACCTGTTGTATTCAGCATTTCACTGTAAGGTCTACACCTGTTGTATTCGGCACATGTGACAAAACAAATGTGATTTGATTTGATTTGAAACAGTGAAGAACAAACACCATTGTAAATACAACCCATAATTATGTTTATTTATTGTCCCTTTTGTACTTTAACTATTTGCACACCGTTGCAACAGTGTGTATAGACATAAAATTACATTTGAAATGTCTTTATTCATTTGGAACATTTGTGAGTGTTATTTGGAAATTGAGAGAGAGAGTGAGAGAGAGAGTGAGAGAGAGAGCGAGAGAGAAAGAGAGAAAGAGAGGGAGAGGTAAAGGAAGAGAGAGAGAGAGAAAGGGAGAGAGAGAGAGAGAGAGAGAGAGAGAAAGAGAGAAAGAGAGGGAGAGGTAGAGGAAGAGAGAGAGAGAGAAAGGGAGAGAGAGAGTGAGTGTTGTGCTCTCATTATTTTAATGAAGAAGACAAAAGAGATCTGCAGCTCATTGTTGATTGGACGGGAGGAGTGGAGTGTCACAACGTGCGTGCGTGTGTGTGTGTGTGGGGGGGGGGGGGGGGTATGGGGGTTCAGGCTGGTGGCAGTCAGTGCCTGAGGCAGGGTTGAGGGGTCATGGCCCCCAGGGGGTGGCAGGGCCACACTAACCAGGGGAGTTCTTCTCAATTAGCAGCACCAGAACTCCAGGCAGCCCAACCACACACACACACCTCAAACCCTCTGCTCTGATCACACACATACATCTCACAGTACTACAGTCACATAGTACTGTCAACTCAAAAAAGTTCTGGGACGCTGTAAAGTCCATGGAGAATAAGAGCACCTCCTCCCAGCTGCCCACTGCTCTGAGGCTAGGAAATACTGATACCACCGATAAATCCACTATAATTGACAATTTCAATAAGCATTTTTCTACGGCTGGCCATGCTTTCCACCTGGCTACCCCTACCCCGGTCAACTGCCCGGCACCCTCCACAGCAACCCGCCCAAGCCCCCACTATTTCTCCTTCACCCAAATCCAGATAGCTGATGTTCTGAAAGAGCTGCAAAATCTGGACCCATACAAATCAGCTGGGCTAGACAATCTGGACCCTCTCTTTCTAAAATGATCTGCCGAAATTGTTGCAAACCATATTACTAGCCTGTTCAACCTCTCTTTCGTATCGTCTGAGATCCCTAAAGATTGGAAAGCTGCAGTGGCCATCCCCCTCTTCAAAGGGGGTGACACTCTAGACCCAAACTGGTACAGACCTATATCTATCCTACCCTGCCTTTCTAAGGTCTTCGAAAGCCAAGTTAACAAACAGATCACCGACCATTTCAAATCCCACCGCACCTTCTCTGCTATGCAATCTGGTTTCAGAGCTGGTCATGGGTGCACCTCAGCCACGCTCAAGGTCCTAAACGATATCATAACCGCCATCGATAAGAGACATTACTGTGCAGCCGTATTCATCGACCTGGCCAAGGCTTTCGACTCTGTCAATCACCACATTCTTATCGGCAGACTCGACAGCCTTGGTTTCTCAAATGATTGCCTGGCCTGGTTTACCAACTACTTCTCTGATAGAGTTCAGTGTGTCAAATTGGAGGGCCTGTTGTCCGGACCTCTGGCAGTCTCTATGGGTGTGCCACAGGGTTCAATTCTCAGACCGACTCTCTTCTCTGTATATACATCAATGATGTTGCTCTTGCTGCTGGTGATTCTCTGATCCACCTCTACGCAGACGACACCATTCTGTATACTTCTGGCCCCTCTTTGGACACTTTGTTAACTAACCTCCAGACGAGCTTCAATGCCATACAACTCTCCTTCCGTGGCCTCCAACTGCTCTTAAACGCAAGTAAAACTAAATGCATGCTCTTCAACCGATCGCTGCCTGCACCTGCCCGCCCGTCAGCATCACTACTCTGGACGGTTCTGACTTAGAATACGTGGACAACTACAAATACCTGGGTGTCTGGTTAGACTGTAAACTCTCCTTCCAGACTCACATTAAACATCTCCAATCCCAAATTAAATCTAGAATCGGCTTCTTATATCGCAACAAAGCATCCTTCACTCATGTTGCCAAACATTCCCTCGTAAAACTGTCATCTATAAAATAGCCTCCAACACTCTACTCAACAAACTGGATGCAGTCTATCACAGTGCCATCTGTTTTGTCACCAAAGCCCCATATACTACCCACCATTGCGACCTGTACGCTCTCGTTGGTTGGCCCTCGCTTCATACTCATCGCCAAACCCACTGGCTACAGGTTATCTACAAGTCTCTGCTAGGTAAATCTCCGCCTTATCTCAGCTCACTGGTCACCATAGCAGCACCCACTCGTAGCATGCGCTCCAGCAGGTATATCTCACTGGTCACCCCCAAAGCCAATTCCTCCTTTGGTCGTCTTTCCTTCCAGTTGTCTGCTGCCAATGACTGGAACAAACTGCAAAAATCTCTGAAGCTGGAGACTCATTTCTCCCTCACTAACTTTAAGCACCAGCTGTCAGAGCAGCTCACAGATCACTGCAGCTGTACATTGCCCATCTGTAAACAGCCCATCTATCTTCTACCTCATCCCCATACTGTATTTATTTATTTATCTTGCACCTTTGCAGCCCAGTATTTCTACTTGCACATTCATCTTCTGCACATCTACCATTCCAGTGTTTAATTGCTATATTGTAATTACTTCGCCACCATGGCCTATTTAGTGCCTTATCTTACCTCATTTGCACTCACTGTATATAGACTTTTTGTTTTCTTTTGTTCTACTGTATTATTGACTGTATGTTTTGTTTATTTTATATGTAACTCTGTGTTGTTGTATGTTGTCGCACTGCTTTGCTTTATCTTGGCCAGGTTGCAGTTCTAAATGAGAACTTGTTCTCAACTAGCCTACCTGGTTAAATAAAGGACTTGTTCTCAACTAGCCTACCTGGTTAAATAAAGGACTTGATCTCAACTAGCCTACCTGGTTAAATAAAGGACTTGTTCTCAACTAGCCGACCTGGTTAAATAAAGGTGAAATAAAAAATAAAAAAATAATAATCCCATATGCATCTAGTGTGTTATACCCTGTTCACAATATCCTGCCAAACTGACCCCAACCACACTGTGTTATCCTGTTGACCCCAACCATACTGTGTTATCCTGTTGACCCCAACCACACTGTGTTATCCTGTTGACCCCAACCACACTGTGTTATCCTGTTGACCCCAACCACACTGTGTTATCCTGTTGACCCCAACCACACTGTGTTATCCTGTTTACCCCAACCACACTGTGTTATCCTGTTGACCCCAACCACACTGGGTTATCCTGTTGACCCCAACCACACTGTGTTATCCTGTTTACCCCAACCATACTGTGTTATCCTGTTGACCCCAACCACACTGTGTTATCCTGTTGACCCCAACCACACTGTGTTATCCTGTTTACCCCAACCACACTGTGTTATCCTGTTGACCCCAACCACACTGGTTATCCTGTTGACCCCAACCACACTGTGTTATCCTGTTGACCCCAACCACACTGTGTTATCCTGTTGACCCCAACCACACTGTGTTATCCTGTTGACCCCAACCACACTGTGTTATCCTGTTGACCCCAACCACACTGTGTTATCCTGTTGACCCCAACCACACTGTGTTATCCTGTTTACCCCAACCATACTGTGTTATCCTGTTGACCCCAACCACACTGTGTTATCCTGTTGACCCCAACCACACTGTGTTATCCTGTTGACCCCAACCACACTGTGTTATCCTGTTGACCCCAACCACACTGTGTTATCCTGTTGACCCCAACCACACTGTGTTATCCTGTTGACCCCAACCACACTGTGTTATCCTGTTGACCCCAACCACACTGTGTTATCCTGTTTACCCCAACCACACTGTGTTATCCTGTTTACCCCAACCACACTGTGTTATCCTGTTGACCCCAACCACACTGTGTTATCCTGTTGACCCCAACCACACTGTGTTATCCTGTTGACCCCAACCACACTGTGTTATCCTGTTGACCCCAACCACACTGTGTTATCCTGTTGACCCCAACCACACTGTGTTATCCTGTTTACCCCAACCACACTGTGTTATCCTGTTTACCCCAACCACACTGTGTTATCCTGTTGACCCCAACCACACTGTGTTATCCTGTTGACCCCAACCACACTGTGTTATCCTGTTTACCCCAACCACACTGTGTTATCCTGTTGACCCCAACCACACTGTGTTATCCTGTTGACCCCAACCACACTGTGTTATCCTGTTTACCCCAACCACACTGTGTTATCCTGTTGACCCCAACCACACTGTGTTATCCTGTTGACCCCAACCACACTGTGTTATCCTGTTGACCCCAACCACACTGGGTTATCCTGTTGACCCCAACCACACTGTGTTATCCTGTTGACCCCAACCACACTGTGTTATCCTGTTGACCCCAACCACACTGTGTTATCCTGTTGACCCCAACCACACTGTGTTATCCTGTTTACCCCAACCACACTGTGTTATCCTGTTGACCCCAACCACACTGTGTTATCCTGTTGACCCCAACCACACTGGGTTATCCTGTTGACCCCAACCACACTGGGTTATCCTGTTGACCCCAACCACACTGGGTTATCCTGTTGACCCCAACCACACTGTGTTATCCTGTTGACCCCAACCACACTGTGTTATCCTGTTGACCCCAACCACACTGTGTTATCCTGTTTACCCCAACCACACTGTGTTATCCTGTTGACCCCAACCACACTGTGTTATCCTGTTGACCCCAACCACACTGTGTTATCCTGTTGACCCCAACCACACTGGGTTATCCTGTTGACCCCAACCACACTGTGTTATCCTGTTGACCCCAACCACACTGGGTTATCCTGTTGACCCCAACCACACTGTGTTATCCTGTTGACCCCAACCACACTGGGTTATCCTGTTGACCCCAACCACACTGTGTTATCCTGTTGACCCCAACCACACTGTGTTATCCTGTTGACCCCAACCACACTGTGTTATCCTGTTGACCCCAACCACACTGTGTTATCCTGTTGACCCCAACCACACTGGGTTATCCTGTTGACCCCAACCACACTGTGTTATCCTGTTGACCCCAACCACACTGTGCAAGCTTGGATATTACTGTTAATAACAACAGTGGACAAATAACCAGGCCGGTTAGTATCCTTAACCCTAACCCTATCTCAGTAACATTATCTCAATAGTACAGCTCTAAACCTAACCCTATCTCAGTAACATTATCTCAATAGTACAGCTCTAACCCTAACCCTATCTGAGTGGTACAGCTCTAACCCTAACCCTCTCTCAGTGGTACAGCTCTAACCCTAACCCTATCTGAGTGGTACAGCTTTAACCCTAACCCAATAGTACAGCTCTAAACCTAACCCTATCTCAGTAACATTATCTCAATAGTACAGCTCTAACCCTAACCCTATCTGAGTGGTACAGCTCTAACCCTAACCCTCTCTCAGTGGTACAGCTCTAACCCTAACCCTAACCCTCTCTCAGTGGTACAGCTCTAACCCTAACCCTCTCTCAGTGGTACAGCTCTAACCCTAACCCTCTCTCAGTGGTACAGCTCTAACCCTAACCCTAACCCTATCTGAGTGGTACAGCTTTAACCCTAACCCAATAGTACAGCTCTAAACCTAACCCTATCTCAGTGGTACAGCTCTAACCCTAACCCTATCTCAGTGGTACAGCTCTAACCCTAACCCTATCTCAGTGGTACAGCTCTAAACCTAACCCTCTCTCAGTGGTAAAACTCTAACCCTAACCCTATCTCAGTGGTACAGCTTTAACCCTAACCCAATAGTACAGCTCTAAACCTAACCCTATCTCAGTGGTACAGCTCTAACCCTAACTCTATCTCAGTGGTACAGCTCTAACCCTAACCCTATCTCAGTGGTACAGCTCTAAACCTAACCCTCTCTCAGTGGTAAAACTCTAACCCTAACCCTATCTCAGTGGTACAGCTTTAACCCTAACCCAATAGTACAGCTCTAAACCTAACCCTATCTCAGTGGTACAGCTCTAACCCTAACTCTATCTCAGTGGTAAAGCTCTAACCCTAACCCTATCTCAGTGGTACAGCTCTAAACCTAACTCTATCTCAGTGGTACAGCTCTAAACCTAACCCTATCTCAGTGGTAAAACTCTAACCCTAACCCTATCTCAGTGGTACAGCTCTAAACCTAACTCTATCTCAGTGGTACAGCTCTAACCCTAACCCTATCTCAGTGGTACAGCTCTAAACCTAACCCTATCTCAGTGGTAAAACTCTAACCCTAACCCTATCTCAGTGGTAAAACTCTAACCCTAACCCTCTCTCGGTGGTAAAACTCTAACCCTAACCCTATCTCAGTGGTACAGCTCTAACCCTAACCCTCTCTCAGTGGTACAGCTCTAAACCTAACCCTCTCTCAGTGGTACAGCTCTAACCCTAACTCTATCTCAGTGGTAAAGCTCTAACCCTAACCCTCTCTCGGTGGTAAAACTCTAACCCTAACCCTATCTCAGTGGTACAGCTCTAACCCTAACCCTCTCTCGTGGTAAAACTCTAACCCTAACCCTATCTCAGTGGTACAGCTCTAACCCTAACCCAATAGTACAGCTCTAACCCTAACTCTATCTCAGTGGTAAAACTCTAACCCTAACCCTATCTCAGTGGTAAAACTCTAACCCTAACCTTATCTCAGTGGTAAAACTCTAACCCTAACCCTATCTCAGTGGTAAAACTCTAACCCTAACCCTATCTCGGTGGTAAAACTCTAACCCTAACCCTCTCTCAGTAGAACAGCTCTGCTTGGCTGGTCCAGCTGCCACTGTGTTCCAATACCAGAGTTCCAAAGTGCAAGCTGAGATGCCATGCAGGTCCTGACAGAAACTCTTTAAATTATAGCTCTTCAGGAGAGGAATAGACACACACATGTACACACACACACACACACACACACACACACACACACACACACACACACACACACACACACACACACACACACACACACACGACACGGAACACGCTATGCGTTTTGAAAAGTCATCTGCAAACTGATTCTGTCAGTGGGACTTAGTTACATGTGGTTGACTGCTACAGCTTTCCTCCATAACTAGGGAGGCCACCTGGGATGAGGAGTGTGTGTGTGTGTGTGTGTGTGTGTGTGTGTGTGTGTGTGTGTGTGTGTGTGTGTGTGTCTCGTGTGTGTGTGTGTGTGTGTGTGTGTGTGTGTGTGTGTGTGTGTGTGTGTGTGTGTGTGTGTGTGGAGGCCATGAGGGAGAGGGTGTTCTCTCTAAATAGACTCTTTGTTAAATATTCACTATCTCCTCTGACAGAGAGCAGACCCCATGTCAACTCACATCTCCACCACGCATAGCACTCACTCACTCACTCATTCACACACACACACACACACACACACACACACACACACACACACACACACACACACACACACACACACACACACACACACACACACACACACACACACACACACACACACACACACACACACACACACCAATCTGAGAGGCCTGTGCCATGTCAACTCACAAATCAAATCAAATTGTATTGATCACATACACGTGTTTAGCAGATGTTAATGGTCACATGGTTAGCAGGTGTTATTGGTCCATACACATGGTTAGCAGGTGTTATTGATCACATACACGTGTTTAGCAGATGTTAATGCGGGTGTAGCGAAATGCTTGTGTTTCTAGCTCCGACAGTGCAGTAATATCTAACAATTTCACAACATATACCCAATACACACAAATCTAAGTTAAGGAATGGAAGGAAGAATATATAAATACTATATGGACGAGAAATGTCAGGGCGGCATAGACTAAGATACAATAAAAAACTGTAAAAACATACAGTGGCAAGAAAAAGTATGTGAACCCAAGACTGTCTCTCATTGTTGGTAATCAAGCCTACTACTCTTGTGTCGTCCGCAAACTTGATGATTCAGTTGGAGGTGTGCATGGCCACGCAGTCGTGGGTGAACAGGGAGTATAGGAGGGGGCTGAGCACCCACCCTTGTGGGGTGCCAGTGTTGAGGTTCAGCGAAGTGGAAGTGTTGTTTCCTATCTTCACCACCTGGGGACGGCCCGTCAGGAAGTCCAGAACCCAGTTGCACAGGGCGGGGTTCAGACCCAGGGCTTCGAGCTTAATGATGAGCTTGGACTGTGCTGTTGAACGCTGAGCTATAGTCTAACTATAGTCTATAGTCAATGAACAGCATTCTTACATTGGTATTCCTCCAGATGGGATAGGGCCGTGTGCAATGTGATGGTGATTGCATCGTCTGTGGATCTATTGAGGCAGTAAGCAAATTGAAGTGGGTTATGGGTGACAGGTAAGGTGGAGGTGATATGATCCTTAACTAGTCTCTCAAAGCACTTCATGATGACAGAAGTGAGTGCTACGTGGCAATAGTCATTTAGTTCAGTTGCCTTTGATTTCTTGGGTACAGGAACAATGGTGGCCATCTTGAAGAATGTGGAGACAGCAGACTGGGATAGGGATAGGGAGATCGAATATGTCCGAAAACACACCAGCCAGCTGGTCTGCGCATGCTCTGAGGATGCGGCTAAGGATACCATCTGTGCCAGCAGCTTTGCGAGGGTTAAATGTCTTACACGCGTCGGACAGGGAGAAGGAGAGCCCACAGTCCTTGGTAGCGGGACGCGTCAGTGGCACTGTGGTATCCTCAAAATGTTCTTGTTACTTACAACCTCATGCTAATCGCGTTAGCCTATGTTAGCTCAACCGTCCCACTGAAGGGACACCGATCCCGAATAGTCACAGTGGGTGAAACATCTCCTATGCACTTCTTGATAAACTCAGTCATCGTATCAGTATATTTTCCGATATTATTCTCGGAAACTACCCGGAACATATCCCAGTCCAAGTGATCAAAACAATCTTGAAGCGTTGATTCCGATTGGTCAGGCCAGTGTTCAATAATCCTTAGCATGGGTACTTCTTTTTTGAGTTTCTGCCTATAGGAAGGGAGGAGCAAAATGGAGTTGTGGTCAGATTTGCCGAAAGGATGGTGGAGGAAGGCTTTGTCGGCCTCCCGGAAGTTGGAGTAGCAGTGATCAATGTTTTAGCAGCGCGAGTACTACAGTCGATGTGTTGATAAAACTTCTGCAGCTTTTTCGTCAAATTTGCTTTGTTAAAATCCTCAGCTACAATAAATGTAACCTCAGGGTTTCCAGTTTATAAAGTCCAGTGTTTTTTGAGGGTCGTGGCGGTATCGGCTTGAGGGGGGATATACACGCCGTGACTTTAACTGAAGAAAATGATCTTGGGAGAGAATACGGTCGGCATTTGATTGTGAGGTCGGGTGAACAAAAGGACTTGAGTTCCTGTATGTTATCACAATTACACCATGAGTAGTTAATCATGAAACACACACCCTCGCTCTTTTTCTTCCCGGCGAGATATTTATTCCTGTCTGCACGATGAACTGAGAACCCAACTGGCTGGACCGACTCAGACAGTGTATCCCGAGAGATCCATGTTTCTGTGAAACAGAGTATGTTACAATCTCTGATGTCTCTCTGGAAAGAAACCCTCGCCCTGAGCTTGTCAACTTTATTATCCAGAGACTGAACATTAGCGAGTAATATACTCGGAAGCGAAGGGTGGTGTCCGCGCCTCCTAAGTAAGACTAGAAGACCACTCTGAGTACCTCTCCTCCGACGGCGTTGTTATCGGTCGGCCTCTGGAATCAGTTCAATTGCCCCGGTGGGGTGCAAACAAACGATCCGCTTTGGGAAAGTTGTATTCCTGGTTGTAATGCTGCTAGTATTGGTGGGTTACCGCCGCTCTGATATCCAATAGTTCTTCCCTGATGTATGTAATAACACAAACCATTTTCTGGGCTAATAATGTTAGAAATAATACATAAAAAACAAAAACCTGCAAAATTTCCAAGGGACTAAAAGCAAGACAGCACTCTCTGTCTAAGCCATTTTTTCATATCTCCACCATGCATAGCACTCACTCATTCACAAAAACACATCAACTCAAACACAACAATCATATATCCACATTGTGTTTCTCAACAGTCACAATACTTTTCATCTAACCCTCTTCCAGTAGGCTATAAGCTAGGTCTGTCTGAGCTAGGTGAGCTAGGTGTGTCTGAGCTAGGTGTGTCTGAGCTAGGTGAGCTAGGTGTGTCTGAGCTAGGTGAGCTAGGTGTGTCTGAGCTAGGTGAGCTAGCTGTGTCTAAGCTAGGTGTGTCTGAGCTAAGTGAGCTAGGTGTGTCTGAGTTAGGTATGTCTGAGCTAGGTGAGCTAGGCGTGTCTGAGCTAGGTGAGCTAGCTGTGTCTGAGTTAGGTGAGCTAGGTGAGCTAGGTGTGTCTGAGCTAGGTGTGTCTAAGCTAGGTGAGCTAGGTGTGTCTGAGCTAGGTGAGCTAGGTGTGTCTGAGCTAGGTGAGCTAGGTGTGTCTGAGCTAGGTGTGTCTGAGCTAGGTGAGCTAGCTGTGTCTAAGCTAGGTGAGCTAGGTGTGTCTGAGCTAGGTGTGTCTGAGCTAGGTGAGCTAGGTGTGTCTGAGCTAGGTGAGCTAGGTGTGTCTGAGCTAGGTGAGCTAGGTGTGTCTGAGCTAGGTGAGCTAGGTGTGTCTGAGCTAGGTGAGCTAGGTGTGTCTGAGCTAGGTGAGCTAGGTGTGTCTGAGCTAGGTGAGCTAGGTGTGTCTGAGCTAGGTGAGCTAGGTGTGTCTGAGTTAGGTGAGCTAGGTGAGCTAGGTGTGTCTGAGCTAGGTGTGTCTGAGCTAGGTCTGTCTGAGCTAGGTGAGCTAGGTGTGTCTGAGCTAGGTGTGTCTGAGCTAGGTCTGTCTGCGCTAGGTGAGCAAGGTGTGTCTGAGCTAGGTGAGCTAGGTGTGTCTGAGCTAGGTGTGTCTGAGCTAGGTGAGCTAGGTGTGTCTTAGCTAGGTGAGTTAGGTGTGTCTTAGCTAGGTGAGCTAGGTGTGTCTTAGCTAGGTGAGCTAGGTGTGTCTTAGCAAGGTGAGCTAGGTGTGTCTGAGCTAGGTGTGTCTTAGCTAATTGAGCTAGGTGTGTCTGAGCTAGGTGAGCTAGGTGTGTCTGTGTTACGTGAGCTAGGTGTGTCTGAGCTAGGTGAGCTAGGTGTGTCTGTGTTACGTGAGCTAGGTGTGTCTGAGCTAGGTGAGCTAGGTGTGTCTGTGTTACGTGAGCTAGGCGTGTCTGAGCTAGGTGAGCTAGGTGTGTCTGAGCTAGGTGAGCTAGGTGTGTCTGAGTTAGGTGAGCTAGGTGAGCTAGGTGTGTCTGAGCTAGGTGTGTCTGAGCTAGGTGAGTTAGGTGTGTCTGAGCTAGGTGTGTCTGAGCTAGGTGAGCTAGGTGTGTCTGAGCTAGGTGAGCTAGGGGTGTCTGAGTTATGTGAGCTAGGTGTTTCAGTGCTGAGTGTTTTCTGAGCTAGTTATGTCTGACTGTCATTGAAAATAAGAATTTGTTTTTAACTGACTAGCCTAGTTAAATAAAGGTAAAATCAAATAAAAAATAAAAGTGAGCT
This sequence comes from Salmo salar, assembly GCF_965601325.2. NCBI lineage: Eukaryota > Metazoa > Chordata > Actinopteri > Salmoniformes > Salmonidae > Salmo > Salmo salar. The sequence goes on along the minus strand of NC_138296.1, from coordinate 99,217,288 downwards.
ATGTGTGTCTGAGTTCGTTTTTTCTGAGCTGATTGAACTAGGTGTGTCTTAGACAGGTGTGTCTTAGACAGGTGTGTCTGAGCTATAAGAGCTAGGTGTGTCTGAGCTAGGTGAGCTAGGTGAGCTAGGTGTGTCTGAGCTAGGTGTGTCTAAGCTAGGTGAGCTAGGTGTGTCTGAGCTAGGTGAGCTAGGTGTGTCTGAGCTAGGTGAGCTAGGTGTGTCTGAGCTAGGTGTGTCTGAGCTAGGTGAGCTAGCTGTGTCTAAGCTAGGTGAGCTAGGTGTGTCTGAGCTAGGTGTGTCTGAGCTAGGTGAGCTAGGTGTGTCTGAGCTAGGTGAGCTAGGTGTGTCTGAGCTAGGTGAGCTAGGTGTGTCTGAGCTAGGTGAGCTAGGTGTGTCTGAGCTAGGTGAGCTAGGTGTGTCTGAGCTAGGTGAGCTAGGTGTGTCTGAGTTAGGTGAGCTAGGTGAGCTAGGTGTGTCTGAGCTAGGTGTGTCTGAGCTAGGTCTGTCTGAGCTAGGTGAGCTAGGTGTGTCTGAGCTAGGTGTGTCTGAGCTAGGTCTGTCTGAGCTAGGTGAGCAAGGTGTGTCTGAGCTAGGTGAGCTAGGTGTGTCTGAGCTAGGTGTGTCTGAGCTAGGTGAGCTAGGTGTGTCTTAGCTAGGTGAGTTAGGTGTGTCTTAGCTAGGTGAGCTAGGTGTGTCTTAGCTAGGTGAGCTAGGTGTGTCTTAGCAAGGTGAGCTAGGTGTGTCTGAGCTAGGTGTGTCTTAGCTAATTGAGCTAGGTGTGTCTGAGCTAGGTGAGCTAGGTGTGTCTGTGTTACGTGAGCTAGGTGTGTCTGAGCTAGGTGAGCTAGGTGTGTCTGTGTTACGTGAGCTAGGTGTGTCTGAGCTAGGTGAGCTAGGTGTGTCTGTGTTACGTGAGCTAGGCGTGTCTGAGCTAGGTGAGCTAGGTGTGTCTGAGCTAGGTGAGCTAGGTGTGTCTGAGTTAGGTGAGCTAGGTGAGCTAGGTGTGTCTGAGCTAGGTGTGTCTGAGCTAGGTGAGTTAGATGTGTCTGAGCTAGGTGTGTCTGAGCTAGGTGAGCTAGGTGTGTCTGAGCTAGGTGAGCTAGGGGTGTCTGAGTTATGTGAGCTAGGTGTTTCAGTGCTGAGTGTTTTCTGAGCTAGTTATGTCTGACTGTCATTGAAAATAAGAATTTGTTTTTAACTGACTAGCCTAGTTAAATAAAGGTAAAATCAAATAAAAAATAAAAGTGAGCTATGTGTGTCTGAGTTCGTTTTTTCTGAGCTGATTGAACTAGGTGTGTCTTAGACAGGTGTGTCTTAGACAGGTGTGTCTGAGCTATAAGAGCTAGGTGTGTCTGAGCTAGGTGAGCTAGGTGAGCTAGGTGTGTCTGAGCTAGGTGTGTCTAAGCTAGGTGAGCTAGGTGTGTCTGAGCTAGGTGAGCTAGGTGTGTCTGAGCTAGGTGAGCTAGGTGTGTCTGAGCTAGGTGTGTCTGAGCTAGGTGAGCTAGCTGTGTCTAAGCTAGGTGAGCTAGGTGTGTCTGAGCTAGGTGTGTCTGAGCTAGGTGAGCTAGGTGTGTCTGAGCTAGGTGAGCTAGGTGTGTCTGAGCTAGGTGAGCTAGGTGTGTCTGAGCTAGGTGAGCTAGGTGTGTCTGAGCTAGGTGAGCTAGGTGTGTCTGAGCTAGGTGAGCTAGGTGTGTCTGAGTTAGGTGAGCTAGGTGAGCTAGGTGTGTCTGAGCTAGGTGTGTCTGAGCTAGGTCTGTCTGAGCTAGGTGAGCTAGGTGTGTCTGAGCTAGGTGTGTCTGAGCTAGGTCTGTCTGAGCTAGGTGAGCAAGGTGTGTCTGAGCTAGGTGAGCTAGGTGTGTCTGAGCTAGGTGTGTCTGAGCTAGGTGAGCTAGGTGTGTCTTAGCTAGGTGAGTTAGGTGTGTCTTAGCTAGGTGAGCTAGGTGTGTCTTAGCTAGGTGAGCTAGGTGTGTCTTAGCAAGGTGAGCTAGGTGTGTCTGAGCTAGGTGTGTCTTAGCTAATTGAGCTAGGTGTGTCTGAGCTAGGTGAGCTAGGTGTGTCTGTGTTACGTGAGCTAGGTGTGTCTGAGCTAGGTGAGCTAGGTGTGTCTGTGTTACGTGAGCTAGGTGTGTCTGAGCTAGGTGAGCTAGGTGTGTCTGTGTTACGTGAGCTAGGCGTGTCTGAGCTAGGTGAGCTAGGTGTGTCTGAGCTAGGTGAGCTAGGTGTGTCTGAGTTAGGTGAGCTAGGTGAGCTAGGTGTGTCTGAGCTAGGTGTGTCTGAGCTAGGTGAGTTAGATGTGTCTGAGCTAGGTGTGTCTGAGCTAGGTGAGCTAGGTGTGTCTGAGCTAGGTGAGCTAGGGGTGTCTGAGTTATGTGAGCTAGGTGTTTCAGTGCTGAGTGTTTTCTGAGCTAGTTATGTCTGACTGTCATTGAAAATAAGAATTTGTTTTTAACTGACTAGCCTAGTTAAATAAAGGTAAAATCAAATAAAAAATAAAAGGGAGCTATGTGTGTCTGAGTTCGTTTTTTCTGAGCTGATTGAACTAGGTGTGTCTTAGACAGGTGTGTCTTAGACAGGTGTGTCTGAGCTATAAGAGCTAGGTGTGTCTGAGCTAGGTGAGCTAGGTGTGTCTGATATATTTTTCATTGTTCTGGGTCTTATTAGGCTATGTCATTTTAGTATAGAATTGGTATTTTATTAAGCTCATGCAATGTATATATTGCTGCTTGACTCTGTTGGGGCTAGGGGGCAGTATTTGTACGGCCAGATAAAAAAACGTACCCGATTTAAACTGGTTACTACTCTTGCCCAGAAATGAGAATATGCATATAATTAATAGATTTGGATAGAAAACACTCTAAAGTTTCTAAAACTGTTTGAATGGTGTCTGTGAGTATAACAGAACTCATATGGCAGGCCAAAACCTGAGAAGATTCCATACAGGATGTGCCCTGTCTGACAATTTGTTATCCTTCTGTTGCATCTCTATCGAAAATACAGCATCTCTGCTGTAATGTGACACTTTCTAAGGCTTCCATTGGCTCTCAGAAGGTGCCAGAAAGTGGAATGACGTGTCTCCATGCTCTGGGTGAAGAACAGCAGGAGATTTTGTGAGTGGTCAGGCTGGGGACAGTGACACTGGAGATGCGCGTTCATGAGAATTCTCAATTTTTTTCTTTCAGCCTTTGAATGAATACAACATCGCCCGGTTGGAATATTATCGCTATTTTACGAGAAAAATAGCATAAAAATTGATTTTAAACAGCGTTTGACATGCTTCGAAGTACGGTAATGGAATATTTTAAATTTTTTGGTCACGAAATGCGCTCGCGTGTCACCCTTCGGATAGTGACCTGAACGCACGAACAAAACGGAGCTATTTGACTATAACTATGGATTATTTGGAACCAAAACAACATTTGTTGTTGAAGTCCTGGGAGTGCATTCTGATGAAGAACAGCAAAGGTAATCCAATTTTTCTAATAGTAATTCTGAGTTTAGTGAGCCCCAAACTTGGTGGGTGTCAAAATAGCTAGCCGTGATGGCCGAGCTATGTACTCAGAATATTGCAAAATGTGCTTTCGCCGAAAAGCTATTTTAAAATCTGACACCGCGATTGCATAAAGGAGTTCTGTATCTATAATTCTTAAAATAATTTGTATGTATTTTGTGAACGTTTATCGTGAGGAATTTAGTAAATTCACCGGAAGTTTTCGGTGGGTATGCTAGTTCTGAACATCACATGCTAATGTAAAAAGCTGTTTTTTGATATAAATATGAACTTGATTGAACAAAACATGCATGTATTGTATAACATAATGTCCTAGGAGTGTCATCTGATGAAGATCATCAAAGGTTAGTGCTGCATTTAGCTGTGGTTTTGGTTTTTGTGACATTATATGCTTGCTTTGAAAATGGGTACTCTCCTGACATAATCGAATGTTTTGCTTTCGCTGTACAGGCTTTTGAAATCGGACAATGTAGTTAGATTAACGAGAGACTTGTCTTTAAAATGGTGTAAAATAGTCACATGTTTGAGAAATTGAAGTTATAGCATTTTTGAGGTATTTGTATTTCGCGACACGCGATTCCACTGGCTGTTGACTACGGTGGGACGTGTCCCACCTAGCCCATAGAAGTTAACCTGTCAAACTGTTAGCCAGTCTGAGTGTTATACTGTTAGCCTGTTAGCCAGTCAGACTGTTAGCCTGTTAGTGTTTATTCCTGCTAGCCAGTCAGACTGTTAGCATGTTAGCCTGTTAGCCAATCAGTCTGTTGGCCTGTTAGCCAGTCTGAGTGTAATCATGTTAGCCTGTTAGCCAATCAGTCTGTTGGCCTGTTAGCCAGTCTGAGTGTAATCATGTTAGCCGGTTAGCCAATCAGTCTGTTGGCCTGTTAGCCAGTCTGAGTGTAATCATGTTAGCCTGTTAGCCAATCAGTCTGTTGGCCTGTTAACCAGTCTGAGTGTAATCATGTTAGCCTGTTAGCCAATCAGTCTGTTGGCCTGTTAGCCAGTCTGAGTGTAATTATGTTAGCCTCTTAGCCAATCAGTCTGTTGGCCTGTTAGCCAGTCTGAGTGTAATCATGTTAGCCTGTTAGCCAATCAGTCTGTTGGCCTGTTAGCCAGTCTGAGTGTAATCATGTTAGCCTGTTAGCCAATCAGTCTGTTAGCCTGTTAGCCAATCAGTCTGTTGGCCTGTTAGCCAGTCTGAATGTAATCATGTTAGCCTGTTAGCAGTCAGACTCCTATCCTGTTAGGCTGTTAACCTGTTAGCCTGTAAGTCTGTTATCCAGTCAGCCTGTTAGCCTGTTCTCCAGTCAGTATGTTAGCCTGTAAGTCTGTTATCCAATCAGCCTGTTAGCCTGTTCTCCAGTCAGTATGTTAGCCTGTTAGCCTCTTAGCCAGTCGTATGTTAGCCTGTTATCCTCTTAGTCAGTCAGACTGTTAGCCTGTTCTCCAGTCAGTATGTTAGCCTGTTAGCCTCTTAGCCAGTCGTATGTTAGCCTGTTATCCTCTTAGTCAGTCAGACTGTTAGCCTGTTCTCCAGTCAGTATCTTAGCCTGTTAGCCTCTTAGCCAGTCGTATGTTAGCCTGTTTGCTTGTTATCCTCTTAGTCAGTCAGACTGTTAGCCTGTTGGCAGTCTGAGTGTTATCCTGTTTCACTGCACCAGAGAGAGAGAGATAGAGAGGGAGAGAGAGGTAGAGAAAGACAAAGACATGAATGAGGTAAATCTGCCCCCCAGTCTTTGTCCCACTAACACCAACTCCCTAATTTACCCCTGCCTCCCACCCACCTACCCACACACACAGACAGACACAAACCTCCTAGACCATAGTGGTGAGAAACTCTGCCCTGCTGTAGTTGTCACTTCAGATGTGCTGCAGAGGGTGTATGTGTGTGTGTGTGTGTGTGTGTGTGTGTGGGGGGGGGGGGTCTAAGGGCTGTGCCTCAGGGCCTCGCATGCGCTACAAAAGACCACTCAACTCCGGTTAGTTCTCCCTACCACCATATAAGCACTGACGGACCACACACATTCCAGAAGATTATTGAAATGACTGGTGTGTGTGTGTGTGTGTGTGTGTGTGTGTGTTTGATAGTTGCATCATGTTGATTTGTGGTTCCAGTGTGTGTGTTTCTGTTTGTAACAGCTCAGATGAGGACTGGCTCCAGGCAGCTGGTTTGCTCCAGGCCACGTTCAGTTCTGTCGAGGCGCGTTAGTCCCCAACCAACCTGTCACCCTAGCTAGAGATTGATAGCATAGCACACACACACACACACACACACACACACACACACACACACACACACACACAGAGAGAGAGACAGACGCACAGATTCACCACACACACACACACACACACACACACACACACACACACACACACACACACACACACACACACACTCTGTAGTATAACCATTATACATTTTTAAAAATCATAACGAATCATAACGCCAGTCAAAAGTCAAATGACCGAAGTTGCTAAGCTTGCTATAAACTCCTTCAACAAATGTCAAAATATCTCCTATATTTGGCAAAACGAGTTGATTATACAGGTAGCAGATCAGCTCATGAATAACGGGGAGATTAAATAGTTTAAATATCAAGTTATCTTAACAGAGACCAACTCTGTTTGAAAAATATCCATGTCTACTCTCAAACAGTTTGTTGATCACACATTCTCTACTGAAGCTCTCACATGGAGACAGCTCAGAGAAGCTCTCATATGGACGGCAATAGGAGACAGCTCAGAGAAGCTCTCATATGGACAGCAATAGGAGACAGCTCAGAGAAGATCTCATATGGACAGCAATAGGAGACAGCTCAGAGAAGCTCTCATATGGACGGCAATAGGAGACAGCTCAGAGAAGCTCTCATATGGACGGCAATAGGAGACAGCTCAGAGAAGCTCCCATATGGACGGCAATAGGAGACAGCTCAGAGAAGCTCTCATATGGACGGCAATAGGAGACAGCTCAGAGAAGTGGGGGAATATAAATATAAGTCTCCAGCTTCAGAGATTTTTGCAGTTCGTTCCAGTCATTGGCAGCAGAGAACTGGAAGGAAAGGCGGCCAAAGGAGGTGTTGGCTTTGGGGATGACCAGTGAGATATACCTGCTGGAGCGCGTGCTACGGGTGGGTGTTGTTATCGTGACCAGGGAGCTGAGATAAGGCAGAGCTTTACCTAGCATAGACTTATAGATGACCTGGAGCCAGTGGGTCTGGTGACGAATATGAAGCGAGGGCCAGCCGACTAGAGCATACAGGTCGCAGTGGTGGGTGGTAGAAGGGGCTTTGGTGACAAATCAGATGGCACTGTGATAGACTGCATCCAGTTTGCTGAGCAGAGTATTGGAAACTATTTTGTAAATGACATCGCCAAAGTCAAGGATCGGTAGGATAGTCCGTTTTACGAGGGTATGTTTGGCGGCGTGAGTGAAGGAGGATTTGTTGAGAAATAGGAAGCCGATTCTAGATTTAATTTTGGATTGGAGATGTGAGTCTGGAAGGAGAGTTGAGTCTGGAAGGAGAGTTAATAAGAATTTGTTCTTAACTGCCAAGTTAAATAAAGGTTAATATAATAATTATATTAATAGAGTAGGTTAGGTCTTCTCCATATCAAATTAGCTTCCACACTGTTTCACACCTGGTAGTTTGGTGGATGCGACTGTCAGCTCTCTGTAACCTAGAAATTAACCAGTGGGTCCATTTCCTCTATACCACGGTTCTTGTAGGATGACAATGTCTGTATTTCTGATTTCTTTGGTAAAGTCCAGGTTCCTGCCCTTTAGGCCAAAGGCAGATGACCTCAGACCTTGGAAATTCCAGGATGAGGTAGTGAAGACTTTGTGTTCCATAAAGTGTCCAATGTTGTTAGTCTCGTGCTTTCTCTCTCTGTCTCTCTGTCTCTCTCTCTCTCTCTCTCTCTCCTCTCTCTCTCTCTCTCTCTCTCTCTCTCTCTCTCAATTCAATTCAATTCGCTTTATTGGCATGACGTAACAATATACATATTGCCAAAGCTTATTTTGGATATTTACAATATAAAAATAAATAAAAAATGAGAATCAAAAATTGTCAACGGGACAACAGTAACAACAATAACCAAGGGTCAAAATAACCAACACATTCAACAATAACAATAAGCATACAGTAGAGGACATGTGCAGGTTGATTGGTCTGTCAGACACTGTCCCTCAACTTATGGCAGGCAGCAATGTAGTGCGCTGCCAACCCACAGCTCTCTGTGTCCTCCCCCAACAGGACGGGTAGCCTATCCTCATCAGAGAGGTCTTTGAAACCTTGAATAAGGGTTTCAAATTTGGGGAAATGACACTCTAATTGTTTTATATTTTTTACATTTTGTCAGGAAATGCAGCTCCGTCTCAGGTTCTGCTGTTGTGCAGTGGCTGCACAGCCTTTCCTCTACAGGGAGCCAGGTTTTCCTGTGTCTACCCTTCTCAATGGCAAGGCTGTGCTCACTGAGCCTGTACTTTGTCAAGGTTTTTCTAAGGTTTTGATCAGTAACCATGGTCAAATAGTTAGCCACGGTGTACTGTCGATTTAGGGCCAGATAGCACTGCATTTTGCTTTGTGTTTGTGTTTCCCAATAAGCAATGTAGTTTTGTTTTGACTGTGTTGTAATTTGATTTATTCTGATTGATTGGATGTTCTGGTCCTGAGGCTTCAGTGTGTTAGTAGAACAGGTTTGTGAACTCAGCCCCAGGACCAGCTGGATGAGGGTCCTGAGGCTTCAGTGTGTTAGTAGAACAGGTTTGTGAACTCAGCCCCAGGACCAGCTGGATGAGGGTCCTGAGGCTTCAGTGTGTTAGTAGAACAGGTTTGTGAACTCAGCCCCAGGACCAGCTGGATGAGGGTCCTGAGGTTTCAGTGTGTTAGTAGAACAGGTTAGTGAACTCAGCCCCAGGACCAGCTGGATGAGGGTCCTGAGGCTTCAGTGTGTTAGTAGAACAGGTTAGTGAACTCAGCCCCAGGACCAGCTGGATGAGGGTCCTGAGGCTTCAGTGTGTTAGTAGAACAGGTTAGTGAACTCAGCCCCAGGACCAGCTGGATGAGGGTCCTGAGGCTTCAGTGTGTTAGTAGAACAGGTTAGTGAACTCAGCCCCAGGACCAGCTGGATGAGGGTCCTGAGGCTTCAGTGTGTTAGTAGAACAGGTTTGTGAACTCAGCCCCAGGACCAGCTGGATGAGGGGAGTCTTTTCTTTGCTCAGCTCTTGGCATTGCAGGGCTTGGTAATGATATGAGAGGGGGTCACTGTATTTTAGATGTTTCCAAAAAGTTTTTATTATTAGTGGATATTGGCCGAATTCTGCCCTGCATGCATTGTTTGTAGTTTTCCTCTGGACATGTAGGAGAATCTTACAGAACTCTGCATGCAGGGTTTCAATGGGGTGTTTGTCCCATTTGATGAAATCTTGTTTTGCAAGTGGACCCCACACCTCGCTTCCATAAAGTGCAATTGGTTCAATGACATATTCAATTAGTTTTAGCCAAATTTTAATAGGTATTTCAATTTGAATTTGCTTTTTAATGGCGTAGAATGCCCTGCGTGCTTTCTCTCTCAGTTCATTCACTGCCTCATTAAGGTGTCCAGTTGAGCTTATTTTTAAACCTAAGTAATTGTAGTGTGTACAGTAATCTATATATTTTGTACCAATTGAGAACTTTGGTCTAATTCCCTGAGATCTGGATCTTCTCTGGAAAATCATTAATTTAGTCTTTTTGGGGTTTACTGCCAGGGCCCAGGTCTGGCAGTACTGCTCTAGCAGGTCCAGGCTCTGCTGTAGGCCAGGTGCTGTGGGGGTTTACTGCCAGGGCCCAGGTCTGGCAGTACTGCTCTAGCAGGTCCAGGCTCTGCTGTAGGCCAGGTGCTGTGGGGGTTTACTGCCAGGGCCCAGGTCTGGCAGTACTGCTCTAGCAGGTCCAGGCTCTGCTGTAGGCCATGTGCTGTGGGGGTTTACTGCCAGGGCCCAGGTCTGGCAGTACTGCTCTAGCAGGTCCAGGCTCTGCTGTAGGCCAGGTGCTGTGGGGGTTTACTGCCAGGGCCCAGGTCTGGCAGTACTGCTCTAGCAGGTCCAGGCTCTGCTGTAGGCCAGGTGCTGTGGGGGTTTACTGCCAGGGCCCAGGTCTGGCAGTACTGCTCTAGCAGGTCCAGACTCTGCTGTAGGCCAGGTGCTGTGGGTGACAGCAGGCATAGGTCATCTGCGAAGAGTAGGCATTTAACCTCTGAATTGTGGAGACTAACACCAGGGGCTGAGGATTTTTCTAGAATAGTGGCCAATTCGTTGATGTAACTATTGACGAGTGCAGGGCTCAGATTGCAACCCTGGCGAAGGCCCCGCCCCTGGTTAAAGAATTCTGTTATTTTCTTACCAATTTTAATGCTGCACATATTGCCAGTAGACATTGATTTAATTATGTCATATGATTTACCTCCTACACCACTTTCAATAACTTTGTAGAACAGTCCTGTATGCCAAATAGAATCAAATGCTTTTTGGAAGTCGATAAAGCAAGCGTGTATTTTGGTATTATTTTGGTGGACATGTTTATCTATCAGGGTGTGTAGGGTGTAAATATGATCAGTTGTGCGATGTTTTGGTATAAATCCAATTTGGCTTTTATTCAAGACATTGTGCTTATTAAGGAAGTTTAGAACTCTTACATTGATGATACTACAGAAAACCTTCCCCAGGTTACTGTTCACACAAATGCCTCTGTACTTGTTAGAGTCAAATTTGTCTCCATTCTTAAAGATTGGGGTTATGAGTCCTTGATTCCAGATGTCAGGGAAATAACCTACACTCAGGATCAAATTAAACAGTTTTAATATAGCCAATTGAAATTTTGCACTAGTGAGTTTGAGCATCTAATTTAGGATGCCATCAGGTCCGCATGCTTTATTAAATTTGAGAGCCTGAAGTTTCTTATAGAGCTCCTGGTCAGTAATTGGGGAGTCCAATGGGTTTTGATTGTCCTTTATAGCTTTTTGTAATCCATTCAACTTCTCATGAATTTGGCGTTGTTCTGCGTTTGTGTCAATTTGAACGGTGTTGTAGAGTGTTTTGAAATGGGTTGTCCATATGTCACCATTTTGTATCGCTAATTCCTCTTGTTTAGATTTTTTTAGTTTTTTCCAATTTTGCCAAAAGTTGTTTGTGTTTATGGACTCCTCAATTAGTGTCAGCTGCTTGCTGTTGTACTGTGCTTTTTTGGTTCTGAGTGTACGTTTATAGAGTGTTAAAGTCTCACAGTAATGAAGGCGTAATTCACCATTATTTGGGTCTCTGTGCTTTTGGTTGGATAGTGTTCTAAGTTTTTTCCTTATAATTTTACGATCTGCATCAAACCAGTTGTCATCTGTGATTTTTTTTGTTTTGTTTTTTATCAATTTCAATTGTGCTTCTTTTGCCGTTTGCCTGAATATATAGTTGACGTTTCGCACTGCTAGATTGATGCCTTCTTTACTGTGAGTGAATGTGGTATCCAGAAAGTTATCTAAGAGGGTTTGGATATTTTGGTTCCAGGTTGCTTTCTGGTATTCTTCTGTGATGTTTTGGGTCCATCTGTATGAATTTCTAATATTGTACAGCTTACTGGGCTGTGAATGTCTGGTTGTTTCCATGTCTGTTCTTTTGAGGAACAACGTAATTTGGCTGTGATCAGACAGAGGTGTCAGTGGCTTGACAGTGAATGAGCTGAGAGAGGAAGGGTCCATGTCTGTGATCATATAGTCTACTGTACTGTGGCCCAGAGGTGAGCAGTCGGTGAATCTCCCCAAAGAGTCCCCCCGTAACCTACCATTGACAAAGTACAGACCCAGGCTTTTACAGAGCTGCAACAGATCCCTTCCGTTTTTGTTGACGGTGCCGTCACTGTTGTTTCTATGGGGGAGATTAAGACAGTTAGAAACAGTATGGCCTGTAATAAAGCTGTCCCCTCGTGTGCTCGTTAGATCAGGTAGTGTTCCTGTGCGCGCATTTGTGTCCCCACAGATGAGCACATTTCCCTGGGCCTGGAAATGGCACGTCTCTTCCTCAAGGGTGGGGAATATCTCCTCTGAGTAATATGGGGATTCTGAGGGGGGAATATCTCCTCTGAGTAATATGGGGATTCTGAGGGGGGGAATTCTGAGGGGGGAATATCTCCTCTGAGTAATATGGGGATTCTGAGGGGGGGATATCTCCTCTGAGTAATATGGGGATTCTGAGGGGGGGATATCTCCTCTGAGTAATATGGGGATTCTGAGGGGGGGATATATACTGCACAAAGGAACACATCTTTTTCTGTCAGTACAAGTTCTTTTTTTAGTTTTAACCAAATGTGGTATTTGCCAATTTTGAGGGGATCAATTAGATTTTGTAGTTGGGATTTGTACCAAATGATTAATCCTCCAGAGTCTCTGCCTCTATTGACAGAGCTGTGTTTCTGTGACGGCACAATGACCTCTCTGTAGCCTGTGGGACAGTGAGTGACAATGTCTGCATTACACCATGTCTCCTGCAGAATGATGACGTCAACATCTTTAAGATGTGTGTTGAACTCCAGTGCTAAACTCTTCAGTCCGAAGGTTGATGAGTTTAGACCCTGAATGTTCCACATGCTAACTGATAGGTTGATGAGTTTAGGCCCTGAATGTTCCACATGCTAACTGATAGGTTGATGAGTTTAGACCCTGAATGTTCCACATGCTAACTGATAGGTTGATGAGTTTAGACCCTGAATGTTCCACATGCTAACTGATAGGTTGATGAGTTTAGACCCTGAATGTTCCACATGCTAACTGATAGGTTGATGAGTTTAGACCCTGAATGTTCCACATGCTAACTGATAGTGATTTCATGTTGCAGAAAGAAAGAATAGCAGTCAGAAACACAGTAACTATTAACTAATAAGTTGTTAAGAGTGAGATAAACAGGATATCAGCTAACATTTATTCTATTATTCTGTTAAATATTCCTATTCATTGAACAAGTAAATTCTAGTACAATAGGTGTGTGTGTGTGTGTGTGTGTGTGTGTGTGTGTGTGTGTGTGGTGTGTGTGTGTGTGTGTGTGTGTGTGTGTGTGTGTGTGTGTGTGTGTGTGTGTGTATGCGTCCGTGTGTGTTTAGTGCAGTTTAGGGCAGATGTATTGGAGGAGCTGTTTAATCTCACTTAATCCTACAGGGTTCTCCTGTCCTCTGACGACCTCCGCGTAGCTGCGCTGGTCCTGCTGTTGGGCCCTGTGAGGTGGAGGGGGGCCAGGTCTGGGCCGTGGGACTTCCTCTCTGGTCTGGTAGGGGTGGTGGTCTGGTGCTGGATAATAGGCTGGGCCCGGTCTGGTCTGGCTAAGCCGATGGAAGTGGTGATGCTCTGGGGGTGGGTGGGGCCTGTGGGGTGCGCTGGGTCTGGTGTGGCGTTGAAGGGGCCTGGGGCTCCTTGGTGGTGCAGTGGTCTGGTGGGGGTCTCTGGGTGCTCCTTGGTGGTGCAGTGGTCTGGTAGGGGTCTCTGGGTGGTCCTCTGTCCAGTACAGCATAGGGTGTTTGTCTACCAAGTGCTACGTCCTTTAGAGACTTGGCAAACATCCCTACTGTCTGCTTCCTCAGGTGGGAGTGGTCGTGCAGATGCTCTGGGGTGATTGTTGGGTGGTGAGCAACGTGTACGTTCGGGAGTAGGCCACACCCTCTGGTGATGTCAGCATTGACTTTCTGAATGGTACGGGGATGAAAGTCTTTGCGGGGCAGCAGAGTGGAGATGGTGATGTGGGAGTTGGGGAACCACTCAGAGGCCCTCTCTGCTACTCTGTTGACCAGGCTGCCTACTCTCTCCTGCTCCTCTCGCAGGTTGTTAGTGCCGTTGTGAATAATAATGTGGCCTGGTGTGCCAAAGTCAGGCTGGGACAGGATGTGGAGTGCATCTTGTGTTTTTGGGCACCATATTTTGCACACCTTGTGTTTGGGGAAGAGTTTATCTTCTTGGATGAATTTCCCATTTGAGTCAATGAGGATGGCCACCTCAGTGGGTTTTGCCAGATTAGTGCGTTTACGGTCTGGGGCTGGAGTACACAGGGCCTGTGTACATGGAGGGGTGTGTTGGGGTGTGTCAGGGGGGGCCAGAGAGCTTCTCTCTGTAGTAGCTGTCTCCATATGTGCCTCTTTGTTGACTGGGGGTGTGGGTAGAGTGTTGTCGGTATGGGGAGGGATTGTGGGTAAAGGTGGGTCAGTGGGGTTGTTAGGGGTGGTGAGGGGCTGGGCTGCAGCTTCTCTCTGGGAGTCTCTACAGTCTGTTCTCTGTGCTGTAGCACCCTCTTGATGACAGACAACTCCTTTGCCATCTCCTCCTTTACCTGCACTAGCTCTCTCCTCATGGTGACCTTTACCTCCTCCAGAGCTGTGGTAAGACTCTCTCCTCATGGTGACCTTTACCTCCTCCAGAGCTGTGGTAAGGCTCTCTCCTCATGGTGACCTTTACCTCCTCCAGAGCTGTGGTAAGGCTCTCTCCTCATGGTGACCCATTACCTCCTCCAGAGCTGTGGTAAGGCTCTCTCGCAGCTCCTGGACAGAGTTCTTCAGCTGGGTCCTGCACTGGTTGATCTGGTCCTGTAGAAGCTCTGTGTCTGGGCTGGTGGTGGTGTAGCTGGGGGACTGCTCCTTCAGCTCAGTAACCCATACCTCTAACACAGCCAGCCTGTCTATCAGCAGTCTGGAGGTGGTGTAGCTGGTGGGGCTGCTCCTTCAGCTCAGTAACCCATACCTCTAACACAGCCAGCCTGTCTCTCAGCAGTCTGGAGGTGGTGTAGCTGGGGAGCTGCTCCTTCAGCTCAGTAACCCATACCTCTAACAGAGCCAGCCTGTCTCTCAGCAGTCTGGAGGTGGTGTAGCTGGGGGGCTGCTCCTTCAGCTCAGTAACCCATACCTCTAACACAGCCAGCCTGTCTCTCAGCAGTCTGGAGGTGGTGTAGCTGGAGGGCTGCTCCTTCAGCTCAGTAACCCATACCTCTAACACAGCCAGCCTGTCTCTCAGCAGTCTGGAGGTGGTGTAGCTGGAGGGCTGCTCCTTCAGCTCAGTAACCCATACCTCTAACACAGCCAGCCTGTCTCTCAGCAGTCTGGAGGTGGTGTAGCTGGAGGGCTGCTCCTTCAGCTCAGTAACCCATACCTCTAACAGAGTCAACCTGTCTCTCAGCAGTCTGGAGGTGGTGTAGCTGGTGGGGCTGCTCCTTCAGCTCAGTAACCCATACCTCTAACAGAGTCAACCTGTCTCTCAGCAGTCTGGAGGTGGTGTAGCTGGGGAGCTGCTCCTTCAGCTCAGTAACCCATACCTCTAACAGAGCCAGCATGTCTCTCAGCAGTCTGGAGGTGGTGTAGCTGGTGGGGCTGCTCCTTCAGCTCAGTAACCCATACCTCTAACACAGCCAGCCTGTCTCTCAACAGGCTGATGGTAGTGTGGTCTTGGCTCTGGTGGTTGTAGGCAGGCAGGGGGAGGATAGTCCTGCTGTTGGGGTGCCTGAGGTGAGGGGAGAGGTCGGGGTGCTGTCCTTGTCTTTTTTGCTTTCTGCTATCTTCCTTAGGGTGGGGAAGTCCTGCACAACAGAGCTGAGTGCAGCCTCACTGCCCTGGACCATGATAGTGCCGTTCTGATACATGTTTACCGTCAGAAACCTGTTTTCCTGGTCCTTATCGCTGTCCTCAAAAATGTGGATTTGCCTTCCCTTGCAGATGCCTTTCTTCGTGGTATAGCTGAAATGCCTGGTTACAGCTGTATGCCAGGCAGTAGTGTGGTCTGTGTAAAATAACAGGTTTGTAACAGTCCCGTTTTGTGAGCAGTCGGCGAACAAAGTTTCTGGGTTCTCCCTCAGAATTCTGTGTTTAAAGTTGATTCTTCCCTTCTCTGATTTGATTTCTGCTGGGTATTAAAAAAACAACAAAATCTCTCAGTCTCTGCCGTTGCTGTCGCTGCTAGCGCTGCCTCGGTGGCCATGTTGCTATGGTTACCACCAGTAAACGGTTAGGGCTAGACGGTAAGCTAGCTGACAGATTTGAATTTGGCTAGCTACCAAGATGAAGATTGGTCTTTTAACTCACTCTCTGTCGATCTTTTCCTCCTGTGTTGATCTTCATTTTGTACAATTTGATTACCTATACATTTTTTTGCTAATTTAGTCGTGTCAATCTCGCTCTTAACAACCAAAAAGTTATAACAAGTCAGGAGCTGTTTTTCTGCATGACTTCTCTCTCTCTCTCTCTCTCTCTCTCACACACACACACACACACACACACACACACACAACCTAATAGCGGTGAGCAATTAGTGCTTTTTGTAGTCAGTTGAAGAATTTGGGACAAATATTATACAATCCAGAAAGACTCACAGCTGTAATCGCCGAGAAAGTTGATTCTAACATGTATTGACTCAAGGGGTGGTAGGTAGCCTAGTGATTAGAGCGTTGGGCCAGTAACGGAAAAATTGCTAGATTTAATCCCCGAGCTGACAAGGTAAAAATCTGTCGTTCTGCCCCAGAACACACTGTTCCTAGGCCATCATTGTAAAAAAATAAATGTTCTTAACTGACTTGGCTAGTTAAATAAAGGTAAAATTTTAAAAAAGCATTGTATTTTATTTCCAATAACTTTGCCAACGTTTCTAAAAACATGTTTTCACTACTTTTCATTATAGGGTATTGTGTGTAGATGAGTGAGAATTTTTTTCAGGTTGTAACTCAACAAAATGTAGAATAAGTCAAGGGCTATGAATACTTTTGAAGGCTATACGAGTTATGATATATTAACTTCTAACTTACCTTACACATCTCTCTGTCTTCTTCACTGTTATGTTCTTGCACAATTCATGCGTTTCCACTGGCCTATCTCTTCCCCTTCTCTAGCTCTTCAACAAGTAGCCTATAAACAGAGAATGAACAGCAATTTTTTATAACTAATTGGCTTAGGCCTACTCAAAGAGAGGAGCATTGATCAATCCTTGCAATGCTTGCTGAAAGGCTATAAAATAGGCTTCAGCATTGGAATCATACTGGTGGGAAGTTTGATTCACACAACTGAACCCACAGACCTGTCGGTGGCAGTGAGCGGCCCGTCGGTGGTAGTGAGCAGCCCGTCGGTGTCAGTGAGCGGCCCGTCGGTGGGAGGGCGCGGCCCGTCGGTGGCAGTGAGCGGCCCGTCGGTGGCAGTGCGCGGCCCGTCGGTGGTAGTGAGCGGCCCGTCGGTGGCAGTGAGCGGCCCGTCGGTGGCAGTGCGCGGCCCGTCGTTGGCAGTGCGCGGCCCGTCGGTGGCAGTGCGCGGCCCGTCGGTGGCAGTGCGCGGCCCGTCGGTGGCAGTGAGCGGCCCGTCGGTGGCAGTGCGCGGCCCGTCGGTGGCAGTGTCTCAGATTGGTCAACAGCTTATTTTCGCATGCGAAAATATGCAAAATTCAAAACCTATTTAAATGCAAATGTGAATACCATGGCTGCTCAGAGGTGCAAATTCCATGCAGGTGTGCTGCCTATAAATTGGCTTCTCCTAGTCCTAGTGTACCCACAGCGGAGGCATCTCTGAGTCACAGCATGAACGTCCCTCAAGTGGATTTGCAGTTCAAATAGAGCTACAGAGTTACACACACAGGAGTCAGGCGTTTTAGAGGAACCGCTTTCAAGTTCGTTTTCAGCCATGGTTCCTATGAAAGGGAGGAAAAGGGGCAGTAAATAATTTTGTATCAACAACATCTCAAAGGAATGTACAATAATTTAACCCAATCAATGAAAAATATTCAATGAATAAACATCTAGATATTAAACCAATATTCATAAATAATATTGTATAAGGATTGAACGAAATGTCCATATAAACAAACTCATTGTCTGTTAAATAGCCTCCAAGTTAATTAAAATGGTGCCGTCTGGTTTGCTTAATATAAGGAATTTGAAGATATTTATTAATTTACTTGTAATACTTGTTTAAAACCAAATATTTTACGGGGTGACTTTCACTTTTACTTAAGTAATTTTCTATTAAAGTATATTTCACTCATGTAAGACAATTGGGTACTTTTTCCACCACTGATTGTCTGTTAAATAGCCTCCAAGTTAAACTAATTATCTGTTAAATAGCCTCCAAGTTAAACTAATTATCTGTTGAATAGCCTCCAAGTTAAACTAATTGTCTGTTGAATAGCCTCCAAGTCAGGCTGTGGGTAACTGGTGCATGGAATCAGGTGCAGGAGAGCAGAGATGAGTGTGCAAGGTCATTTATTCCACGAACAGCATCAGTATAAAACAAATACTAAAGGTGCGTGAAATAACCGGTCCCTCGTAAATAACAGGCGTAATAACGAACCCTGCAAACAATACCAGCCAACAAGTAACGACCTGAACATTATAAACAAACACGCACACAAACATGGGGGAAACAGAGGGTTAAATAATGAACATGTAATGGGGGAATACAAACCAGGTGTGTCGAAAACAAAGACAAAACAAATGGAAAATGAAAAGTGGATCGGCGATGGCTAGAAATCCGGTGACGTCGAACGCCGCCCGAACAAGGAGAGGGACCGACTTCGGCGGAAGTCATGACATTCCAAGTTAAACTAATTGTCTGTTAACCTGTTAGGGATAGGGGGCAGTATTTACACGGCCGGATAAAAAAACGTACCCGATTTAATCTGGTTATTACTACTGCCCAGAAACTAGAATATGCATATAATTATTGGCTTTGGATAGAAAACACCCTAAAGTTTCTAAAACTGTTTGAATGGTGTCTGTGAGTATAACAGAACTCATATGGCAGGCAAAAACCTGAGAGGATTCTGAACAGGGAGTGGCCTGTCTGACAAGCCTGTCTGACAAGTTCTTGTTCTTCTTGACTCTCTTTATTGAAAACTGAGGATCTTTGCTGTAACGTGACACTTCCTACGGCTCCCATAGGCTCTCAGAACGATTTCGTCCCACCGACCCTAGAGAGGTTAAATAGCCTACAAGTTAATCTAATTGTCTGCTATTTTGCCTACAATTTCCTGTTATGAACTTGTATACCTAATTTTGTTGATAATATTTTTTGTTAACACCTGCTACAAACTAGCCAGCTAGCTAGCTAGCTAGGTTGCAAAGGAGCCCCCTTCTCTTGGAATAGCTAATAAACTTTTCCAGCGCTGTAGAAGTTGTGTTTATTATGCTCTTGTCCGGGGCAAAATTGACAATACGGAGTTCCAATTGTTTGCTAGCAGAGGATTACAGGAATGAGGTGGCTATCCTTAACATGAACATTCATATGTTTCGCAAACTTATGGGGAAAACGCAAACTGGAACTTTCTCGATTTCAACTCATGTGACTGGATGCCACTCGAGCTTGATGGATGTTTCCCCACCTTGGCACCTGTCCCTATCTGAATGGCCTGTGCTACCTGGAACTAGTTCCCCATCTGTCCCTATCTGAATGGCCTGTGTTACCTGGAACTAGTTCCCCATCTGTCCCTATCTGAATGGCCTGTGTTACCTGGAACTAGTTCCCCATCTGTCCCTATCTGAATGGCCTGTGTTACCTGGAACTAGTTCCCCATCTGTCCCTATCTGAATGGCCTGTGTTACCTGGAACTAGTTCCCCATCTGTCCCTATCTGAATGGCCTGTGTTACCTGGAACTAGTTCCCCATCTGTCCCTATCTGAATGGCCTGTGTTACCTGGAACTAGTTCTCCATCTGTCCCTATCTGAATGGCCTGTATTACCTGGAACTAGTTCCCCATCTGTCCCTATCTGAATGGCCTGTGTTACCTGGAACTAGTTCCCCATCTGTCCCTAACTGAATGGCCTGTGTTACCTGGAACTAGTTCCAACATCTGTCCCTATCTGAATGGCCTGTGCTACATGGACCTTGTCCACCAAGGAAGTCATCTCCATCTGCTTCTCCTCCTCCATCTTGTAGTGGAGTAGACGGAGAACAGCAAGAGGATTGTTCAAATCAGCGCTGGTCCCATGTCACAAGTCATGGAAACCGAAGGCAGCAGCATGCTGCTAAGCGGACAGGATTGTCTGCAAGAGGTATGGAGCAGATTGACATAAGGAATAGCTATTAATATTATGAAGGGCAGCTCAAAACAGCTGAAGATGGATTTGAAAGAACTGATTGGGTCTCTGCTTGACACAAACAAACTCCCCATAATATCTGGCCCTGTACCCTCCCTAAATCGTGGCATTGACTGGTTCAGCAGTCTTTTAGCCCTCCATAACTGGCTACCAGACTATTACAGCTCTGTGGTTGGAACATTTATTGACAATTTTGACACCTTCTGGAAACAAAGAGGAGGATGGGATCCACCCAAACCATTTGGTTCCTGGATCCTTTCATAGCATTATAAGGCTGCGTTGAGACAATGACTTATCAATGACCCAAGTCCAGCTCAGTTAATATCTACCATTGTGTCGCTGAGTTGTCATAATGCTTCAGCAAATATACATTATCCCAGGGGCATTGGTAGACACAATGTAAGTAACCTAATTTAAGTCCCTCTAACTGCCCTGAATGCCTCTTCTGATCCTACAGCTATTGTATGCAGTAATCATGTGCCTATGAACTAGAGTTATACTGTTAACACTGAGGTGGTGTTCCCTAGAAGGATGTTCACAGTGTGTAGCCCTCCCTGCTCTAACATAAATAACATGAACATGTCTACTTCTGCTACGCTTCCCAGTAAAGCAATGAAAACAAGCAAGCATCCCAGAAAAGTGCTAAAAATAGCCTACGTTAACATATGTAGCTTAAGAAGCAAGGTTCATGAAATCAAGAATTTGCTAGTAACAGATGACAATCATATTCTGACAATCTCTGAAATTCACATAAATAATACCTTTGATACAGTGGTAGCAATACATGGTTATAACATCTACAGAAAATACAGAAATGCCAAAGGTGGAGGTGTTGCCATTTATATTCAGAACCACATTGCTGTCAAGCTTAGACAGGATCTCATGTTAAATACTGTTGAAGTAATATGGCTACAGGTTCATCTGCCTCACCTAAAGCCCATTCTGGTGGGAAGCTGCTATAGACCACCATGTGCTAACAGTCAGTATCTGGATAATATGTGTGAAATGCTTGATTAAGTAAGTGGTCCAGGTGTTTTTTGATGTCTCTGTACTTTACTCAAATAATTTATATTTTTTACAACTTTAAGTTCACTACATTCCTAAATAAACAAAATGTACTTTTTACTCCATAGATTTTCCCTGACTCGTTACATTTTGAATGCTTAACAGGACAGAAAAAGGGTCTAATTCAGACCCTTATCAAGAGAAAATCTGCCTCTTATCTGGCGCTAACTAAAAACACATGCTTCATTAGTAAATGATGTCTGAGTGTTGGACCGTGGCCCTGGCTATGCGTAAATTAAAAAAATAAAAACATTGTGCCATCTGGTTTGCCTAATATAAGGAAATAGAAACATTGTGCCGTCTGGTTGCCTAATATAAGGAAATAGAAACATTGTGCCGTCTGGTTTGCCTAATATAAGGAAATAGAAACCTTGTGCCGTCTGGTTTACCTAATATAAGGAAATAGAAACCTTGTGCCGTCTGGTTTGCCTAATATAAGGAAATAGAAACCTTGTGCCGTCTGGTTTGCCTAATATAAGGAAATAGAAACCTTGTGCCGTCTGGTTTACCTAATATAAGGAAATAGAAACATTGTGCCGTCTGGTTGCCTAATATAAGGAAATAGAAACATTGTGCCGTCTGGTTTGCCTAATATAAGGGTTTTGAAATGATTCATACTTTTACTTTTACTGGTGATACTTTTAAGTAGATTTGAGCAATTACTTTTACTTTTGATACTTACAAATATTTAAAACCAAATACTTTTAGACTTTTACTCAAGTAGTATTTTACTGGGTGACTATCACTTTTAATTCAGTCCATTTCTATGAAGGTATCTTTACTTTTACTCAAGCAAAACATTGCATACTTTTTCTACCACTGATTGTCTGTGAAATGGCCTACAAGATAAAATAACTGTCCATTAAATAGCTTCCAAGATAAACTAATTGTCTGTTAAATAGCATCCAATTTAAAGTTCTTATATTTTAAATAGCTTCCAAGTTAAACTAGTTGTCTGTTAAATAACCTAGAAGTTAAGCAAATTTCCTGTTAAATAGACTACAACTTACACTAATTGTCTGTTAAATAGACTACAACTTGCACTAACTGTCTATTAAATAGACTACAAGTTAAACTAGTTGTCTGTCTAATAGCCTCCAAGTTAAATTAACTCTCTGTTTAAATAGCATATAATTAAAACAAATTGTCTGTTAAATAGCCTCCAAGTTAAACTAATTGTCTTTTAAATAACCTAAAAGTTAAGCTAATTGCCTGTTTGTCACGCCCTGACCTGAGAGAGATGGTTTGTTTCTCTGTGTGGTTAGGTCAAGGTGTGGGGTGGGCATTCTATGGTGTCTATTTCTTTGTGTTGAGCCGAGTATGGTTCCTAATCAGAGGCAGCTATCTATCGTTGTCTCTGATTGGGAATCATACTTAGGCAGCCTTTCCCCCACCTGTAGTTGTGGGATCTTATTTTTGTACTGCTTGTTAAGCCTGCAAGATGTTACGGTCGTTATCATTGTTTATTCTTTTTGTTTGTAGTGTTCTGAGGTAAATAAAATACGATGAACACTTACCACGCTGCGCTTTGGTCCACTCCTTTTGACGATCGAGACACTGTTAAATAGCCTCCAAGTTAAACTAATTATCTGTTAAATAGCCTCCAAGTTAAACTAATTATCTGTTAAATAGCCTCCAAGTTAAACTAATTGTATGTTAAATAGCCTCCAAGTAAAACGAACTGTCTGTTAAATAGCCTCCAAGTAACAACGAAGCCTCCGTCTCGTTAAATAGCCTCCAAGTTAAACTAATTATCTGTTAAATTGCATCCAAGTTAAACTAATTATCTGTTAAATAGCCTCCAAGTTAAACTAATTATCTGTTAAATAGCCTCCAAGTTAAACTAATTGTCTGTTAAATTGCATCCCAGTTAGTCTCAAACGGAGCTCATCCAGTTTATTCTCCAGTGATTGCACTTCGGTCAATAGAACAGATGGTAGAGGTGGGTTACCCACTCGCTGACAAATTCTCACAAGGCACCCTGACCTCCACCCCCTGTATCTCCTTTTCGTTCCGGGTGAGTAATCACTGTTCTGATATCCAGAAGTTATTTTCAGTCCTAAGAGATGGTAGCATCAACCTTATGTACGAAATAAGTTACAAACAATGCGAAAAAAAACACTCAAAGTAGCACAATTGGTTAGGAGCCCGTAAACTACGGCCTGTTAGTATGAATGTAGGCTAAATCTTTGTTAATTAGGGGTTGGTCAGTCACAGAATTGATCATAGCCTACCGATACTTTCCAGATAGACTTGTTAAGAAGATAGCCTTCCCTGTAGCTCAGTTGGTAGAGCATGGTGTTTGCAACACCAGGGTTGTGGGTTCGATTCCCACGGGGGGCCAGCACAGAAAAAAAAAAATGTATGAAATTGTATGAAATGTATGCATTCACTACTGTAAGTCGCTCTGGATAAGAGCGTCTGCTAAATGACTAAAATGTAAAAGAAGTTTGGAATAGATAAGCCAATATGGTATTAACAGAGGCAGACAGGAACCTTCACTTTTTTAACAAAATGCATGAGTATTATACACAGAATAAATATATTTTATTTCTTCTAAAATATTCAATTAGATTTTGGGAAATTAATTTAGCTAATTTCACACTAAAGTAAAACAACAAATAATATAATTGAATGCAATGATAATGAATGCGCATGTTGCCGTATACAGAACCCATTCATATAATGGAATTTAACGTGGATTTTTAGTTATCAAGGTTAATTACTTTTATTTAAACAGGTTGGTATCTCTGAGATGAAAATGTAATAAAAACATATTCAATCGTTTTCTCTCTCTCAATAAAACAGTTAATCACAAATAAACGACAGGGCTGGCTAAAAACACAACTGCGCTTGTTTAATGAAACAATATAATTTTCTCCCCTGTTATATCAAGAACATGTTTGTTACAACAGAACCAAACATCTCATGCAACATATAGCATAACAGAGCTAAACACAAAATGACTGTTTAATGAAACCAACACCATGCATAGGCAATGGCTTTTTATCCATCCCTTTAAACGCCCATGAAGAAAGAGGATGTTGCTGAGCATGAACCGTCTCTCCTCTCTCCTGCTCGGAGGGGGCACTGGAAGCCAGGATGATGAGGACGTGGCGGGCAAAGTTGCTGAGCGCAGGGAACTGAAATATCTGTGCCTGCCACCACAACAGAACAGCGGCAGGTTTGCTTGTTAGACCGGGGTCCAGTTTGATGCCACATTGTTTTTTATTCAGTTTTCCAGTGGTCTTGACACAGGCATAATGATATCTGCTCCATCCTCCAAGTTGGAGAACTCACAGTATGTGACTGTTAGTCTCTTTGGCTGTGAGGGCCCTGGCTCTTCATCAGTGGGGGGGACCTGCGGCTCTGGCTCCACTCTCAAGGCCCAAAGTCATAATGAGCTCGTTGGTTGCCTGCATAACCTCCTCATGTGCAGATTCCTCCAGAATCTTCAACTGATGCAATTTCGGGGTCTTGTAGAATTGACTTAACTCAGCTGAACTTGACATGCACCAGATTCCTTCTTGTAATGTAAAACTGACCAAATTTAGTTTTAACGTTTTGTGGGAAAGTGGGCGCTGTTTTACCAATTCTGGGCACCCCAAACTGAAAAGACATCACAAACCGGTAACACAAAGGCAGAGAGTCAGGATTATCCATCATCTTTTTTGGAGGGATCCATGGCAGACTTTGATAAGCAAATGAAATGACATTTTCATCCGTTAAAATGAGAGGGATTAACATGTGTAAATGTAATTTTACTGGTTTAGAACATCTTGTATTGTAGAGATGATTATCAATGTGTAGCTACTTGTCTTTCATTGCATTGTAGCATGTATAGCTATTACAACGAAAACATGCCATGCGATTGTTTGAGGACAGCGCCACACATCAAAATATTTTTCCACCGGCACAGGTTTCATAAATTCACAAATGGCAATTAAATATTCACTTACTTTTTGAAAATCTTCATCTAATTTGTCATCCAAAGGGTCCCAGTTATAACATGTAGTGTTGTTTTGTTAGATAAAATCCTTTATATCTCAAAAAGTCAGTTTAGTTGGTGCCATCGATTTGAGTAATCCACTCGTTCAACATGCAGGGAAAGGATTCCAAAAATCTACCCCTAAACTTTTTTTCATCAAGTCAAAATGCATTTCTATTTACTCTTCAGATACCCTAACTAATATTTCTTATTCGTTTTTGAAGTTACAAGCCTGAAACCTTGAACATAGACTGCTGACACCCTGTGGAAGCAATAGGACTTGCATCCAGGGAGCTAATTCCCAGTATGACCTTATTCTTGCCATTCTAAGAGGATGGTCTCTCAAAAAAAAACATTCTGGTTGGTTTTTCTTTTCCATTTTCTCCAACCATATCTATTGTGTTATATTCTCCTACATTATTTTAATATTTCTACAAACTTCAAAGTGTTTTCTTTCCAATGGTACCAATTATATGCATATACCGGCTTCAGGGCCTGAGCAACAGGCAGTTTACTTTGGGCACGTCATTCAGGCGGAAATTGAGAAAAAAAAGAGGCCTAGCCCTAAGAAGTTTTAAGAACAAATTCTTATTTACAATGACGGCCTACCCCGGCCAAACCCTAACCCGGATGACGTTGGGCCAATTGTGCCCCACCCTATGGGACTCCCAATCACAGCTGGGTGTGATACAGCCTGGAATCAAACCAGGGTCTGTAGTGATGCCTCTAGCACTGAGATGCAGTGCCTAAGACCGCTGCGCCACTCGGGAGCCCCTCCACTTGATGTGGAATAGAGCTCCATGTAGTCATGGCTCAATGTCCAGTAAGTACTATGCACCTCCCATAGTCTGTTCTGGACTTGGGCTTGTCAAGAGACCTCCGGTGGCATGGTATGCATGTGTGTCCTAGCTGTGTGGTCGTAGTTCAAACAGACAGCTCCGTGCATTCAGCTTCTTACAAAAACAAGTAGTGGTGAAGTCAATCTCTCCTCCACTTTGAGCCATGAGAGAATGACATGCATATTATTCATGTTAGCTCCCCGTGTACATTCAAAGGCCAGCCATGCTGCCCTGTTCTGAGCTGATTGTAATTTTCCTAAGTCCTTCTTTGTTGCACCTGACCACACAACTAAACAGTAGCAATGCGACAAAACTAGGGCATGAAGATCTTGCCTTGTTGATAGTGTTGTTAAGAAGGTAGAAACTAGAGCCTGTAGGACCTGCCTTGTTGATAGTGTTGTTAAGAAGGTAGAAACTAGGGCCTGTAGGACCTGCTTCGTTGATAGTGTTGTTCAGAAGGCAGAGCAGTGCTTTATTATAGACAGACTTCTCCCCATCTTAGCTACTGTTGTATCAATATGTTTTGACCGTGACAGTTACCAATCCAGGATTACTCCAAGCAATTTTGTCACCTCAACTTGCTCAATTTCCACATTACTCATTACAAGATTTAGTTGCGGTTTAGGGTTTGAGTGAATGATTTGTCTAAAAATACAATGCTTTTAGTTTATGCAGTATTCAGGAACTAACTCCAGCTCTTTATTGAGTGTTACAGTCATTTCAGTCGCTGTAGTAGCTGACGTGTATAGTGTTGAGTCATCCGCATACATAGACACACTGGCTTTATGTCGTTAGTAAAGATTGAAAAAGTAAGGGGCCTAGACAGCTGCCCTGGGAATTCCTGATTCTACCTGGATTATGTTGGAGAGGCTTCCATTAAAGAACACCCCTGTTTTCTGTTAGACAGGTAACTCTTTATCCACAATATATCACGTGGTGTAAAGCCATAACACATGTTTTTCCAGCAGCAGACTATGATTGTTAATGTCAAAAGCCGCAGTGAAGTCTAAGGAAACAACCCCCAAAATATTTTTATCATCAATTTCTCTCTGCCAATCATCAGTCATTTGTGTAAGTGCTGTGTTTGTTGAATGTGCTTCCCTTTAATTAGTGTGTTGAAAGTCTGTTGTCAATTTGATTACAGTAAAATAGCATTGGATCTGGTCAACCAAAATGTTGTTGGTAACAGGCTGATTGGTGGGCAATATGAGCCAGTAAAGGGGTTTTATTATTCTTGGGTAGCGGAATGACTTTTGCTTAACTCCAACTCCAGGCCTGAGGGCACACACTTTCTAGTAGGCGACAACACAACAGCCACGCTGATCCTCAACACTGGGGCCCCTCAGGGGTGCGTGCTAAGACCCCTCCTGTACTCCCTGTTCACCCACAACTGCGTGGCCAAGCAAGACTCCAAAACCATCACCAGGACCACAACCTCTCTCTCAATGTGAGCAAGACAAAGGAGCTGATTGAGGACTATAGGAAAAGGAGGCTGAACAGGCCCCCATTAACCTGTTGGGGCTAGGGGGCAGTATTTGCATGGCCGGATAAAAAACGTACCCGATTTAAACTGGTTACTACTCTTGCCCAGAAACGAGAATATGCATATAATTGGTAGATTTGGATAGGAAACACTCTAAAGTTTCTAAAACTGTTTGAATGGTGTCTGTGAGTATAATAGAACTCATATGGCAGGCCAAAACCTGAGAAGATTCCATACAGGAAGTGCCCTGTCTAAAAATTGATTTTAAACAGCGTTTGACATGCTTCGAAGTACGGTAATGGAATATTTTTAAATTTTTTGTCACGAAATGTGCTCACGCGTCACCCTTCGGATAGTGACCTGAACGCACAAACAAAACGGAGGTATTTGAATATAACTATGGATTATTTGGAACCAAAACAACATTTGTTGTTGAAGTAGAAGTCCTGGGAGTGCATTCTGACGAAGAACAGCAAAGGTAATCCAATTTTTCTTATTGTAAATCTGAGTTTGGTGAGGGCCAAACTTGGTGGGTGTCAAATTAGCTAGCCATGATGGCCAGGCTATGTACTCAGAATATTGCAAAATATGTTTTCGCCGAAAAGCTATTTTAAAATCTGACACTGCGATTGCATAAAGGAGTTCTGTATCTATAATTCTTAAAATAATTTTTATGTATTTTGTGAACGTTAACCTGTTGGGGATAGGGGGCAGTATTTGCACGGCTGGATAAAAAACGTACCCGATTTAATCTGGTTACTACACCTGCCCAGTAACTAGAATATGCATATAATTATTGGCTTTGGATAGAAAACACCCTAAAGTTTCTAAAACTGTTTGAATGGTGTCTGTGAGTATAACAGAACTCCTATGGCAGGCCAAAACCTGAGAAGATTTCAAGCAGGAAGTGGCCTGTCTGAGAAGTAGTGTTTCATCTTGGCTCTTTTTATTGAAGACTCAGGATCTGTGCAATAACGTGACACTTCCTACGTCGTCCATAGGGTCTCAGAGCCCGGGAAAACGTTGAACGATATCGAGGCAGGCTCTGGCTGAAACACTTTATCGCTTTTGGCAAGTGGCCACTCAGAGTACTATGGGCTTAGGCGCGTGCCCGCTTTGACCGAATGCTTTGTTTTCCTTTGTCTGTTTATCTAAACGCAGATTCCCGGTCGGAATATTATCGCTTTTTTTATGAGAAAAATGGCATAAAAATTGATTTTAACCTGTTAGGGCTAGGGGGCAGTATTTGCACGGCTGGATAAAAAAATGTACCCGATTTAATCTGGTTACTAATCCTACCCAGTAACTAGAATATGCATATACTTATTATATATGGATAGAAAACACTCAAAAGTTTCTAAAACTGTTTGAATGGTGTCTGTGAGTATAACAGAACTCATTTGGCAGGCAAAACCCTGAGACATTTTCTGACAGGAAGTGGATACCTGATGTGTTTTATTACCTTTAAACCTATGCCATTGAAAAACACAGGGGCTGAGGAATATTTTGGCACTTCCTATTGCTTCCACTAGATGTCACCAGCCTTTACAAAGTGTTTTGAGTCTACTGGAGGGAGATCTGACCGAACAAGAGCCATGGAACGATGATAGCCCATTAGACACCTGGCGCGCGAGTTCATGTTGGGTACCCTCGTTCCAATACGTTATAAAAGAGAATGCATTCGTCCACCTTGAATATTATTCATGTTCTGGTTAAAAAAGGCCCTAATGATTTATGCTATACAACGTTTGACATGTTTGAACGAACGTAAATATATTTTTTCCCCTCGTTCATGACGAGAAGTCCGGCTGGCTTAGATCATGTGCTAACAAGACGGAGATTTTTGGACATAAATGATGAGCTTTTTTGAACAAAACTACATTCGTTATGGACCTGTGATACCTGGAAGTGACATCTGATGAAGAGAATCAAAGGTAATGGATTATTTACATAGTATTTTCGATTTTAGATTTCCCCAACATGACGTCTAGTCTGTATCGCAACGCGTATTTTTCTGGGCGCAGTGCTCAGATTATTGCAAAGTGTGATTTCCCAGTAAGGTTATTTTTAAATCTGGCAAGTTGATTGCGTTCAAGAGATGTAAATCTATAATTCTTTAAATGACAATATAATATTTTACCAATGTTTTCTAATTTTAATTATTTAATTTGTGGTGCTGACTTGACTGCCGGTTATTGGAGGGAAACGATTTCCTCAACATCAATGCCATAGTAAAACGCTGTTTTTGGATATAAATATGAACTTGATAGAACAAAAAATGCATGCATTGTCTAACATAATGTCCTAGGAGTGTCATCTGATGGAGATTGTAAAAGGTTAGTGCATCATTTTAGCTGGTTTTATGGTTTTGGTGACCCTGTCTTTGAATTGACAAAACATTACACACAACTCTTGTAAATGTACTGTCCTAACATACTCTAAATTTATGCTTTCGCCGTAAAACCTTTTTGAAATCGTAAAACGTGGTTAGATTAAGGAGATGTTTATCTTTCAAAGGGTGTAAAATAGTTGTATGTTTGAAAAATTTGAATTTTGACATTTATTTGGATTCAAATTTGCCGCTCTTGAAATGCACCTGCTGTTGATGGAGTGCACCACGGGTGGGACGCTTGCGTCCCACCTAGCCCATAGAGGTTAAACAGCGGTTGACATGCTTCGAAGTACGGTAATGGAATATTTAGAATTCTTTTGTCACGAATTGCGCCATGCTCGTCACCCTTATTTAGCCTTTAGGATAGTGTCTAGAACGCACGAACAAAACGCCGCTGTTTGGATATGACGATGGATTATTTTGGACCAAACCAACATTTGTTATTGAAGTAGAAGTCCTGGGAGTGCATTCTGACGAAGACAACAAAGGTAAGAACATTTTTCTTATAGTAAATCTGACTTTGATGAGTGCTAAACCTGCTGGGTGTCTAAATAGCTAGCCCTGTGATGCCGGGCTATCTACTGAGAATATTGCAAAATGTGCTTTCACCGAAAATCGGACATATCGAGTGCATAGAGGAGTTCTGTATCTATAATTCTTAAAATAATTGTTATGCTTTTTGTGAACGTTTATCGTGAGTAATTTAGTAAATTCACCGGCAGTGTTCGGTGGGAATGCTAGTCACATGCTAGTCACATGCTAATGTAAAAAGCTGGTTTTTGATATAAATATGAACTTGATTGAACAAAACATGCATGTATTGTATAACATAATGTCCTAGGGTTGTCATCTGATGAAGATCATCAAAGGTTAGTGCTACATTTAGCTGTGGTTTGGGTTTATGTGACATTATATGCTAGCGTGAAAAATTATTTCTGGCTGGGTAGTCTGCTGACATAATCTAATGTTTTGCTTTCGTTGTAAAGCCTTTTTGAAATCGGACAGTGTGGTTAGATTAACGAGAGTCTTGTCTTTAAATAGCTGTAAAATAGTCATATTTTTGAAAAATTGAAGTAATAGCATATCTAAGGACTTGAATAACACGCCACAGGATTCAACTGGCTGTTGAGTAGGTGGGACGCAAGCGTCCCACCTAGCCCATAGAGGTTAATCGTGAGTAATTTAGTAAATTCAACGGAAGTTTTCGGTGGGTATGCTAGTTCTGAACATCACATGCTAATGTAAAAAGCTGGTTTTTGATATACATATGAACTTGATTGAACAAAACATGCATGTATTGTATAACATAATGTCCTAGGAGTGTCATCTGATGAAGATCATCAAAGGTTAGTGCTGCATTTAGCTGGGGTTTTTGGTTTTTGTGACATATATGCTTGCTTTGAAAATGGCTGTGTGATTATTTTTAGGGTACTCGCAAACGTCCCACCTTGCCCAGGGAGGTTAACCTGTTTAGGATAGGGGGCAGTATTGACACGGCTGGATAAAAAACGTACCCGATTTAATCTGGTTACCACTCCTACCCAGTAACTAGAATATGCATATACTTATTACACATGGATAGAAAACACCCTAAAGTTTCTAAAACTGTTTGAATGGTGTCTGTGAGTATAACAGAACTCATTTGGCAGGCAAAAACCTGACAAGGTTTCAGGCAGGAAGTGGCCTGTCTGACAAGGTGTCGTTCTTCTTGTCTCTATTTATTGAAGAGTGAGGATCTTAGCTGTCCCGTGACACTTCCTACGGCTGCCATAGGGTCTCAGAAGGCGGCAAAAAGCTGAATCGTGGCTTTGCAGGCTCTGGCTGAATAAAAGTAGCGCATTTGGGTAGTGGCTGGTTACAGTACTGTGAGACTCAGGCGCGTGCCCGCGTCGACCGAAAGCTTTGTTTACTTTCCTCAGTTTAGCTAAATGGACATTCCCGGTCGGAATATTATCGCTTTTCTACGAGAAAAATGGCATAAAAATGGATTTTAAACAGCGGTTGACATGCTTCGAAGTACGGTAATGGAATATTTAGATTTTTTCTGTCACGAATTGCGCCATGCGCGCGACCCTGATTTACCATTTCAGATAGTGTCTGGGACGCACGAACAAAACGGCGCTATTCGGATATAACGATGGATTATTTTGGACCAAACCAACATTTGTTATTGAAGTAGCAGTCCTGGGAGTGCATTCTGACGAAGACAACAAAAGGTAATCAAACTTTTATAATAGTAAAGCTGATATTGGTGAGTGCTAAACTTGCCGGGTGTCTAAATAGCTAGCCCGTGATGCCTGGGCTATGTACTTAGAATATTGCAAAATGTGCTTTCACCAAAAAGCTATTTTAAAATCGGACATATCGAGTGCATAGAGGAGTTCTGTATCTATAATTCTTAAAATAATTGTTATGCTTTTTGTGAACGTTTATCGTGAGTAATTTAGTAAAATGTTAGCGAATTCCCCGGAAGTTTGCGGGGGGTATGCTAGTTCTGAACGTCACATGCTAATGTAAAAAGCTGGTTTTTGATATAAATATGAACTTGATTGAACAAAACATGCATGTATTGTATAACATAATGTCCTAGGGTTGTCATCTGATGAAGATCATCAAAGGTGAGTGCTGCATTTAGCTGTCTTCTGGGTTTTTGTGACATTATATGCTAGCTTGAAAAATGGGTGTCTGATTATTTCTGGGTTGGTACTCTGCTGACATAATCTAATGTTTTGCTTTCGTTGTAAAGCCTTTTTGAAATCGGACAGTGTGGTTAGATTAACGAGAGTCTTGTCTTTAAATAGCTGTAAAATAGTCATATGTTTGAGAAATTGAAGTAATAGGATTTCTAAGGTTTTGAAAATCGCGCCACAGGCTGCAAGTGGCTGTTACGTAGGTGGGACGAATTCGTCCCGCCTAGCCTAGAGAGGTTAACATCAACGGGACTGAAGTGGAGCGGGTCACCAACATCACCAACAAACTATCATGGTCCGAACACACCAAGACAGTTGTGAAGAGGGCACGACAACATCTTTTACCCCTCAGGAGACTGAAAAGATTTGGCATGGTTCCCCACATCCTCAAAAAATTCTACAGCTGCACCATCGAGAGCATCCTGACTGGTTGCATCACCACCTGGTATGGCAACTGCTCAGCATCTGAAAGTAAGGCACTACAGAGGGTAGTGTGTAAGGCCCAGTACATCACTGGGGCCAAGCTTCCTGACCTCCAAGTCCTATATAGTAGGCAGTGTCAGAGGAAGGCCCCAAAAAATTGTCAAAGACTCCAGTCACCCGTCATAGACTGTTCTCTCTGCTACCGCACGGAAAGCGGTACCGGAACGCCAAGTCCAGGACCAAAAGGCTCCTTAACAGCTTGTCGCCCGAGCCATAAGACTGCTGAACAACCAATCAAATGGCCAACTAATCAAATGCCCCCACCTTTCTTTTTACACTGCTGCTACTCACTGTTTATTATCTATGCATAGTCACTTTACAAATTACCTCGACTATCCTGTACCACCACATATTGACTAGGTACCGGTACCCTCTGTATATAGTAGCCTCGTTATTGTTATGTACATTTATTGTGTAACTTCTTGATTGGTTAGATTTCCAATACTTTATTTTATTTTGTAAATATTTTATCAACTCTATTTCTTGAACTGCATTGTTGGTTAGGGGCTTGTAAGTAAGCATTTCACGGTCTACACCCGTTGTATTCGGCGCATGTGACAAATACAATTTTATTTGAATGAATTGCTTAAATTGAAGATTTTGAAAATAAGAGTAGCAATATCGTCTGCTATCATCCGCAGTAATTTTCCATCTAAGTTGTCAGACCCTGATGGCTTGTCTTTGTTGATAGACAATAATAATTGTTTCACCTCTTCCACACTCACTTTACAGAATAAAAAATTACAATGCTTGTCTTTTATCATTTAGTCAGATATACCTGGATGTGTACTGTCGGCGTATGTTGCTGGGTTTGCTCAACTTAGCAATAAAAAAAACATTAAAGTAGTAGGCAAATCAGTGGGTTTTGTGATGAATGAGCCATCTGATTCAGTGAATGATTGAGCTGACTTTGCCTTTGACTTTTCGCCCCAGATGTCAAAGTATTTTACTAGTATTCTTTATATAATTTATTTTTCTTTCATAGTATAGTTTATTCTTCTTTTTATTTAGTTTAGTCAAATGATTCCTTAATTTGCAGTACGTTTGCCAATCGGTTGTGCTTGTCACGTTCTTGAAAATGATCGGACCAAGGCGCGGCATGAGTGTAGTTCCACATATTTACTTAAGTGAAACTAACAAAAAAAATAACAAAACTTACAAAGACCATGAGGACGTAGTGCCCAAACACACTAACAATCAATCAATATCCCACAAAACACAGGTGGGGAAATAACTACCTAAATATGATCCCCAATCAGAGGCAACGATAAACAGCTGCCTCTAATTGGGAACCATATTAGCACCAACATAGAAATAGACATACTGGATCACCCCCTAGTCACGCCCTGACCTACTACACCATAGAGAACCAAGGGCTCTCTATGGTCAGGGCGTGACAGTGCTGCCAGACTTATTTGCCATACCTTTTGCCTCATCCCGCTCAACCACACAATTTTTCAATTCCTCATCAATCCAAGGGGATTTAACAATTTTTACAGTATTTCTCTCAATGGGTGCATTTGTATTAGAAAGTGGAATAAGCAATTCCATAAATGTGTCAAGTGCTGCGTCTGGTTGCTCCACATTACACACCACAGATCAGCAAATATGCATTACATCATCAACATAAGAACCAAACTTTTTCTATGACCTCTTATACACTAAATTAAAGTGGTAAATTATCCCCAACACAGAGACAGTCTTAGTTAAAGTGGTAAATGATCCTAGAGCCAACACAGAGACAGTCTTAGTTAAAGTGGTAAATGATCTTCAACACAGAGACAGTCTTAGTTAAAGTGGTAAATAATCTTAGAGTCAACACAGAGACAGCCTTAGTTAAAGTGGTAAATAATCTTAGAGTCAACACAGAGACAGTGTTAGTTAAAGTGGTGAATGATCTTATCCTCAGCACAGAGACAGCCTTAGTTAAAGTGGTAAATGATCTTAGAGCCAACACACTAATGCCAAACACCTTTCTGTCCTTGTACTCTTAGATGTAAGAGCCGCATTCGACACTGTTGATCATGATGTCCTTCTGGACAGACTGGAGAGGTGGGTTGGCCTCTCCGGTCCAGGAGAGGTGGGTTGGCCCCTCCGGTTCAGGAGAGGTGGGTGGCCCCTCCGGTCCAGTAGAGGTGGGTTGGCCCCTCCGGTCCAGGAGAGGTGGGTTGGCCCCTCCGGTCCAGTAGAGGTGGGTTGGCCCCTCCGGTTCAGGAGAGGTGGGGTGGCCCCTCCGGTCCAGGAGAGGTGGGGTGGCCCCTCCGGTCCAGGAGAGGTGGGGTGGCCCCTCCGGTCCAGGAGAGGTGGGGTGGCCCCTCCGGTCCAGGAGAGGTGGGTGGCCCCTCCGGTCCAGGAGAGGTGGGTGGCCCCTCCGGTCCAGGAGAGGTGGGTGGCCCCTCCGCTCCAGGAGAGGTGGGTGGCCCCTCCGGTCCAGGAGAGGTGGGGTGGCCCCCCCGGTCCAGGAGAGGTGGGTGGCCCCTCCGGTCCAGGAGAGGTGGGTTGGCCCCTCCGGTCCAGGAGAGGTGGGTTGGCCCCTCCGGTCCAGGAGAGATGGGTTGGCCCTCCAGTAGAGGTGGGTTGGCCCCTCCGGTTCAGGAGAGGTGGGTTGGCCCCTCCGGTCCAGGAGAGGTGGGGTGGCCCCTCCGGTCCAGTTCAAAATTGGTTTAGGACCTATTCAACTGGTCTAGAGTTTTTTGTCATCCTTGGTGAACATAACTCAGAGAATATACATATCACTTGTAGCGTTCCACAAGGTTCGATTTTGGGTCCGGTACTTTTCAGGTTATATATGTTGCTCCTTGGCAGCATAATCAGAAAGCACAGCATTGATTTTCACTGCTACGCAGATGATACACAACTTTACATTTCTGTGTAACCAGAGGATTTTAGCTCCCCGGATAAATGACTAGACTGTATTAGTGATCGAAATACTTGTATGGCTCACAATTTCCTCCAGCTAAATCAAGACAAGATCGAGGTACTTATTGTTGGAGCACAGAGAGAATCTGGCCGCACATTTTAATTCACGGGCAATAAAGATAGAACACCAGGTAAAAAACACATCTGTTATTTTAGATTCTGAACTAAATAGCTTTTTACTACCTGAGGAACATTGGCAAGGTGCAGCTGTTTCTCTCTCAGGGTGATACAGAGAGACTCATCCATGCTTTTATTACAAGCAGGCTTGACTACTGTAATGCTCTCCTGTCTGGTCTACCCAAGAATTTCATTGGTCAACTGCAAAACATACAGAATGCTACAGCACAGGTACTGATCAAGATCAGACGGAGAGCACACAATACACCAGTTTAATGGTCTCTGCACTGGCTGCCTATGAGTTTTAGAATTCATTTTAAGATTCTTCTATTGGTTTTTAAATCAATCCATGATTCTGCACCCCAATACATGTCAGACATGCTTTTAAGTTATGTACCCAGTAGGTCTCTCAGGTTCTCTGGCCTTTTAACTATCCCAAAGCCTTGGACCAAGAGGCCTAGAGAAGCAGGCTTTAGTTACCATGCCCCCTGCCTCTGGTATAGCCTGCCAGAGAACCTGAGGGAGGCCAAAACTGTGGACATATTTAAAAGAGATCTTAAAAGACACCTTTTTAGCTTTGCTTTTCCTTAGGGTGCTTTTTCAATTGTTCCGTTTGTGTCATTCTTTAGTTTTTTTATCTTATGTTTGTTGTGTAGTAAATATTTAAGCTTTTATTTTCATTTTATAATAAAAAAATTTGTAAAGCATTTTGTGTTGCATTCCATGTCTGAAATGTGCTGTAAAAATAAAGCTTGATTTGATGAAACATAATAACAAAATCCCCATAAAAATTTGTCAGCTAAAGCTAGAGATATTTCATCGTTTGCACGGAGTGCGTCTCAATCGGCTGCACTGCGTCAGCCTTCTGTATCCGCGGTGGAAGTTGGCCGAGCTACAACACTGTTTGCCAGACCAGGAGACATCCCAAAAATCAGTCTTCTCACTAAAATGTCTTTAGAGTCCAAACGGTTTGGCCTACTAACTAATATACTAATACGCTATGGAAAGAAGAAACTCTGTGTTCTCCGTTTTGCTCTTCAACCCTCTCAAGTGTCACGGGACCCATCTGAAGGTAACCTGGTACCGGTTAAAAAAAATTCATGGAAGTTTGGAGGTAGTGTTGTGCCAACAAAAAAAGGGGTTAAATATGTGTCCAAAAAACGAGATTTCTTATATCTTCTAGATGTAGCACCACCAGGCTGCAGTAGATAACCTCTAGGGCAGTGGTTCCCAAACTGTTTACAGTCCCGTACCCCTTCAAACATTCAACCTCCAGCTGTACCCCCTCTAGCACCAGGGTCAGCGCACTCTCAAATGTTGTTTTTTGCCATCATTGTAATCCTGCCACACACACTATACAATACATTTATTAAACATTAGAATGAGTGTGAGTTTTTGTCACAACCCGGCTCTTGGGGAAGTGACAAAGAGCTCTTATAGGACCAGGGCACAAATAATAATATAATAGTAATCAATAATTTTGCTCTTATTTAGCCATCTTACATATAAACCTTTATTTGTTCATCAACAATTGTAAATAACTCACCACAGGTTAATGAGAAGGGTGTGCTTGAAAGGATGCACATAACTCTGCAATGTTGGGTTGTATTGTAGATAGTCTCATTGTAAACACCCAGTCTGTGCCTGTATTTAGTTTTCATGCTAGTGAGGGCTGAGAATTCACTCTCACATAGGTACGTGGTTGGAAAGGGCATCAGTATCTTAACAGCGTGATTTGCCAAGGCAGGATACTCTGAGTGCAGCCCAATCCAGAAATCTGGCAGTGGATTCAGATTCAATTCAATTTTCACAGAACCGCTTGTTGCAATTTCAATGAGGCTCTTGTTCAGATATTGGTAAGTGGACTGGAGGCACATTTGACATGGTCCGTAAGCTTGAGTTCATTTGCACACAACAAATCATACAATCATGGAAAGACCTGTGTGTTGTCCTTGTTAATGCAGACAGAGAAGAGCTCCAACTTCTTAATCATAGCCTCAAATTTGTCCCGCACATTGCATATACTTGCAGAGAGTCCCTGTAATCCTAGATTCAGATCATTCAGGTGAGAAAAAACATCACCCAGATGGGCCAGTCGTGTGAGAAACTCGTCATCATGTGAGCGGTCAGACAAGTGAAAATTATGTTCAGTGAAGAAAACTTTAAGCTCGTCTCTCAATAAAATAAAACGTGTCAGTACTTTGCCCCTTGATAACCAGCGCACTTCTGTATGTTGTAAAAGCATTACATAGTCACTGCCCATATCATTGCATAATGCAGAAAATACACGAGAGTTCAGGGGCCTTTTGCTTTAACAAAGTTAATAATTTTCACTGTAGTGTCCAAAACATCTTTCAAGCTGTCAGACATTCCTTTGGCAGCAAGACCCTCTCTGTGGATGCTGCAGTGGACCCAAGTGGCGTCGGACTGCTTGCATGCTCGTTACCACTCCAATACATCTCCTTGTCATGGCTTTTGCGCCATCAGTACAGATACCAACACATCTTGACCACCAAAGTCCATTTGATGTCACAAAGCTGTCCAGTACTTAAAAAATATCCTCTCCTGTTGTCCTGGTTTCCAGTGGTTTGCAGAAAAGTATGTCAACCATTATTCTTCAGGATTGGTGGGTCCCCTGCAGTACGGTTGAGCTAA
This sequence comes from Salmo salar, assembly GCF_965601325.2. Lineage (NCBI taxonomy): Eukaryota > Metazoa > Chordata > Actinopteri > Salmoniformes > Salmonidae > Salmo > Salmo salar. Next base: position 99,179,085 of record NC_138296.1, on the reverse strand, counting down.
TGTAGGCTAATGCGATTAGCATGAGGTTGTAAGTAACAAGAACATTTCCCAGGACATAGACATCTCTGATATTGGCAGAAAGCTTAAATTCTTGTTAATCTAACTGCACTGTCCAATTTACAGTAGCTATTACAGTGAAAGAATACCATGCTATTGCTTGAGGAGAGTGCACAATTTTGAACATGAACAGTTATTAATAAACAAATTAGGCACATTTGGGGAGTCTTGATACAACATTTTGAACAGAAATGCAATGGTTCATTGGATCAGTCTAAATATTTGCACATGCACTGCTGTCATCTAGTGGCCAATATCTAAATTGCACCTGGACTGGAATAATACATTATGTCCTTTCTCTTGCATTTCAAACATGAAGGTACAGAAAAATACAAAAAAACAGTTGGTGTTTTCTTTGTATTATTTTGTATTATTTTTTACCAGATCGAATGTGTTATATTCTCCCACATTTCCACAAACTTCAAAGTGTTTCCTTTCAAATGGTACCAATAATATGCATATCTTTGCTTCAGGGCTTGAGCTACAGGCAGTTAGATTTGATGTTTGTCAATTTAGACAGAAATTGAAAAAAAGGGGCCAATCCTTATGAGGTTTTAATTGACCCCCCATAAACGTAACAGACATGTACCAGGAGCTGTGCCAGGCCCGCCAGGTTTGTTGACTCATCCAGCTGTAACGCATGGAATTCACTGGCTTGTGTGCGAAGCAGTAATTGTTTCAAAACATCTCCTGCCATGTCACTGATGCGTCGTGAAATAGTGGTGTTTGATGAAGACATTGTCTCTACAGATGTTTGTGCCTTTTCCCCCCAGCATTGTCCCAGTCATATCCGCGGCAGCAGGAAGAATGAAGTCCTCCACAATAGTATGGGGCTTGCCTGTCCTAGTCACTCGGTAGCTCACCATATAAGACCTTTCTAGCCCCTTCTTATTAGTGGTATCTGTTGCTTTTATACATGTCTTACTACTCAAAAGTCATCTTAATTCTCACTCAAAAAACTCCTGTGGCTTATTTTTCAAATTGCCACTATTTGTTTCTAAATGTCTGCTCAAGAGTGAAGGTTTCATCGAGTTGTGAGATAGTACTTTAGCACATATAACACACTGTGGCTGAGGAAAGGCAATGTACAGTAAGTGAACCCCAAATCAATGTAGTTCTCATCATATTTGCGCCTCTTCGATGGTCCAACCTCCCTGTCTGTTGTTTGGTCCTTTCCCGGGTACATACGGACCGTTAGTGGAATTCCCACGAGGGAGTAACTGTTAATGTTATCGGATGTTAATTATTTGACTAGGCTACCTGTACTTGACGTTGTGTTGTTATTTCGATGAACACTAATGGTTTAATTTTGTTTTTGGCAGTGAAACGTGGCTACCCAGGTGGGGGGAAAAAACTCACCCAAATGTATAGCCCCGTTGGAAAATATAAATGGACTATTTGCAAATGTGAGGAATTCTTATAATTTTTTTTATAAAATGTATATATATTTATTTGAATGTAAATCACATTTTTATTTGGCGTCAGTTTGGGCATTGCGTAAGTTTGGGTATACCTGTTCTAAATATAGGACAGACACTTCAAAACCTTATTCCTTATAATACATTTTTTGACTGTGACCAGCTCAGCTCATTTGTGACCGACCAGCTCGATTTGGTCTAATGTCGGCATAATTTGAAATTGTGTTTTTTACATTGGATAAAAGTAGAGATTCAAAGCTAGGAAATGGTATATCATACACTACAGGTGAGGAACAAAGGGAAAGCCTGCGGCTATGGAACCCTGACCTGTTCACCGGACGTGCTACCTGTCCCAGACCTGCTGTTTTCAACTCTCTAGAGACAGCAGGAGCGGTAGAGATACTCTGAATGATCGGCTATGAAAAGCCAACTGACATTTACTCCTGAGGTGCTGACCTGTTGCACCCTCGACAACCATTGTGATTATTATTATTTGACCCTGCTGGTCATCTATGAACATTTGAACATCTAGGCCATGTTCTGTTATAATCTCCACCCGGCACAGCCAGAAGAGGACTGGCCACCCCTCATAGCCTGGTTCCTCTCTAGGTTTCTTCCTAGGTTCTTGCCTTTCTAGGGAGTTTTTCCTAGCCACCGTGCTTCTACACCTGCATTGCTTGCTGTTTGGGGTTTTAGGCTGGGTTTCTGTACAGCACTTTGTGACATCAGCTGATGTAAGAAGGGCTTTATAAATACATTTTATTTAATTGATTTGATTTGAAGTAATTCTGCTTTGAATGGTGACAATCTTGTAAACCCACTTTTGAGAACATAAAAATGTCCCTTGTATGTTTTGGTACATCTACTGGAGAGCGCTTTAGCCCCACCCAACTCTTTAAGGATTCACATGTGAGGCCTTGTACAAAACAACCAAAGATTTCAAGACTAAAGGCTGGTTAAAACTAGGAGTGTGTTCGTAAATTCAATCTGGATTGTGCTCAGCGTTCATAAACTCAGAGCGTTCTCAGGTTGTTTGTTAGTAAATTCAGAGCATTTCACTCTCGGAGCGTTCAGAGCGCATGCTCGCTACTTCCAGACACAAATCAAATCAAAATCAAATCAAATGTATTTATATAACCTGGCCGGTAGCAGCGCCGTCACCCCAGGTTTCCCGGGAACCCTGCTTACATCCCCCGGAGCACTATGATAGAGATTCCAAAACCTGCCGTGCCTTTCTCTCTCAGTGCTCCCTTGTTTTCTAGCTGCAGCCTTCTTCATTCACCTTGGACCGCTCAAAGATAGCATACATTATTTCGCTGATGTCCGGGAGGGCACTCGCCTGGGCCACGGCGGTGTGGGAGCAACAATCCGCCATCTGCCTCAGTCTGGAGGTATTTGTGGTGGTGGTGAGAAAAGTTTGAGGCTCCGGTGTCCGGGAGAGAGGCTGCCCAGAAGTTACTCCAGCTTCGGCAGAACACCCTCAGTGTGGCAGACTATGCGGTGGATTTCCGCATGCTAGCAGCGGAGGGTACCTGGAACCCGGAAGCGCTGTTCGACACGTTCCTGCACGGATTATCGGAGGAGGTAAAGGATGAGCTGGCAGCCCGAGAACTACCGTCAGATCTCGACTCACTCATCGCTTTAACCATCCGGATCGATGGTCGGCTATGGGAACATAGGAGGGAGAAGAGGTCCGATTGCGGTCTCAATCATTCACTCAGGGATCTCACCTGGCATCTGATGAACTCCGGATGTCCCCGGTGTCTACGTCCCTGAGAGGATCCGAGCTTACACGAGTCCCTCCATGACCCTCCGGAGCCTGCTGATTCACCTCTTCCCGAGCCGATCCAGCTCGGCAGGGCTAGGCTGTCTCCAGCCAAACGAGTACGCAGACTTGAGACCCAGAGTTTTCTGTATTGCAGTACTGCTGGTCATTCTGTGTCTACCTCTCCTTTCAAGAGACCTAGCTCATTCGTTGGAGTGAGTACCTCTTACCGCTCCGATCCCGTTAGTGGGATCAACAGCCAGTGAAAAATCAAAGCGCCATATTCAAAACCAAATCTAATAATTTCTATTTCTCAAACATAGGACTATTTTACACCATTTTATAGATACACTTCTCCTGAATCGAACCACGTTGTCCGATTTCAAAAAGGCTTTACAGCGAAAGCAAAACATTAGATTATGTTAGGAGAGTACATCGACAAAAATAACCACACAGCCATTTTCCAAGCAACTAGCATACATCACAAATACCCAAAACACAGCTAAATGCAGCACTATCCTTTGACGATCTTCATCAGATGACACTCCTAGGACATCATGTTACACAATACATGCATTTTTTGTTCAATAAAGTTCATATTTATATATAGAAAGAGCATTTTACATTGGCGCGTGACGTTCAGAAAATATTTTCCCCCAAATACTGCCGGAGAATCAGCGCCACAATTTACAAAAATACTTGTCATAAACGTTGATACAAAATTAAACTGTCATTCAAAGAATTATAGATGAACATCTCCTTTATGCAAACGCTATGAAAGATTTCAAAAAAGCTTCACGAGGAAAGCACTCTTTGCAATAATCTGAGTACTGAGCTCAGAAAAATACACTAGGCTATACAGATAGCCACCATCTTGGAGTCATCTAAAATCATAAATTGCATTAGAAATATTCCCTTACCTTTGATGATCTTCATCAGAAGGCACTTCCAGGTATCCCAGGTCCACAACAAATGTTGTTTTGTTCGATAAAGTCCATAATTTATGTCCAAATAACTCCTTGTTGTTCGCGCGTTCAGTAAGCTACTCCAAATGTAGGAAGCGCGCAGGCAATGTCACGACAAAAAGTTAAAAAAGTTGTATTTATGTTCGTTCAAACATGTCAAACGTTGTAAAACATCAATCTTTAGGGCCTTTAGAATGTGAAGATTCAATAATATTTCAACCGGACGGTTCCTGTGTCTTGAAAAACATTTTGGAACAGAGGATCCACCCTCATGAACGAGCGCCAAGAAGTGATGTCATTCCCTGCCTCAACAACTTCCCCACCTTCTCATTCGGTCTCCGTTCATCGTAGACGCTTCAAACAACTTTGTAAAGACTGTTGACATCTAGTGGAACCCGTAGGAAGTGCGCAATTATTAGGTTTTTATCAGGTTTTTGCTTGCCATATGAGTTCTGTTATACTCACGGACACCATTCAAACGGTTTTAGAAACTTCAGAGTGTTTTCTATCCAAATCTACTAATAATATGCATATCCTAGCTTCTGAGTTTGAGTAGGAGGCAGTTTAATATGGGCACATATTTTTTCCGAAATTGTCAATACTGCCCCCTATCCTTAAGTAGCTGTAAGAGGATATTATTAAAGATAATTGTTCTCCCCTTCCTTGTCCCCCTCTCCATGCCACCCTGCTGTGGGGCGACCAGTCCAAGTCTCTCCAGGTGCTCATCGACTTGGGGGCCAAAGTGAGTCTCATGGACGGTACCCTGGCATCCGAGCTGGGCATCCCCACTCAACCCCTCGCCTTTCCCATGGGTGTTAGAGTGCTGTACGGGCGCTCTGTAGGCCGGGTCACACACCAGACCACCCCCGTGAACCTACGACTGTCGGGAAACCACAGCGAGACGATCCAATTCCTGCTGGTTGAGTCACCGCAGGTTCCCGTTGTATGGGGATTCTCTCGGCTCCTGCGACAGAATCCCTCCATTGACTTGGCTACTGGTGCCATTGTGGGCTGGAGTCCATCCTGCCACGCTCATTGCCTGATGTCAGCTCTGCCTGCCCCGGGATGTCTTCCTGAGGGCTTGGAGATTGCCCCGTACCTCTCCACCGTCTCTGCGGAGTAACAGGACCTCCGGGAGGGGTTCCTTAAGGCCCGTAAGGCCCAACACCGACCTGTATCCAAGAAGGTCAAGCCAGAGGCGCAGGTACGCCGCTATAGTTCCCCGGCTACACCCCCAGAATCCGAGACCTTTCCCCCCCACTCCAAGATCATTAGCCCCTCTGCTGTTCATCCTCTGTTGCCGCATACCTTCCGTATTTTTCCTACATTTTCTGTGTCTAGAGTCAAAACCATGTCTGACTGCCCCTTGTCTTCTGTTTCTAGGCCCATCCCTCCCCCCGTGTCATCGATGGCCAGCCAGCGATACGGTGAGACGCCTCCTGAGGGTTCGGCCACGGGGCAGGGGTTTCCAGTACCTGGTTGACTGGGAGGGTTATGGCCCAGAGGAGAGGTGCTGGGTTCCTGCAAAAGACATCTTGGACCCGGTCCTCATTGTCGACTTTCACCACCGGCACCCCAGTCAACCAAGTATCCACCCAGGTGGAACGCCAGGTGGCATTCCTAGAGAAAGGGAGGGGGTACTTTTTCACCTGTACTTGTGCTTGTTTCCACCCACTCCAGGTGTCACACATCTTCCCCACTTATCCTCAGGATATTTATACCTGTGTTTTCTGTCTGTCTGTGCAAGTTTGTCTTGTTTGTTCAAGTCAACCAGCGTTTTGTCTCTGCTCCTGTTTTTCCCCAGTCTCTTTTTTTTCTCGTCCTCCTGGTTTTTGACCCTTGACTGTTCTGACTCTGTTCTGCTCCACCTCTGGATTACCGACATCTACCTTACCTGACCCTGAGCCTGCCAGCCGTCCTGTACCTTGACCTCTACTCTGGATTATTGACCCCTGCCTGCCTTGACCTGTCGTTTGCCTGCCCCTGTTGTTACAATAAACATTGTTACTTCATACAGTCTGCACTTGGGTCTTACCTTGATTCCTGATAGTTGTGTATTCTTTTATGAACCTTTATTTAACTAGGCAAATCAGTTAAGAACAAATTCTTATTTACAATGGCCGTCGTACCCCGGCCAAACCCGGACGACGCTGTGCCAATTGTGCGCCACCCTATGGGACTCCCAATCACGGCCGGATGTGATGAAGCCTGGATTGATAAACATGAATAGATTTAGTCAATCTGACATTTTAGTCAATCAATTTGAATGATTGTTTCTAAATTCAATAATGTTTGAATAGCACAGGTAAATGAAGTATATCTGCAACAATAATAACCTGCTTCCATTGGGTGTAACTCCTTTCCCAAATAGAATTAAGCTGATCCAAACACTTTGTGTTGTAGCGGCAGAGAAAATCATCCGTCATTCATTTCTGTAAACTGTAAGTTACTTGCATGAGATTAAATGTTTTGTTCTGTATGTTTAAATGAAGAAAAAAAAACGATTGAATTATTACATTTCTCTCAATTAGATAGGTCTGGTTGAATAAAGGGGTAATACCTGGTTAAATACAAACATATTAACTTCAATTGGTTAATTGGTCAAAGTTCAATTGGTCTTTGCATAAAGCAAACCTACAGGCATATTCTCATTCACTGTCAAGAATATGCTGCTTTTGTAGAGTAGTGTGAAATTAACTCAGACTCCATGAAATCCCATCCTAATGTAATTTACCTCAGACTCCATGAAATCCCATCCTAATGTAATTTACCTCAGACTCCATGAAATCCCATCCTAATGTAATTTACCTCAGACTCCATGAAATCCCATTCTAATGTAATTTATGAATGAACAATGAACTTGGGGAATGAATGAACAATGAACTTGGGGAAGAGGATTGGAATGAACTTGAGGAAGAGGAGAGGAATGAACTTGGGGAGGGGAACAAACAATGAACTAGGGAGAGGAGAGGAATGATTGAACAATGAACTGGGGAGAGGAGAGGAATGAACAATTACCTGGGGAGAGGAGAGGAATGAATGAACAATGAACTGGGGAGAGGAGAGGAATGAACAATTACCTGGGGAGAGGAGAGGAATGAATGAACAATGAACTGGGGAGAGGAGAGGAATGAACAATGAACCGAGGATAGGAGAGGAGGGGAATGAATGAACAATGAACTGGGGAGAGGAGAGGAATGAATGAACAATGAACTGGGGAGAGGAGAGGAATGAATGAACAATGAACTGGGGAGAGGAGAGGAATGAATGAACAATGAACTGGGGAGGGAGAGGAATGAATGAACAATGAACTGGGAGAGGAGAGGAATGAATGAACAATGAACTGGGGAGAGGAGAGGAATGAACAATTACCTGAGGAGAGGAGAGGAATGAATGAACAATGAACTGGGGAGAGGAGAGGAATGAACAATTACCTGGGGAGAGGAGAGGAATGAATGAACAATGAACTGGGGAGAGGAGAGGAGCGAACATGAACCGAGGATAGGAGAGGAATGAACAATGAACTGGGGAGAGGAGAGGAATGAACAATGAACTGGGGAGAGGAGAGGAATGAATGAACAATGAACTGGGGAGAGGAGAGGAACTAATGAACAATGAACTGGGGAGAGGAGAGGAATGAATGAACATTGAACTGGGTAGAGGAGAGGAACTAATGAACTGGGGATAGGAGAGGAATGAACAATGAACTGGGGAGAGGAGAGGAATGAACAATGAACTGGGGAGAGGAGAGGAATGAACAATGAACTGGGGAGACTAGAGGAATGAACAATGAACTGGGGAGAGGAGAGGGCAGGGGAGGAGAGGAACAAACAATGAACTGGGGAGAGGAGAGGGTCTAATGAACAATGAACTGGGGAGAGGAGAGGAACGAACAATGAACTGGGGAGAGGAGAGGAATGATTGAACAATGAACTGGGGAGTGGAGAGGGATGAACAATAAATTGGGGAGTGGAGAGGAATGAACAATGAACTGGGGAGTGGAGAGGAATGATTGAACAATGAACTGGGGAGAGGAGAGGAATGAACAATAAATTGGGGAGTGGAGAGGAATGAACAATGAACTGGGGAGTGGAGAGGAATGATTGAACAATGAACTGGGGAGTGGAGAGGAATGAACAATAAATTGGGGAGTGGAGAGGAATGAACAATGAACTGGGGAGTGGAGAGGAATGATTGAACAATGAACTGGGGAGTGGAGAGGAGTGAACAATGAACTGGGGAGTGGAGAGGAATGATTGAACAATGTACTGGGGAGAGGAGAGAGATGAATGAACAATGAATTTGAGAAAGCTAGATGTGTGAATAATGTGAAAAAGGTCACTTTAAACCTAGAATATAATGACAATAAAATAATTGGGTATTTTTTATAAAGTGATTTTTTTCCACTCTTCCTGCTAGTATGAGGAAATGTTGGATGGGCACTGAGCGTTTGTTGCAGTTCGTTCCAGTCGCTAGCTGTAGCGAACTGAAAAGAGGAGCGACCCAGGGATGTGTGTGCTTCGGGGACCTTTTACATAATGTGACTGGCAGAACGGGTGTTGTATGTGGAGGATGAGGGCTGCAGTAGATATCTCGGACAGGGGGGAGTGAACAGGTGTTGTATGTGGAGGATGAGGGCTGCAGTAGATATCTCAGATAGAGGGGAGTGAACGGGTGTTGTATGTGGAGGATGAGGGCTGCAGTAGGTATCTCAGATAGGGGGGGTGAGGCCTGAGAGGGTTTTATAAATAAGCATCAACCAGTGGGTCTTGTGACGGGTAAACAGAGATGACCAGTTTACAGAGGAGTATAGAGTGCAATGATGTGTCCTATAAGGAGCATTGGTGGCAAATCTGATGGCCGAATGGTAAAGAACATCTAGCCACTCGAGAGCACCCTTACCTGCCAATCTATAAATTATGTCTCCGTAATCTAGCATGGGTAGGATGGTCATCTGAATCAGGGTCCGTTTGGCAGCTGGGGTGAAAGAGGAGCGATTACAATAGAGGAAACCAAGTCTAGATTTAACTTTAGCCTGCAGCTTTGATATGTGCAGACAGAACTACTTAAGTGTTTTTGGGGGGTATCTGTACTTTACTTTGCTATTGAAATTTTTGACTACTTTTACTTTTACTTCACTACATTCCTAAAGAAAATATTGTAGTTTTTACATTTTCCCTGACAACCAAAAGTACTCTTTATATTTTGAATGCTTTACAGGACAGGAAAATGGTGAAATTCATGCATTTATCAAGAGAACTCGTGGTCATCCCTACTGCCTATGTTATGGCAGACTCACTAAAAACAAATGCATCTTTGGTAAATAATGTCTGAGTGTTGGAGTGTGGCCCTGGCTATCCGTACATTTTAAAAACAAGAAAATGGTGCTGTCTGCTTTGCTTAATATGAGGAATTTGAAATGATTTATACTTTTACTTTTAATACTTAAGTATATTTTAACAATTACATTTACTTTTGATACTTAAGTATATTTTAAACCAAATACTTTTAGGCTTTTACTCAAGTAGTATTTTACTGGGTGACTTTTACTTAAGCAACTTTCTATTAATTTATTCAAGTATGACAATTGGATAGTTTTTCCACCACTGCTCATTTAGCCCATTTGCCTGTTATGGCTAGGGGGCAGTATTTTCACGGCTGGATAAAAAACGTACCCGATTTAATCTGGTTACCACTCCTACCCAGTAACTAGAATATGCATATACTTATTACATATGGATAGAAAACCCCCTAAAGTTTCTAAAACTGTTTGAATGGTGTCTGTGAGTATAACACAACTCATTTGGCAGGCAAAAACCTGACAAGGTTTCAGGCAGGAAGTGGCCTGTCTGACAAGGTGTCGTTCTTCTTGTCTCTGTTTATTGAAGAGTGAGGATCTTAGCTGTCCCGTGACACTTCCTACGGCTGCCATAGGGTCTCAGAAGGCGGTAAAAAGCTGAATCGTGGCTTTGCAGGCTCTGGCTGAAAAAAAGTAGCCCGTTTGGGTAGTGGCTGGTTACAGTACTGTGAGACTCAGGCTCGTGCCCGCGTCGACCGAAAGCTTTGTTTACTTTCCTCTGTTTAGCTAAAAGGAGATTCCCGGTCGGAATATTATCGCTTTTTTACGAGAAAAATGGCATAAAAATGGATTTTAAACAGCGGTTGACATTTTTCGAAATACGGTAATGGAATATTTAGGTTTTTTTTGTCACGAATTGCGCCATGCGCGTGACCCTGATTTACCATTTCAGATAGTGTCTGGGACGCACGAACAAAACGCCGCTATTCGGATATAACGATGGATTATTTTGGACCAAACCAACATTTGTTATTGAAGTAGCAGTCCTGGGAGTGCATTCTGACGAAGACAACAAAAGGTAATCAAACTTTTATAATAGTAAACCTGATATTGGTGAGTGCTAAACTTGCCGGGTGTCTAAATAGCTAGCCCGTGATGCCTGGGCTATGTACTTAGAATATTGCAAAATGTGCTTTCACCAAAAAGCTATTTTAAAATCGGACATATCGAGTGCATAGAGGAGTTCTGTATCTATAATTCTTAAAATAATTGTTATGCTTTTTGTGAACGTTTATCGTGAGTAATTTAGTAAATTCTTAGTGAATTCGCCGGAAGTTTGCGGGGGGTATGCTAGTTCTGAACGTCACATGCTAATGTAAATAGCTGGTTTTTGATATAAATATGAACTTGATTGAACAAAACATGCATGTATTGTATAACATAATGTCCTAGGTTTGTCATCTGATGAAGATCATCAAAGGTTAGTGCTGCATTTAGCTGTGCTTCTGGGTTTTTGTGACATTATATGCTAGCTTGAAAAATGGGTGTCTGATTATTTCTGGCTTGGTACTCTGCTGACATAATCTAATGTTTTGCTTTCGTTGTAAAGCCTTTTTGAAATCGGACAGTGTGGTTAGATAAAGGAGTCTTATCTTTAAAATGCTGTGAAATAGTCATATGTTTGAAAAATTGAAGTTTTTGTATTTTTGAGGAATTTGTAATTCGCGCCACGCCTATCATTGGATATTGGAGCAGGTGTTCCGCTAGCGGAACGTCTAGATGTAAGAGGTTTTAAACTCAGTGACTGAATGTAGGGAGAAACTTTGTAGTGGCGAAATAACTACAGTGTTTAATGGCGAAATAATTACAATTTAGCGATTAAACACTGGAGTGATATATGTGCAGAAGATGAATGTGCAAGTAAAGATACTGGGGTGCAAAAGAGCAAAGAAATAAATAACAATATGGGGATGAGGTAGTTGGATTGGTTATTTACAGATGGGCTATGAACAGTACCGCTGCAGCAATCAGTTCCGCTGCTCTGACAGCTGATTCTTAAAGTTAGTGAAGGAGATATAAGACTCCAGCTTCAGTGATTTTTGCAATTCGTTCCAGTCATTGGCAGCAGAGAACTGGAAGGAAAGGTGGCCAAAGGAGGAGTTGGCTTTGGGGATGACCAGTGAAATATACCTGCTGGAGCGCATGCTACGGGTGGGTGCTGCTATGGTGACCAGTGAGCTGAGATAAGGCAGAGCTTTACCTAGCAAAGACTTATAGATGACCTGGAGCCAGTGGGTTTGGCGACAAATATGAAGCGAGGGCCAGCCAACGAGAACATACAGGTCGCAGTGGTGGGTGGTATAAGGGGCTTTGGTGACAACACGGATGGCACTGTGATAGACTACATCCAATTTGCTGAGTAGAGTGTTGGAGGCTATTTTGTAAATGACATCTCCGAAGTCAAGGTTCGGTAGGATAGTCAATTTTACGAGGGTATGTTTGGCAGCATGAGTGAAGGATGCTTTGTTGCGAAATAGGAAGCTGATTCTAGACTTAATTTTGGATTGGAGATGCTTAATGTGAGTCTGGAAGGAGAGTTTACAGTCTAACCAGACACCTCGGTATTTGTAGTTGTTCACATATTCTAAGTCAGAACCGTCCAGAGTAGTGATGCTAGTCAGGCAGGCAGGTGCGGGCAGCGATCGTTTGAAGAGCAAGCAATTTTTATAAGTGTATTTAAGAGCAGTTGGAGGCCACGGAAGGAGAGTTGTATGGCATTGAAGCTTGTCTGGAGGTTAGTTAACACAGTGTCCAAAGAGGGGCCAGAGGTATACAGAATGGTGTCATCTGCGTAGAGGTGGATCAGAGAATCACCAGCAGCAAGAGCGACATCATTGATGTATATACAGAGAAGAGAGTCGGCCCGAGAATTGAACCCTGTGGCACCCGCATAGAGACTGCCAGAGGTCCGGACAACAGGCTCTCCGATTTGACACACTGAACTCTGTCTGAGAAGTAGTTGGTGAACCAGTCGGGGCAGTCATTTGAGAAACCAAGGCTGTTGAGACTGCCGATAAGAATGTGGTGATTGACAGAGTCGAAAGCCTTGGCCAGGTCGATGAAGACGGCTGCACAGTATTGTCTTTTATCGATGGCGGTTATGATATCGTTTAGGACCTTGAGCGTGGCTGAGATGCACCCATGACCAGCTCTGGAACCAGATTGCATAGCGGAGAAGCTACAGTGGGGTTCTAATTGGTCGGTGATCTGTTTGTTAACATGGCTTTCGAAGACTTTAGAAAGCCAGGGTAGGATAGATATAGGTCTGTAGCATTTTTTATAATTTAATAGTTTTAGAAAGAGAGGGTCCAGATTGTCTAGCCCAGCTGATTTGTAGTGGTCCAGATTTTGCAGCTCTTTCAGAACATCAGCTATCTGGATTTGGGCGAAGGAAAAATGGGGGAGGCTTGGGCAAGTTACTGTGGGGGGTACAGAGCTGTTGGCCAGGGTAAGGGTAGCCAGGTGGAAAGCATGGCCAACCGTAGAAAAATGCTTATTGAAATTCTCAATTATCGTAGATTTATCGGTGGTGACAGTGCAGTGGGCAGCTGGGAGGAGGTGCTCTTATTCTCCATGGACTTTACATTGTCCCAGAACTTTTTGGAGTTTGTGCTACAGGATGAACATTTCTGCTTGAAAAAGCTAGCCTTTGCTTTCCTAACTGCCTGTGTATATTGGTTCCTGACTTCCCTGAAAAGTTGCATATCGAGGGGGCTATTCGATGCTAATGCAGAACGCCACAGGATATTTTTGTGCTGGTCGAGGGCAGTCAGGTCTGGAGTGAACCAAGGGCTATATCTGTTCTTGATTCTACATTTTTTGAATGGGCATGCTTATTTAAGATGGCGAGGAAAGCACTTTTAAAGAATAACCAGGCATCCTCTACTGATGGAATGAGGTCAATATCCTTCCAGTATACCCGGGCCAGGTCGATTAGAAAGGCCTGCTCACTGAAGTGTTTTAGGGAGCGTTTGACAGTGATGAGCAGTGGTCATTTGACCGCGGACCCATTACGGACGCAGGCAATGAGGCAGTGATTGCTGAGATCCTGGTTGAAGACTGCAGAGGTGTATTTAGAGGGCAAGTTGGTCAGGATGATATCTATGAGGGTGCCAGTGCTTACGGATTTAGGGTTGTACCTGGTAGGTTCCTTGATAATTTGTGTGAGATATAGGGCATCTAGCTTAGATTGTAAGATGGCCGTGGTTCTTAGGGCTAGGCGTCCCGCTAGTGGGGCAAATTCTTCAAATAAATAATCATAACAATGATAAACATTTAAGTACATACAAGTGTCTTATATTGGTTTAAAGCTTAAATTCTTGTTAATCTAACTGCACTGTCCGATTTACAGTAGCCATTACAGCGAAAGGATGCCATACGCCACACATCAAAATATTTTTCAAAATATAAAATCCTTCTTTATTTCCAAAAAGTCAGTTTATTTGGCGCCATCGATTTGTGTAATCCACTCATTCAACATGCAGAGAAAATAATCTGAAAATCTACCCCTAAAATTGGTTTCAACAAGTCAAAATACGTTTCTATAGACTCCTCAGATACCCTAAAATGTAATAAATCCATAATATTTATTACGGAAAGAAATATGTTCAATAGGAAACTGATTTTAGCAGGTGCGTTCTGTCTTCATTGCACGCACATACACGAATTTCCAAGACTGTGTCCCTGTACTCAAACTGATATTTCTTATTCGTTTTTGAAGTTACAAGCCTGAAACCTTGAACATAGACTGCTGACACCCTGTGGAAGCCATAGGAATTGCATCATGGGAGCTAGAATTCAGTATGCCCCTATACTTTTCATTGTAAGAGCATGGGCTCAAAACATTAAAAAAATTCCAGTTGGTTTTTCATTGGATTTTCTCCTACCATATCTATTGTGTTATATTCTCCTTCATTATTTTAACATTTCTACAAACTTCAAAGTGTTTTCTTTCCAATGGTACCAATTATTTGGCATATCCTGTCTTCAGGGCCTGAGCCTCAAGCAGTGAGGTCTCCGCATGTGTGTGGGGTGGGACAAAAGAGTTATCTAAGGCATGTTGAGTAGGACTGAGGGCTCTACAGGGAAATAAAACAATAAGAACTAGCCAAGACAGCAGTTGACAAGGCACATTGACGTTAGAGAGAGGCATAAAGCAATCACAGGTGTTGATCAGGAGAGCTAAGACAACGGGTAAATGGCGATGAATGGGCAGAGCGGGTCAGTTAGGTACATACAGGACCTGAGTTCGAGGCTGGGGCCGACAGGTAAACAAAATGAGGTACCGTGTTATTGAAACAGTCCAGGGGCCATCAGCTGTGTAGCCGAGTGATCATAGGGTCAGAAGAGCAGCAATAGGTGATTCAGGTTGCTGTTCGGTAGTCACTACTACGCTATGCGAGCAGGGGACACAGCGTTCAGAAAAGCTAGCGGGTATATTTAGTTCGTCGATAGAAAGTGAGATTAAGATATATACAAAAAAGAGCAGGCTATTTACACGTGATAAGACATGGGACAAGACAAAAACACACATCCTACTGCTACGCCATCTTATAAGCAGAAAGGTTAACATCAGTGTTCAAAACACTCTTCCTTAACCACGTCTCAGTACTGACCAACACATCTGGATTGGAGCTGTGAACCCACACTTTCAATTGATCCATTTTAGGTAATAAGCTTCTAGTGTTAACGAGCAGAAAACTCAGGCTTTTACGAGAACAGAAATCAGAGAAACAGATATCAGAGCACAAGTCAGAATTGGGGCTAGCAACAGTAGATGGGCTAGGGTGTACATGCACATTTCCAGATATCATCAGTAGTAATACAATCAGGGCACGGCAGAGGACAGGGAGAGCTCTGCAGTGTTGATTTTTATGACATTTGAATGTGCATCAGATGGCAACAAGATCATATTGTAAACCAATTTCATCAGGTAACATGAACACAAAGCCGGCAAGAGGTGGTTAGAATAGGATGGGAGGCCTGTAACCAATAGCGAGTCAGAGTCCCAAGTGTGGGAACTAACATAGTCTGTCCCACAGTTGGGTAAACAAGCATGTTCATTGTCAACAAAGCATGCAGGAATCATAGAGCAAATAGCATAAAGCACAAGAGAAAAACATAATGACTTGGGGCCATTGTACGTTCATAGAGTCACTCAACGCAACAAAATAACATGAGAGAGTACAGTGCCTTGCGAAAGTATTCATCCTCCTTGGCGTTTTTCCTATTTTGTTACATTACAACCTGTAATTTAAATAAATTTCATTCAGATTTCATGTAATGGACATACACAAAATAGTCCAAATTGTTGAAGTGAAAAATAACTTGTTTCAAAAAATTCTAAACTGAAAAGTGGTGCGTGCATATGTATTCACCCCCTTTGCTATGAAGCCCCTAAATAAGATCTGGTGCTACCAATTACCTTCAGAAGTCACATAATTAGTTCAATAAAGTCCACCTGTGTGTAATCTAAGTGTCACATGATCTGTCACATGATCTCAGTATATCTACACCTGTTCTGAAAGACCCCAGAGTCTGCAACACCACTAAGCAAGGGGCACCACCAAGCAAGGGGCACCACCAAGCAAGGGGCACCACCAAGCAAGGGGCACCACTAAGCAAGGGGCACCACCAAGCAAGGGGCACCACCAAGCAAGGGGCACCACCAAGCAAGGGGCACCACCAAGCAAGGGGCACCACCAAGCAAGGGGCACCACCAAGCAAGCGACACCATGAAGACCAAGGAGCTCTCCAAACAGGTCAGGGACAAAGTTGTGGAGAAGTACAGATCAGGGTTGGGTTATAAAACAATATCAGAAACTTTGAACATCCCACAGAGCACCATTAAATCCATTATAAAAAAACATTGAAAGAATATGGCACCACAACAAACCTGCTAAGAGGGGGCCGCCAATCAAAACTCAAGGACCACGCAAGGAGAACATTAATCAGAGAGGCAAGAAAGAGACCAAAGATAACCCTGAAGCTGCTCCACAGCTGTCACGTCCTGACCAGCAGAGGGAGCAATTGTATTAGTTTTGGTCAGGACGTGGCAGGGTTTTTGTGTGTGTTAAGTGTTGTGTTGGTGATTGGACTCCCAATTGAAGGCAGGTGTGTTGAGTTGCCTTTGATTGGGAGTCCTATATACTAGTGTGTGTTTTTCTTTGGGGTTGTGGGTAGTTGTTCTTGCATTGCGTTTTGTGTGCCTGCAAGACTGTTCCTGTCGTGTGCATTGTTTTTGTCCGGTGGATGCTTTACTCTTTTTTAAAAATTAAAATATGAGTATCCACATACCCGCTGCGCCTTGGTCTTCTCTCCACTACGACATCTGTGACAACAGCGGAGATTGGAGTATCTGTCCATAGGACCACTTTAAGCTGTACAGTCTACAGAGCTGGGCTTTACGGAAGAGTGTCTAGAAAAAAAGCCATTGCTTAAAGAAAAAAATAAGCAAACACGTTCTCCAAAAGGCATGTGGGAGACTCCCCAAACATATGGAAGAATGTGCTCTGGTCAGATGAGACTAAAATTTAGCTTTTTGGCCATCAAGGAAAATGCTATGTCTGGCGCAAACCCAACACCTCTCACCACCCCGAGAACACCATCCCCACAGTGAAGCATGGTGGTGGCAGCATCATGCTGTGGGGATGTTTTTCATCGGCAGGGACTGGGAAACGGGTCAGAATTGAATGAATGATGGATGGCGCGAAATACAGGGAAATTCTTGAGGGAAACCTGTTTCAGTCTTCCAGAGATTCGAGAGATTAGAGACTGGGACGGAGTTTCATCTGTGATATGACTTAATTGATGTACACCAGCGGAACCCATCCAACTTGAAGGAGCTGGAGCAGTTTTGCCTTGAAGAATGGGAAAAAATCCCAGTGGCTAGATGTAGAGCTTATATAGACATACCCCAAGAGACTTGCAGCTGTAACTGCTGCAAAACGTGGCTTTACAAAGTATTGACTTTTTTTGAGGGGGGGGGGGTAATTATGCACACTCAAGTTCAGTTTTTTTTGTCTTATTTCTTGTTTGTTTCACAATAAAACATTTTGCATCTTTAAAGTGGTAGGCATGTTGTGTAAATCATATGATACAAACCCCCCCCCAAAAATCAATTTTAATTCCAGGTTGTAAGGCAACAAAATAGGAAAAAGGCCAAGGCGGGGGAATACTTTTGCAAGCCACTGTAGCTCTCTCTGATTCCAATAGGCTATACAAGTCTGAGATAAAATTAATAAATAGTAGGCCTAGTTAATTAAAGAGTTTCTGAGTGAGCTCACATAATAAGCTTCACAAGTTAGCCTACATAACATTC
The DNA here is from genome assembly GCF_965601325.2 of Salmo salar. NCBI lineage: Eukaryota > Metazoa > Chordata > Actinopteri > Salmoniformes > Salmonidae > Salmo > Salmo salar. The sequence continues at coordinate 99,161,201 of NC_138296.1, read as the reverse complement.
AGATCAGTCCAAAGGCTGCGGTGTATGTGTAAGTGCATGTGGGCTGGAGGAGAACGAAAGCTCGGGAGAGAGGGGGGAGTGTGGTGGGGGTACCTGTACCAGACAGGGGGAGACAGGCCAGGGAGAGAAGGGGGAGTGTGGTGGGGGACCTGTACCAGACAGGGGGAGACAGGCCAGGGAGAGAGGGGGGGTACCTGTACAGGCCAGGGCAGACGGTGAACAGAGAGGGGGAGACAGGCCAGGGCAGACGGTGAACAGAGAGGGGGAGACAGGCCAGGGCAGACGGTGAACAGAGAGGGGGAGACAGGCCAGGGCAGACGGTGAACAGAGAGGGGGAGACAGGCCAGGGCAGACGGTGAACAGAGAGGGGGAGACAGGCCAGGGCAGACGGCGAACAGAGAGGGGGAGACAGGCCAGGGCAGACGGTGAACAGAGAGGGGGAGACAGGCCAGGGCAGACGGTGAACAGAGAGGGGGAGACAGGCCAGGGCAGATGGTGAACAGAGAGGGGGGAGACAGGCCAGGGCAGACGGTGAACAGAGAGGGGGAGACAGGCCAGGGCTGATGGTGAACAGAGAGGGGGAGACAGGCCAGGGCAGACAGTGAACAGAGAGGGGGGAGTGTGGTGGGGGACCTGTACCAGAGAGGGGGAGACAGGCCAGGGCAGACGGTGAACAGAGAGGGGGAGACAGGCCAGGGCAGACGGTGAACAGAGAGGGGGAGACAGGCCAGGGCAGACGGTGAACAGAGAGGGGGAGACAGGCCAGGGCAGACGGTGAACAGAGAGGGGGAGACAGGCCAAGGCAGACGGTGAACAGAGAGGGGGAGACAAGCCAGGGCAGACGGTGAACAGAGAGGGGGAGACAGGCCAGGGCAGACAGTGAACAGAGAGGGGGAGACAGGCCAGGGCAGACGGTGAACAGAGAGGGGGAGACAAGCCAGGGCAGACGGTGAACAGAGAGGGGGAGACAGGCCAGGGCAGACGGTGAACAGATCACCAGGTGGAATCCAGGCAGCAGTGCAGCAGGCAACGGGAGTAGGTGTCACACCCACTTGGGAGAAGCTTTCATATTTTTTGGGGAGGCAGATTCCTTGTAATCCCAGCTAGCTAACATAGCTAGCAAGTCTATGTCCACTGTTTTTTTCCCACGTGCAAAAGATAGTTGTTAGCTAGCTATATCTCTTCAGTTTCGGCGAATGGTCCTTTACGACGTCCAAACAAAGTTGTCCTGTGGCTGTTGCATTTTGGAGATTGCGAGGAGGATATCTTCTGATGTGATCAAAAGCAACAATATTGTTTCTTATTGAGGTAATTTACAAATGAACTGTCCTGGCTGCATATCAGGTGAAAACGGTAATGAATCCAGGGGGTATTGTATTGTAATGACCTCTGCACAGAGCGAGGGGTCTTCAAAGGCATCATCCATCGGTTGGATGAGGCTGTGAATCTCTCCTGTTGCGCTCCAAGGGCTTTGACACTTCTCACTTCACACCTCAGTGCTAATTGAAATTGCAGCCGGAACGGTTTTGTCCTAACATGCTTGATAGCCTTAACTTAGCATTCAGGCTTCATAAAGTGTATTATATCATTAGTAATTTATTTTTCTTCTTGTCTTTCAAAGAAGCATCAGACTAAACATTACTCACCCAGTTGCAGGTTGGATGGCGTCTTTTGCTGGTCGTTGGTTTGCCAGAGCATTAGTTGTATAGTCCTTTTTGAAATAAGAATCTTCGGTAGTAGGAATCCTTCCAAGTAATTTTGTCCAAAATCAGGTTGTAAGTTTGGAGTTTTGATTTGGAGTGGTTATGTTGTGGAGGGTAGTATCCGGGATATGTCCTTGCGGAAAAATCCAAGTCAAATCAAATCAAATGTATTTATATAGCCCTTCTTACATCAGCTGGTATCTCAAAATGCTGTACAGAAGCCCAGCCTAAAACCACAAACAGCAAGCAATGCAGGTGTAGAAGCACTGTGTCTTGGAAAAACTCCCTAGAAAGGCCAGAACCTAGGAAGAAACCTAGAGAGGAACCAGGCTCTGAAGGGTGGCCAGTCCTCTTCTGGCTGTGCCGGGTGGAGATTTTAACAGAACATGGCCAAGATGAATAAGAACTTGTTCTTATTAACTGACTTGCCTAGTTAAATAAAAGTTCAATAAAACATTTAATAAAAAGTACATCTCAGGTAAATCGATAAACTTACTGTAAATCGATCTCAGACCGGGCCAAGTTAATCTCCCCTTTTATTTTACACACGCATTGAACTGCGACCAATTCCAGTCCCCTTGTTTAGGGCGTCTGGGGTCCTCCCGGGATAATCATTATGTAGAACGACTGAGAAGCTCAGTTTTTGTGACTTTTTAAAAGGACATTCACCTCCAGAAATGAGCCTACATATTGGTAAAAATTATGTTAAAATTATTGATACATATACAGTTGACGTCAGAAGTTTATATACACCTTAGCCAAATACATTTAAACTCAGTCTTTCACAATTCCTGACATTTAATCCTAGTAAAAATTCCATGTTTTAGGTCAGTTAGGATCACCACTTTATTTTAAGAATGTGAAATGTCAGAATAATAGTAGAGAGAATGATTTATTTCAGCTTTTATTTTTTTCATCACATTCCCAGTGGGTCAGAAGTTTACATACACTCAATTAGTATTTGGTAGCATTGCCTTTAAATTGTTGAACTTGGGTCAAACATTTCGGGTAGCCTTCCACAAGCTTCCCACAATAAGTTGGGTGAATTTTGGCCCATTCCTCCTGACAGAGCTGGTGTAACTGAGTCAGGTTTGTAGGCCTCCTTGCTCGCACACACTTTTTCAGATCTGCCCGCAAATTTTCTATAGGATTGAGGTCAGGGCTTTATGATGGCCACTCCAATACCTTGACTTTGTTGTCCTTAAGCCATTTTGCCACAACTGTGGAAGTATGCTTGGGGTCATTGTCCATTTGGAAGACCCATTTTCGACCAAGATTTAACTCTGAATGGTCTATTTTATCAGATTATTACCTGTAGCCCAACTGATGCATCATAGTGGCTATACAATGTACATAAGCTGAAGCATGGGGTTTGTCCATCTACATTATGTCATTATAAATATAAATATAAAACTAATTATGAATTTCTATTGCAAAGTAGTGTATGTCATTGCCCTTTAAGACATCATTGCCCCTTTAAGAGCTCTGTTATTGTGCAGCTGCGCCTAAACCATGCTTGAAACTCCGGTTGTAATTGCATTTGTAAAACGATGCCACTCATGAAAATGAAGGAATAGAGAAATAAAAGTGGTAGCGATGGAAAACGGGGATACTTTTCTTCTTTAACAAAGGCCAACACTGCTTTCAAAAGTGTTTTTTCTGCAATTGCATTAAGAATTGTTGTGCATTAACTGCTTGTCAGAGTACTTGTTTCTCTCCCTATGGCTCTCGCAACTTGGATGTGCCTCAAGAGGAATACTTATCTTCCCTGGGCTAAGTGGGACGCTTGCCAGCCAGTGTAATCCCGTGGCGCGTTATTCAAATACCTTAGAAATGCTATTACTTCAATTTCTCAAACATATGACTATTTTACACCATTTTAAAGACAAGACTCTCGGTAATCTAACCACACTGTCCGATTTCAAAAAGGCTTTACAACGAAAACAAAACGTTAGATTATGTCAGCAGAGTACCCAGCCAGAAATAATCAGACACCCATTTTTCAAGCTAGCATATAATGTCACATAAACCCAAACCACAGCTAAATGCAGCACTAACCTTTGATGATCTTCATCAGATGACAATCCTAGGACATTATGTTATACAATACATGCATGTTTTGTTCAATCAAGTTCATATTTATATCAAAAAACAGCTTTTTACATTAGCATGTGACTAGCATGTGACTAGCATTCCCACCGAACACTGCCGGTGAATTTATTAATTACTCACGATAAACGTTCACAAAAAACAAAACAATTATTTTAAGAATTATAGATACAGAACTCCTCTATGCACTCGATATGTCGAATTTTAAAATAGCTTTTCGGTGAAAGCACATTTTGCAATATTCTCAGTAGATAGCCCGGCATCACAGGGCTAGCTATTTAGACACCCAGCAAGTTTAGCACTCTCCAAAGTCAGATTTACTATAAGAAAAATTGTATTACCTTTGCTGTTCTTCATCAGAATGCACTCCCAGGACTTCTACTTCAATAACAAATGTTGGTTTGGTCCCAAATAATCCATTGTTATATCCAAATAGCGGCGTTTTGTTCGTGCGTTCAAGACACTATCCGAAAGGGTAAATAAGGGTGACGAGCATGGCGCATTTCGTGACAAAAAAATTCTAAATATTCCATTACCATACTTCGAAGCATGTCAACCGCTGTTTAAAATACATTTTTATGCTTTTTCTCGTAAAAGAAAGATAATATTCCGACCGGGAAAGCCTGTATACGTACAAAGAGAGAGAAAATAAATACATCTCGTGCACGAGCGTGAGTCTCAGAGTACTCTGACCAGCCACTATCCAAACGCGATAATGTGTTTCTGCCAGAGGCTGCCTCGATATCATTCAGCTTTTTCCCGGGTTCTGAGAGCCTATGGGAGCTGTAGGAAGTGTCACGTTACGGCAAAGATCCTCAGTCTTCAATAAAAAGAGCCAAGATGAACAACAACTTGTCAGAGAGCGCGCTTCCTGTTTGGAATCTTCTCAGGTTTTTGCCTGCCATATGAGTTCTGTTATACTCACAGACACCATTCAAACAGTTTTAGAAACTTTAGGGTGTTTTCTATCCAAAGCCAATAATTATATGCATATTCTAGTTACTGGGCAGGAGTAGTAACCAGATTAAATCGGGTACGTTTTTTATCCGGCCGTGTCAATACTGCCCCCTAGCCCTAACAGGTTAACTTGCATAGAACACATAACAAGAGCCGACTTGTAAACAGATCAACTATTCTACTATGGAGTTATCTGGTTTAGTTTAATAACACCATTACCTGACCAGGTAAACTACTGTCTGGTTTAGTATAATAACACCATTACCTGACCAGGTAAACAGATCAACTATTATCTGGTTTAGTATATAACACCATTACCTGACCAGGTAAACAGATCATCTATTGTCTGGTTTAGTATAATAACACCATTACCTGACCAGGTAAACAGATCAACTATTATCTGGTTTAGTATAATAACACCATTACCTGACCAGGTAAACAGATAATCTATTGTCTGGTTTAGTTTAATAACACCATTACCTGACCAGGTAAACAGATCATCTATTGTCTGGTTTAGTTTAATAACACCATTACCTGACCAGGTAAACAGATAATCTATTGTCTGGTTTAGTTTAATAACACCATTACCTGACCAGGTAAACAGATCATCTATTGTCTGGTTTAGTATAATAACACCATTACCTGACCAGGTAAACAGATCAACTATTGTCTGGTTTAGTTTAATAACACCATTACCTGACCAGGTAAACAGATCATCTATTGTCTGGTTTAGTTTAATAACACCATTACCTGACCAGGTAAACAGATCAACTATTGTCTGGTTTAGTTTAATAACACCATTACCTGGGTTGAGCACTGCTGTGGTGCGCATTATAGACGATTTAATTCCCTTCATCTGAACATCGGAGTGTCAGCAACAATCAAGCATGTCAGTTCAGTGAACACAGCATAACAACACAGCATAACAACACAGCATAATAACACAGCATAATAACACAGCATAACAACACAGCATAACAACACAGCATAATAACACAGCATAACAACACAGCATAACAACACAGCATAACAACACAGCATAACACAGCATAACAACACAACATAACAACACAGCATAACAACACAGCATAACAACACATCATAACAACACAGCATAATAACACATCATAACAACACAGCATAATAACACAGCATAACAACACAGCATAATAACACATCATAATAACACAGCATAATAACACAGCATAACAACACATCATAACAACACAGCATAACAACACAGCATAACAACACATCATAACAACACATCACAACAACACAGCATAACAACACAGCATAATAACACAGCATAACAACACATCATAACAACACATCACAACAACACAGCATAACAACACAGCATAACAACACATCATAACAACACATCATAACAACACATCACAACAACACAGCATAACAACACAGCATAATA
>NC_138296.1:98810000-99147500 GCF_965601325.2 Salmo salar | reverse complement strand
TAGAGGAGCAGGGTTCTGATAGAGGAGCAGGGTTCTGATAGAGGAGCAGGGTTCTAGTGGAGGAGCAGGGTTCTGGTGGAGGAGCAGGGTTCTGATAGAGGAGCAGGGTTCTGGTGAAGGAGCAGGGTTATAATGGAGGAGCAGGGTTCTGGTGGAGGAGCAGGGTTCTGATAGAGGAGCAGGGTTCTGGTGGAGGAGCAGGGTTCTGATAGAGGAGCAGGGTTCTGATAGAGGAGCAGGGTTCTGGTGGAGGAGCAGGGTTCTGGTGGAGGAGCAGGGTTCTGATGGAGGAGCAGGGTTCTAGTGGAGGAGCAGGGTTCTGGTGGAGGAGCAGGGTTCTGGTGGAGGAGCAGGGTTCTAGTGGAGGAGCAGGGTTCTGGTGGAGGAGCAGGGTTCTGATGGAGGAGAAGGGTTCTGGTGGAGGAGCAGGGTTCTGATAGAGGAGCAGGGTTCTGGTGGAGGAGCAGGGTTCTGGTGGAGGAGCAGGGTTCTGATGGAGGAGCAGGGTTCTGGTGGAGGAGCAGGGTTCTGGTGGAGGTGGAGAAGCAGGGTTCTGGTGGAGGAGCAGGGTTCTGATAGAGGAGCAGGGTTCTGGTGGAGGAGCACGGTTCTGGTGGAGGAGCAGGGTTCTAGTGGAGGAGCAGGGTTCTGATGGAGGAGCAGGGTTCTAGTGGAGGAGCAGGGTTCTGATAGAGGAGCAGGGTTCTGGTGGAGGAGCACGGTTCTGGTGGAGGAGCAGGGTTCTAGTGGAGGAGCAGGGTTCTGATGGAGGAGCAGGGTTCTAGTGGAGGAGCAGGGTTCTGGTGGAGGTGGAGAAGCAGGGTTTAACTGGTCCTTTGAAACCCTGTGAAACCGTGTTCTATTGGCATTTAAATTCAAGCCAGGACGTTAAGGCCTTGTCATTCATTACTCCAACAATTAGGCTAGCTATTTAATCTGTTACCTTGCTTAAAATAAAATCACATTTGATTTGTCACATGCATCTTAAATAACAGGTGTGGACTAACAGTGAAATGCCCTTCCCAACAGTGCAGAGAGAAAGACAAGAGATTTAATAGAAAAGTAAAAGACTAATAATAAAAGCAATATTTAAAAAAAAAATTATAATAATATTTCACCTTTATCTTAACCAGGTAGGCTAGTTGAGAACAAGTCCTTTATCTTAACCAGGTAGGCTAGTTGAGAACAAGTCCTTTATCTTAACCAGGTAGGCCAGTTGAGAACAAGTCCTTTATCTTAACCAGGTAGGCTAGTTGAGAACAAGTCCTTTATCTTAACCAGGTAGGCCAGTTGAGAACAAGTCCTTTATCTTAACCAGGTAGGCTAGTTGAGAACAAGTCCTTTATCTTAACCAGGTAGGCCAGTTGAGAACAAGTCCTTTATCTTAACCAGGTAGGCCAGTTGAGAACAAGTCCTTTATCTTAACCAGGTAGGCCAGTTGAGAACAAGTCCTTTATCTTAACCAGGTAGGCCAGTTGAGAACAAGTCCTTTATCTTAACCAGGTAGCCCAGTTGAGAACAAGTTCTCATTTACTACTGCGACCTGGCCAAGATAAAGCAAAGCAGTACGACAAAAACAACAACACAGAGTTTCACATGGGATAAACAAACGTACAGTCAATAACACAATAGAAAAATATATGTACAGTGTGTGCAAATGTAGCAAGGTTAGGGAGGTAAGGCAATAAACAGGTCATAGTGGTGAAATAATTACAATTTAGCATTAACACTGGAGTGATGGATGTGCAGATGATGATGTGCAAGGAGAGATACTGGGGTGCAAAAGAGCAAAAATAAATACATAACAATATGGGGATGAGGTAGTTGGCTGTGCTATTTATAGATGGGCTGTGTACAGGTACAGTGACTGGTAAACTGCTCTGACAGCTGATACTTAAAGTTATTGAGGGAGATATGATTCTCCAGCGTCAGTGATTTTTGCAATTCGTTCCAGTCATTGGCAGCAGAGAACTGGAAGGAAAGGTGGCCAAATGAGGAGTTGGCTTTGGGGATGACCAGTGAAATATACCTGCTGGAGCGCGTGCTATGGGTGGGTGTTGTTATCATGACCAGTGAGCTGAGATAAGGCGAGGCTTTACCTAGCAGAGACTTATAGATGACCTGGAGCCAGTGGGTTTGGTGACGAATATGAAGCGAGGACCAGCCAATGAGAGCATACAGGTTGCGGTGGTGGGTAGTATATGGGGCTTTGGTGACAAAACGGATGGCACTGTGATAGACTGCATCCAGTTTGCTGAGTAGAGTGTTGGAGGCTATTTTGTAAATGACATCGCCGATGTCAAGGATCGGTAGGATGGTCAGTTTTACGAGGGTATGTTTGGCAGCATGAGTGAAGGAGGATTTGTTGCGAAACTGGAAGCCGATTCTAGATTTAATTTTGGATTGGAGATGCTTAATGTGAGTCTGGAAGGAGAGTTTACAGTCTAACCAGACACCTAGGCATTTGTAGTTGTCCACATATTCTAAGTCAGAACCGTCCAGTGTAGTGATGCTGGAAAGGCAGGCAGGTGCGGGCAGCGATCGTTTGAAGAGCATGCATTTAGTTTAACTTGCATTTAAGAGCAGTTGGAGGCCATGGAAGGAGAGTTGTATGGCATTGAAGCTTGTCTGGAGGGCAGTTAACACAGTGTCCAAAGGGCCAGAAGTATACAGAATGGTGTCGTCTGCGTAGAGGTGGATCAGAGAATCACCAGCAGCAAGAGCAACATCATTGATGTATACAGAGAAAAGAGTCGGCCTGAGAATTGAACCCTGTGGCACCCCCATAGAGACTGCCAGAGGTCCGGACAGCAGGCCCTCCGATTTGTCACACTGAACTCTATCAGAGAAGTAGTTGGTGAACCAGGCGAGGCAGTCATTTGAGAAACCAAGGTTGTTGAGTCTGCCGATAAGAATGTGGTGATTGACAGAGTCGAAAGCCTTGGCCAGGTTGATGAATACGGCTGCACAGTAATGTCTCTTATCGATGGCGGTTATGATGTCGTTTAGGACCTTGAGCGTGGCTGAGGTGCACCCATGACCAGCTCGGAAACCAGATTGCATAGCGGAGAAGGTACGGTGGGATACGAAATGATCGGTGATCTGTTTGTTAACTTGGCTTTCGAAGACCTTAGAAAGGCAGGGTAGGATAGATATAGGTCTGTAACAGTTTGGGTGGGGATGACCGCGGCAGCTTTCCAATCTTTGGGGATCTCAGACGATACGAAAGAGAGGTTGAACAGGCTAGTAATAGGGGTTCCAACAATTTCGGCAGATCATTTTAGAAAGAGAGGGTCCAGATTGTCTAGCCCGGCTGATTTGTAGGGGTCCAGATTTTGCAGCTCTTTCATAACATCAGCTATCTGGATTTGGGTGAAGGAGAAATGGTGGGGGCTTTGGCGGGTTGCTGTGGAGGGTGCCGGGGGGTTGACCGGGGTAGGGGTAGCCAGGTGGAAAGCATGGCCAGCCGTAGAAAAATGCTTATTGAAATTATCGATTATCCTGGATTTACCGGTGGTGACAGTGTTTCCTAGCCTCAGGGCAGTGGGCAGCTGAGAGGAGGTGTACTTATTCTCCATGGACTTTACAGTGTCCCAGAACATTTTTGAGTTTGTGCTACAGGATGCAAATTTCTGTTTGAAAAAGCTAGCCTTTGCTTTCCTAACTGCCTGTGTATATTGGTTCCTAACTTCCCTGAAAAGTTGCAGTAAAGATGTTCTGATGTACAGTACATGTCCATTTTACGCAGTGTAGCTCCTTGTACATATAGCTAGCTAGCAGCAGGCATTAGTCCTCTTACATATAGCTAGCTAGCAGCAGGCAGTAGTCCTTGTACATATAGCTAGCTAGCAGCAGGCAGTAATCCTTGTACATATAGCTAGCTAGCAGCAGGCAGTAGTCCTCATACATATAGCTAGCTAGCAGCAGGCAGTAGTCCTTGTACATATAGCTAGCTAGCAGCAGGCAGTAGTCCTCGTACATATAGCTAGCTAGAAGCAGGCAGTAGTCCTCGTACATATAGCTAGCTAGCAGCAGGCAGTAGTCCTCGTACATATAGCTAGCTAGAAGCAGGCAGTAGTCCTCGTACATATAGCTAGCTAGCAGCAGGCAGTAGTCCTCGTACATATAGCTAGCTAGCAGCAGGCAGTAGTCCTCGTACATATAGCTAGCTAGCAGCAGGCAGTAGTCCTTCTACATATAGCTAGCTAGCAGCAGGCAGTAGTCCTCGTACATATAGCTAGCTAGCAGCAGGCAGTAGTCATTTTACATATAGCTAGCTAGCAGCAGGGATTAGTCATTGTACATATAGCTGGCTAGCAGCAGGGAGTAGTCCTTATACATATAGCTATCTAGAAGCAGGCACTGGTCTTTGTACACTAGCTCGATAACAGCAGGCAGCAGTCTTTGTACACTAGCTCGATAACAGCAGGTATTAGACCTTGTCAATATAGCTAGCTTGTAGCAGGCAGTTGTCCTTATACATATAGCTAGTTAGAAGCAGGCATTAGTCCTGGTAAACTAGCTAGATAACAGCAGGCAGTAGTCATTGTAAACTAACTAGATAACAGCAGGCAGCAGTCATTGTAAACTAACTAGATAGCAGCAGGCAGTAGTCCTAGTAAATATAGCTAGCTAGTAGCAGGCAGTAGTCCTTCTACATATAGTTAGCTAGTAGCAGGCAGTAGTCCTTCTACATATAGTTAGCTAGTAGCAGGCAGTAGTCCTTCTACATATAGCTAGCTAGTAGCAGGCAGTAGTCATTGTAAATATAGCTAGCTAGCAGCAGGCAGTAGTCCTTGTAAATATAGCTAGCTAGTAGCAGGCAGTAGTCATTGTACATATAGTTAGCTAGCAGCAGGCAGTAGTCCTTGTACATATAGCTAGCTAGTAGCAGGCAGTAGTCCTTGTAAATATAGCTAGCTAGCAGCAGGCAGCAACAAACCCAGAGCAAAAAAGTGATCAGCTGGTGGTTGCATACCTGAATCTAATCGGCACCAGTTGTGAAACTGAGCTGCGTTGACCGGGTATCCCCTGATCCTCTCTCTCTCTCCCTCCCTCCCTCTCTCTCTCTCCCTCTCTCCCTCCCTCTCCCTCCCTCCCGCTCTCCCTCCCTCTCTCCCTCTCTCTCTCTCTCTCCCTCCCTCTCTCTCCCTCCCTCTCTCTCTCTCCCTCCCTCTCTCTCCCTCCCTCCCTCTCCCTCCCTCTCTCTCTCTCTCTCTCTCTCTCCCACTATCCCTCTGTCTGTCTGTCTGTCTGTCTGTCTGTCTGTCTGTCTGTCTGTCTGTCTGTCTGTCTGTCTGTCTGTCTGTCTGTCTGTCTGTCTGTCTGTCTGTCTGTCTCTCTCTCTCTCTCTCTCTCTCCCTCCCTCTCTCTCCCTCTCTCCCTCCCTCTCTCTCTCTCTCTCTCTCTCTCTCTCTCTCTCTCCCTCTCTCTCCCTCCCACTATCCCTCTCCCTCCCTCCCGCTCTCCCTCCCTCCCTCCCTCTCTTCAGGATTCCCCTGGAGCACTTTGGGAAGAAACTTGACGTCAGGAAATCTAACGGTCCCAGGAGAGAAGTTGACATTTACAACATGAGTGTGTGTTAGCGAGTGTGGCTAGCCCTAAACCGTTAGCCTAGCGGCACTACTGCGATTACCACAGAATTCATCCACCACTACCACAGGCAAAGTGTGTGTGTTTGTATTGCAGCGAATTCAAAGGGCAGCCTGAGTGAGACTGAAACCAGCAACCCAGTGTCTGTCAGCACAATACATTTGCCATTACGTCAAGAGGTCTGACCTGTATAACAAGGTTGCTGGTGTGTGTGTGTGTGTGTGTGTGTGTGTGTGTGTGTGTGTGTGTGTGTGTGTGTGTGTGTGTGTGTGTGTGTGTGTGTGTGTGTGTGTGTGTGTGTAATGAGCAGCTTCTCTTCCTGGTGTCCAATAAAATGAAGGCAGTTTATACAATTTTAAAAACATTACATTAACAGATTTCACAACAGACTGTGTGCCCTCAGGCCCCTACAGTACTAAATCTATGTATAGTGCATATGTTATCATGTGTGTGTAGTTTATTTATTTAACTAGGCAAGTCAGTTTAAGAACAAATTCTTATTTTCAATGACGGCCTAGGAACAGTGGGTTAACTGCCTTGTTCAGGGGCAGAACGACAGATTTTTACCTTGTCAGCTCAGGGATTCGATCTTGCAACCTCTTGGTTACTAGTCCAACCACTAGGCTAGCTGCCACCGTATGCATGTGTCTGTGCCTATTTTTGTGTTGCTTCACAGTCCCCGCTGTTTCATAAGGTGTTTTTTAATCCGTTTTTTAAACCTAATTTTACTGCTTGCATGAATTACTTGATGTGGAATATTGTTCCATGTAGTCATGGCTCTATGTAGTACTGTGCTCCTCCCATAGTCTGTTCTGGACTTGGGGACTGTGAAGAGACCTCTGGTGGCATGTCTTGTGGGGTATGGATGGGTGTCTGAGCTGTGTGCCAGTAGTTTAAACAGACCTCTGGTGGCTTGTCTTGTGGGGTATGCATGGGTGTCTGAGCTGTGTCCCAGTAGTTTAAACAGACCTCTGGTGGCATGTCTTGTGGGGTATGTATGGGTGTCTGAGCTGTGTGCAAGTAGTTTAAACAGACCTCTGGTGGCATGTCTTGTGGGGTATGTATGGGTGTCTGAGCTGTGTGCCAGTAGTTTAAACAGACAGCTCGATGCAATCAACATGTCAATACCTCTCATAAATACAAGTAGTGATGAAGTCAATCTCTCCTCCACTTTGAGCCAGGAGAGATTGACATGCATATTATTAATATTAGCTCTCTGTGTTCATCCAAGGGCTAGCCGTGCTGCCCTGTTCTGAGACATTTGTAATTTTCCTGAGTCCTTTTTTGTGGCACCTGACCACACGCCTGAACAGTAGCCCAGGTGCGACAAAACTAGGGCCTGTAGGACCTGCCTTGTTGATAGTGTTGTTAAGAAGATAGAAACTAGGGCCTGTAGGACCTGCCTTGTTGATAGTGTTGTTAAGAAGGTAGAAACTAGGGCCTGTATGACCTGCCTTGTTGATAGTGTCGTTAAGAAGGCAGAGCAGTGCTTTATTATGGACAGACTTCTCCCCATCTTAGCTACTGTTGTGTCAATATGTTTTGACCATGACAGTTTACAATCCAGGGTAACTCCAAGCAGTTTAGTCACCTCAACACCTCAAAATGACCACATTATTTTTTACAAGATTTAGTTGAGGTTTAGCGTTTAGTGAATGATATGTCCCAAATACAATTATTTTAGTTTTAGAAATGTTTAAGACTAACTTATTCTTTGCCACCCAATCTGAAACTAACTCAAATCAAATCAAATCAAATGTATTTATATAGCCCTTCGTACATCAGCTGATATCTCAAAGTGCTGTACAGAAACCCAGCCTAAAACCCCAAACAGCAAGCAATGCATGTGAAAGAAGCACTGCAACTCTTTGTTAACCTGTTTAGGATAGGGGGCAGTATTTTTACGGCCGGATAAAAAACGTACCCGATTTAATCTGGTTATTACTCCTGCCCAGAAACTAGAATATGCATATAATTAGTAGATGTGGATAGAAAACACCCTAAAGTTTCTAAAACTGTTTGAATGGTGTCTGTGAGTATAACAGAACTCATATGGCAGGCCAAAACCTGAGAAGATTCCATACAGGAAGGCCCTCTCTGACCATTTCTTGTCCTGCTATAGCCTCTTTATGGAAAATAGAGGATCTCTGCTGTAACGTGACATTTTCTAAGGCTCCCATAGGCTCTCAGAAGGCGCCAGAACGGGGAAAGATGACTCTGCAGTCCCTGGGCGAAAAACAGTAGGGGTTTTGGGAAGTGGTCGATCTGAGAACAATGACATGGGTGCGCGCGTGCATGTGAAGACTCCATTTTCTATTTTCAGTGTTTGAACGAAAACAAGGTCTCCCGGTCGGAATATTATCGCTATTTTACGAGAAAAATCACATAAAAATTGATTTTAAACAGCGTTTGATATGCTTCGAAGTACGATAATGGAATATTTTGAATTTCTTTGTCACGATATGCGCCGGCGCGTCACCCTTCGGATAGTGTCTTGAACGCAAGAACAAAACGCCGCTATTTGGATATAACTATGGATTATTTGGAAACAAAACAACATTGGGTGTTGAAGTAATAATTTGGTCAGAGATATACTTGGATATGTAGTGTCAGTATTTGTTACTGGCATGTCATACCTAAATTTGCTAATCTTGCCAATGAAAAAAATCATTAAAGTTGTTGACAATATGAGTTGGCTTTGTGATGAATGAGCCATCTGATTCAATGAATGAAAGAGCCGAGTTAGCTTTTTTACCCAGAATTTCATTTAAGGTGCTTCAAAGCTTTTTACGATCATTCTTTATTTCATGTATCTTTGTTTCATAGTGTAGTAATAACTCTAAAAGTGTGAAACTGGAGGCTCTTAACATTTCAAATCAAATTTGATTTGTCACATGCGCCGAACACACTCTCACACCTTAAGCCTTCCAGATCCAGAGCTGTCCAGAGCTGTCCAGAGCTGTCCAGAGCTGTCCAGAGATGTCCAGAGCTCTCCAGAGATGTCCAGAGCTGTCCAGAGATGCCCAGAGCTGTCCAGAGCTGTTCAGAGATGCCCAGAGCTGTCCAGAGCTGTTCAGAGATGTCCAGAGCTGTCCAGATAATTCTAAAGATGTCCAATTCCTGAGTGTGAGTGTGTGTTTTATAAGGCTAATAAACCACAAAATAAAGGGATGATATAAACTACAAGATGTTAAACTCTCTCTCTCCATCTCTCATTGGGTTAGGGTTAGAAAGGGATGAAATAAACTATAAAATGGTAAACTCTTTCTCCATCCCTCGCTTGTTGGGTTCGGGTTAGGTTTAGAAAATGGATGATATTAACTACAAGATGTTAAACTCTCTCTGTCTGTCGTTGGGTTAGGGTTAGGTTTAGAAAAGGGATGATATTAAACTCTCTCTCTCTCTCTGTCTGTCGTTGGGTTAGGGTTAGGGTTAAATATGAGAAAGGGATTATATAAACTGTAAGATGTTAAACTCTCTCTCGCTCCCTCTCTCGTTGATTGGAGAGATTTTGTCACGCCTGCTTTGACAGGCTGGCCAGAGCTCAGGTCCCAACGGTTTGGCAATTATCCTCTAACCCAGTAGCCTTTTCACTCACACAGTGTGTGTGTAATGAGGTTTGGTTGGTTGGATATAACTGTAGAAGTCTGAAAATCTGGATACTCTTAACATTTCACTCTAATATACCGTACATCTACAGATACACACACCTTAAGACTTCTAGATCCAGAGCTGTCTGATTCCTGAGTCAGACTGGTGACGATTTCAGATGTTTACAAAGGTCCTGAGGACGTATGCTGTCCTCAACGATCACCGAAACACGTACTAAAACTAAGGCACAGCACTGGACTCACAACTCTCAGAGGCAGAGCACACTTAGACCACTGCACCATGCCTTCCCCAACCACAGCCCCGACCTTAACCACTTGGAATGAAAAACTAAATGTAACCCTTTGAGTTGCTTCTGTTTTAACCCTGAAACAACGCGGAATTAATGGGTCAAAAATGTACGTCCTTCCAATTACGTAAAATCCCGAAGTGAAACTATTAGATCAAGTTACACAAAAACACAGCCATGTTGAGGTAGAACCTTCACACACAGCCATGTTGAGGTAGAACCTTCACACACAGCCATGTTGAGGTAGAACCTTCACACACAGCCATGTTGAGGTAGAACCTTCACACACAGCCACGTTGAGGTAGAACCTTCACACACAGCCATGTTGAGGTAGAACCTTCACACACAGCCATGTTGAGGTAGAACCTTCACACACAGCCATGTTGAGGTAGAACCTTCACACACAGACATGTTGAGGTAGAACCTTCACACACAGACACGTTGAGGTAGAACCTTCACACACAGCCATGTTGAGGTAGAACCTTCACACACAGACATGTTGAGGTAGAACCTTCACACACAGCCATGTTGAGGTAGAACCTTCACACACAGACATGTAGAGGTAGAACCTTCACACACAGACATGTTGAGGTAGAACCTTCACACACAGCCACGTTGAGGTAGAACCTTCACACACAGACATGTTGAGGTAGAACCTTCACACACAGACATGTTGAGGTAGAACCTTCACACACAGCCACGTTGAGGTAGAACCTTCACACACAGACATGTTGAGGTAGAACCTTCACACACAGACATGTTGAGGTAGAACCTTCACACACAGACACGTTGAGGTAGAACCTTCACACACAGACATGTTGTCTGATGCAATCACCAAGTTTACTTCGGTTCTGTCTATGTGCTAGCGTAACAGAGGTCACTTGTGTTGGCGACGTAGAGAAACCCTGGTTGGAGTTCAGGGAAGCAGTGTTATATGCTAAGCTATCGCACTGACCCTGGTTAAACTATGTAGGTTTGTTTTGTGCACGTGTGTGTCTGAGCTTAGCCCATGGTTACAAATGTATTTTGTCTGTGTGGAAGAAACAGAATTGCTAGAGGGGTGTAATTTTCTATGTTATAGAGGTGTGTGTGTGGGGGGGGGGGGCCTTGCCTGGAGCTAAAGTCATTGAACCGTTATTAAGGACTTCCTGCTTCACTCCAGGCTAAAGCTGCCCCGCATCATCTGACCACGCGTGAAATTAATACCTTTCATCATCATCATCATCATCACACACACAAACACACAATCAACGTGGGTTAAAACATATGTTCATACAGACAGCACACGGGTTAACCACGTCTGAGAACAGCACACGGGTTAAACACGTCTCAGAACAGCACATGGGTTAACCCTAAACCTCTACCCACACACTGACTGGACTCTAACCACACACTCACTGGACTCTACCCTCACACTGACTGGACTCTACCCACACTGACTGGACTCTACCCACACTGACTGGACTCTACCCACACTGACTGGACTCTACCCACACACTGACTGGACTCTACCCACACACTGACTGGACTCTACCCACACACTGACTGGACTCTACCCCCACACTGACTGGACTCTACCCACACTGACTGGACTCTACCCACACTGACTGGACTCTACCCACACACTGACTGGACTCTACCCCCACACTGACTGGACTCTACCCACACTGACTGGACTCTACCCACACTGACTGGACTCTACCCACACACTGACTGGACTCTACCCACACTGACTGGACTCTACCCCCACACTGACTGGACTCTACCCACACTGACTGGACTCTACCCACACTCACTGGACTCTACCCACACTGACTGGACTCTACCCCCACACTGACTGGACTCTACCCACACACTGACTGGACTCTACCCCCACACTGACTGGACTCTACCCACACTGACTGGACTCTACCCACACTGACTGGACTCACCCCCACACTGACTGGACTCTACCCACACTGACTGGACTCTACCCACACTGACTGGACTCTACCCACACTGACTGGACTCTACCCACACTGACTGGACTCTACCCCCACACTGACTGGACTCTACCCACACTGACTGGACTCTACCCACACTGACTGGACTCTACCCCACACTGACTGGACTCTACCCACACTCTCACTAGACTCTACCCACATGCTTACTAGACTCTACCCACACAGTCACTAGACTCTACCCACACTCACTAGACTCTACCCACACACTCACGAGACTACCAACACACTCACTGGAATGTACCCACACAGTCACTAGACTCTGCTCACAAAGTCACTAGTCCCTAACCCTAACCCTAAGGAATAGGCCAAAAATCACCCAACTTATTGTGGGAAGCTTGTGGAAGGCTACCCAAAACGTTTAACCCAAGTTCAACAATTTAAAGGCAATGCTACCAAATACTAATTGAGTGTATGTAAACTTCTGACCCACTGGGAATGTGATGAAAGAAATAAAAGCTGAAATAAATCATTCTCTCTACTATTATTCTGACATTTCACATTCTTAAAATAAAGTGGTGATCCTAGCTGACCTAAGACAGGGCATTTTTACTAGGATTAAATGTCAGGAATTGTGAAAAACTGAGTTTAAATGTAATTGGCTAAGGTGTATGTAAACTTCCGACTTCAACTGTATTACCTAAATGTCCTCGTACCCCTGCAGATTGACTCAGGACTAGTACCCCTTGTATATCGCCTCCTTATTGTTATTTTTCTGTGTTACTTTTTCCTTTATTATTTACCTTAATTTGTTTTACTTTTTAACTCTGCATTGTAAGTATGCATTTTACAGTATTGTCTACACCAGGTGTATTCAGCATTTTACAGTAATGTCTACACCTGTTGTATTCAGCATTTTACAGTATTGTCTACACCAGTTGTATTCAGCATTTTACAGTAATGTCTACACCTGTTGTATTCAGCATTTTACAGTAATATCTACACCAGTTGTATTCAGCATTTCACAGTAATGTCTACACCTGTTGTATTCAGCATTTTACAGTATTGTCTACACCAGGTGTATTCAGCATTTTACAGTAATGTCTACACCTGTTGTATTCAGCATTTTACAGTAATATCTACACCAGTTGTATTCAGCATTTCACAGTAATGTCTACACCTGTTGTATTCAGCATTTTACAGTAATATCTACACCAGTTGTATTCAGCATTTTACAGTAATATCTACACCAGTTGTATTCAGCATTTCAAAGTAATGTCTACACCTGTTGTATTCAGCATTTCACAGTAATGTCTACACCTGTTGTATTCAGCATTTCACAGTAATGTCTACACCTGTTGTATTCAGCATTTTACAGTAATATCTACACCAGTTGTATTCAGCATTTTACAGTAATATCTACACCAGTTGTATTCAGCATTTCAAAGTAATGTCTACACCTGTTGTATTCAGCATTTTACAGTAATATCTACACCTGTTGTATTCAGCATTTCACAGTAATGTCTACACCAGTTGTATTCAGTATTTTACAGTAATATCTACACCAGTTGTATTCAGTATTTTACAGTAATGTCTACACCAGTTGTATTCAGCATTTCACAGTAATGTCTAAACCTGTTGTATTCAGTATTTTACAGTAATATCTACACCAGTTGTATTCAGCATTTCACAGTAATGTCTATACATTTACATTTACATTTAAGTCATTTAGCAGACGCTCTAATCCAGAGCGACTTACAAATTGGTGCATTCACCTTATAATATCCAGTGGAACAACCACTTACAATAGTGCATCTAAATCTTTAAGGGGGGGTTAGAAGGATTACTTTATCCTATCCCAGGTATTCCTTAAAGAGGTGGGGTTTCAGGTGTCTCCGGAAGGTGGTGATTGACTCCGCCTGTTGTATTCAGTATTTTACAGTAATGTCTACACCAGTTGTATTCAGCATTTCACAGTAATGTCTACACCAGTTGTATTCACCATTTCACAGTAATGTCTACACCAGTTGTATTCAGCACTTTACAGTAATATCTACACCAGTTGTATTCAGCATTTCACAGTAATGTCTACACCTGTTGTATTCAGCATTTTACAGTAATATCTACACCAGTTGTATTCACCATTTCACAGTAATGTCTACACCAGTTGTATTCAGCACTTTACAGTAATATCTACACCAGTTGTATTCAGCATTTCACAGTAATGTCTACACCTGTTGTATTCAGCATTTTACAGTAATATCTACACCTGTTGTATTCAGCATTTCACAGTAATGTCTACACCTGTTGTATTCAGCATTTTACAGTAATATCTACACCTGTTGTATTCAGCATTTTACAGTAATATCTACACCAGGTGTATTCAGCATTTCACAGTAATGTCTAAACCTGTTGTATTCAGCATTTCACAGTAATGTCTACACCTGTTGTATTCAGCATTTCACAGTAATGTCTACACCAGTTGTATTCAGCATTTTACAGTAATGTCTACACCTGTTGTATTCAGTATTTCACAGTAATGTCTACACCTGTTGTGTTCAGCATTTTACAGTAATATCTACACCTGTTGTATTCAGTATTTTACAGTAATGTCTACACCTGTTGTATTCAGCATTTCACAGTAATGTCTACACCTGTTGTATTCAGCATTTCACTGTGAGGTCTACTACACCAGTTGTATTCAGCATTTTACAGTAATGTCTACACCTGTTGTATTCAGCATTTTACAGTAATGTCTACACCTGTTGTATTCAGCATTTTACAGTAATGTCTACACCAGTTGTATTCAGTATTTTACAGTAATGTCTACACCAGTTGTATTCAGTAATTTACAGTAATGTCTACACCTGTTGTATTCAGCATTTCACTGTGAGGTCTACTACACCTGTTGTATTCAGTATTTTACAGTAATGTCTACACCTGTTGTATTCAGCATTTCACTGTGAGGTCTACTACACCTGTTGTATTCAGTATTTTACAGTAATGTCTACACCTGTTGTATTCAGCATTTTACAGTAATATCTACACCTGTTGTATTCAGTATTTTACAGTAATGTCTACACCTGTTGTATTCAGCATTTCACTGTGAGGTCTACTACACCTGTTGTATTCAGCATTTTACAGTAATGTCTACACCTGTTGTATTCAGTATTTTACAGTAATGTCTACACCTGTTGTATTCAGTATTTTACAGTAATGTCTACACCAGTTGTATTTGGTATTTTACAGTAATGTCTACACCTGTTGTATTCAATATTTTACAGTAATGTCTACACCTGTTGTATTCAGCATTTTACAGTAATATCTACACCTGTTGTATTCAGCATTTTACAGTAATGTCTACACCAGTTGTATTCGGCGCATGGGTCTAATAACATTTATTTTGATTTGATTTAATTTGATTTGACACTCACAGCCCTGGGTGGTATAGGGTAATATGGTAATTTAGTCTCAGACCTGCTGTCTGGAAGAGTGTCACCCCACATTAACCAGCTACACCATCAGCAAGACACTCATACACACAGAGAGACACACACACACTCCACAGCAGGCGTCAGTTAGATTTGGCTCTTTTGAAGATGAGCAGAAGTGTGGTAATGTTACAGCCGAGGGCGACAGACTGCCAACACACACACACACACACACACACACACACACACACACACACACACACACACTGTGCCTGTCACACCATATCTACCTCTCCTTCTCCCTTTCTCTCTAACCCTTTCTCTTGATTTTGGTCTGAGTCAGCCTACTACCAGGCCATTTCTAGATAAGTTATTGCTTGCCGGGTATGTAATAGGCTATTTCTAGATAAGTTACTGCTAGCTAGGCTAAGTTAGTATCAGGCTATTCCTAGATAAGTTACTGCTAGCTAGGCTAAGTTAGTATCAGGCTATTCCTAGATAAGTTACTGCTAGCCAGGCTAAGTTAGTATCAGGCTATTCCTAGATAAGTTACTGCTAGCTAGGCTAAGTTAGTATCAGGCTATTCCTAGATAAGTTACTATTAGACATAGCCTATTACTATCTCAGCCCGTCTAACAAAGGATCTCCCAAAGAGTCCTGGCAAAATGCTTCATTTAAAGTTGTGGTTTTCTTTTGAACCTGAAAACTATTATAGTAAGTAGACTAATTTTTGTTGCCCAGATATGACAGGTGTGTGTGTGTGTGTGCTTGTGTGTTTGTGTATTGCCCCAGGTCATATCTGTGGTTGGTAGAGCCCAGCGCTGCAGCATGATCCCTCTGCCTTTAATTAACCATATTAACATAAACACTCTCTCTCCCTCTGTCTCTCGCTCCATCTCTCTATCTAAATCTCTCTTTCAGTCCATCTCTCCCCTCCCTCCCTGCCTCCCTCCCTCCCTTTATCTACTTCCCCATCCCTCTCTTCCTCCCTGTCTTCTTACAATTGTGCTGTTAGATGACCTCAGGCTATCCCGACCAGCTGTATTAAACATGAACTAATCAACCACATACTTTCACACACACACACACACACACACAAATGCACACAATGCGCCTGTCACACCACATCTACCTCTCCTTCAACATAGTGTGGTCAGTCGAGTGTGGTTTCTTAGTTCAGATGGAGAGCCTACTATAAAGAGAGATTAGGATGCTAGTCTACTATAAAGAGAGATAAGGCTGCTAGGCTACTATATTATATAGAGAGATAATGATCCTAGGCTACTATATTATATAGAGAGATAATGATCCTAGGCTACCATATTATATAGAGAGATAAGGCTGCTAGGCTACTATATTATATAGAGAGATAAGGCTGCTAGGCTACTATATTATATAGAGAGGTAAGGCTGCTAGGCTACTATATTATATAGAGAGGTAAGGCTGCTAGGCTACCATATTATATAGAGAGGTAAGGCTGCTAGCCTGTTGGGGCTCGGGGGCAGTATTGAGACATTTTGAAAAAAATATGTGCCCATTTTTAACTGCCACCTACACCAACTCAGAAGCTAGGATATGCATATTATTAACACATTCGGATAGAAAACACTCTGAATTTTCTAAAACAGTTTGAATGGTGTCTGTAAGTATAACAAAACTCATATTGCAGGCAAAAACCTGTGAAAAATAGATTTAAAAAAATGTGAATTTTGTGACTGTACTATTTAGTGTCATTGTTTTATAGATACCATAGTGAGAAAGGATTCATTTCGCAACACCTACGGCTTCCACTAGATGTCAACGATCTTTATAAAGTTGTTTGAAGCGTCTATGATAAACAGAGAGCAAATTAGAATCCAAGGAAGTTGACATGTCATCACTTCATTTTTTTGCGCCTGCGCATAAATCTGAGAAACGTGAGTTTTGTCTTCATTGTTTATCTCGACATAGGATAGGTTGTGTGAAAATATTACTGATGTTTAACGTTAAAAATGGACCAAAAGATTAATGCTAAACAATATTTGACATGTTTGAACGAACATGATTATTTACTAGGTTTTTTTAGCTTTTCGGCGTGATTTTACAGTCCCCCACCACGTTTTGTGGGAGCATAATGAACGCTAAGTACTTGGTGTTATTTGGACATAAATTATGAACTTTGTCAAAAGAAACCACATTTGTTCCGGACCTGGAATGCCTTCCGGACCTGGGATGCCTGTCTTCTGATGGAGATAATCAAAGGTAAGGGGATATTTACAATGTTATTATCGATTTTAGATGATGCTAACTGTATAGCATAGCCTGTTGTTCTTAGCATAGCACCCCGTTTATTGCAAAATGTGATTTCCCAGTAAAGTTATTTTGAGATCTGGCCATTCGGTAGCAATTACGAGATGATAATATATTATTCTTTGAATGACAATATTATAATTTACCAATGTTTTCGAATAGTAATTTTGTTATGTTCACCGGAAGCATTTCAGAGAAGAAAAAAATCTGAATTTCACGCTACTGTAAAATGCTGTTTTTGGATATAAATATGAACTTGATGGAACAAAAAATGCATGTATTGTATAACATAATGTCCTAGGAGTGTCATCTGATGGAGATTGACAAAAGTTAGTGCATAATTCAAGCTGGTTTCTGCTTTTGGTGACGCCTGACCTTGAATTGAAAATGGATGTTTGTACTTTTGTGGCTATGTACTGTCCTAACATAATCTAACTTTATGCTTTTGCCGTAAAGCCTCTTTGAAAATCGAACAATGTGGTTAGATTAAGGAGATGTTTATCATTTAAATTGTGTAAAATAGTTGATTGTTTGAGAAATTGAAATTATTAGATTTTTGATGTTTTGAATTTCCAGCCTTGTTAGCAATCCCGGCTCGGGGTTCATTGCTAACCTGTAGCCCCAACAGGCTAGGCTACTATATTATATAGAGAGATAATGATCCTATGTACTATAAAGAGGATAAGGCTGCTAGGCTACTATATTACATAAGGAGATAATGATCCTAGGTACTATAAAAAGAGATAAGGCTGCTAGGCTACCATATTATATAGAGAGGTAAGGCTGCTAGGCTACTATATTATATAGAGAGATAATGATCCTATGTACTATAAAGAGGATAAGGCTGCTAGGCTACTATATTACATAAGGAGATAATGATCATAGGTACTATAAAGAGAGATAAGGCTGCTAGGCTACTATATTATATAGAGAGATAAGGCTGCTAGGCTACTATATTATATAGAGAGATAAGGCTGCTAGGCTACTATATTATATTTATATAGATAATACTGCAAGGTAATAATATTATATAGAGAGATAAGGCTGCTAGGCTACTAAAAAGAGAGATAAGGTTGCTAGGATACTATAAAGAGAGATAAGGCTGCTAGGCTACTATATTATATAGAGAGATAAGGCTGCTAGGCTACTATATTATATAGAGAGATAAGGCTGCTAGGCTACCATATTATATAGAGAGATAAGGCTGCTAGGCTACCATATTATATAGAGAGATAAGGCTGCTAGGCTACTATATTATATAGAGAGATAAGGCTGCTAGGCTACTATATTATATAGAGAGATAAGGCTGCTAGGCTACCATATTATATAGAGCGATAAGGCTGCTATGCTACTATATTTGGAATCGGGGTAGTTTCCCAGTTTCATCTGTTGTACAGAGAGACTTGTTTTAGTGTTTTAGTTGAATGAAAGACAGAGTTACTTCTCCTTTATGTATAATGATGCCAGATCAGAGTCAGTAGGGATGAACAGGGATGTTCTCTTGATAAGTGCGTGAATTTTGCCATTTTACTGTCAAAATGTAACAAGTGCCTTTGGGTGTCACAGAAAATGTATGGAGTAACCATGGCTGGAGGTACAGCAGTAGTAGTTGCCTACGAAATTAACTCAGTAAGAAACAATATTGTTGATTAGATCACAGAGGATATCCTCCTCGCAATCTCCAACATAAAACAGCCACAGGACAATTTTGTTTCGACACTGAAACGGAGTCTTGGCTTCCCATCCTATTCTAACCACCTCTCGCCGGCTTTGTATTCATATTACCTGATGAAATTGGTTTACAATATGATATTGTTGCCATCTGATGCACATTCAAATGTCATTAAAAAATCAACACTGCAGAGTTCTCCCTGTCCTCTGCCGTGCCTTGATTATAATACTACTGATGATATCTGGAAATGTGCATGTACACCCTGGCCCATCTACTGTTGCTAGCACCAATTCTGACATGTGCTCTGATATCTGTTTCACTGATTTCTGCTCTCATAAAAGCCTGGGTTTTCTCCACGTTAACACACAAAACTTATTACCTAAAATGTATCAATTGAAGGTGTGGGTTTACAGCTCCAATCCAGATGTGTTGGTCATTACTGAGACGTGGTCAAGAAAGAGTTTTGAACACTGATCTTAACCTTTCACGTTATAACCTTTTTCAGTAAGACAGATCTTCCAAAGGTGGTGGAGTGGCAATCTTTACTAAGGATCACCTTCAGTGCATGGTTGTCTCCACCAAGTCTATCGCCAAACAATTTAATTTGCTGGTTTTAAGCCTTAAACTTTCAAATTGCTCTTTGTTGACTGTTACTGGGTGCAATGGTCCTGGATCAGCACCAGCCTTAAGTTTAAGGAGCTCCTTTAGCATCTCAGACTCATTGACTGCATGCAGGGAGAAGGTTTGTAGCGGGGCAGGGGAAAAAGAGGGAGGAACTGATTTACAGTTCATGAGGGTTTCCTAATCACACATATAAAGTTTTGAAAAGATCTGACCTTTTTAACCCTTCGAAACAGCCCCTATGACACAATTTTAAGGCACTTCCGGTTGGCACAGGAAGCTAAAAGTAAACACATATCCTGATTGGGGTATGCTCTTACAGAATCCTGAGTTTAAAGTCTTTACATTCAGAATTGACCTATCTACACAGGGTTGAATGCAGTGAGTTTCACGAACTGCAGGTTTGGTATATCAAAACACCTTTAGGGTGAATTTAACCACTTCCAGTTGCTCCAGGAAGCTTAGAATCAACACAAGTAGACCTCATAGTAGCCTGACAAATTGTCATCGAAGACAGTTTGATATGGCATTCATAACCCACATAGGCTTCAGGTTGAATTTAGGGGAGCAGGCAATGTATTCCTATGGGGAGAGATGTCATTGTAATCTGTGAGATGAAAAAAAACCTGTTTTCACTGTTAAGGGTTAATGCCACACAGTAAAGGTCAGGCTTGCACAGATCGGGAGGACCTCAGGAACGCTCCTGAGGTTGAATTGTGCTTCTAACCTAACGGTTCCCCTGCTGTCAACCAAAAGCACCTGGAATTTAGGGCCAGGCTTCATTATGGGCCTACTTCTTTTTATTACGGTCGCTGCGCTCAGACCGAGTGAGCTACGGTCAAGCGGGGCATCTCGTTGAACTCGGCACAGCCTAGAGATAATGGTAATGCCATTGTGTCTTTAAGCCCCGCACCGTGTCACTCCATCCTTGCTATGTGTGTGTGTGTGTGTGTGTGTGTGTGTGTGTGTGTGTGAGAGAGAGTTTTTTCTTTGACATCTGTTGGGAGAAATGACTTATTTACAGTTCATGAGGGTTGCCTAATCACACATGAAGTTTTGGAAAGATGTGACCTTTTTAACCCTTCAAAACAGCCCCTATGACCCCAATTTAAGGTACTTCCGGTTGACACAGGAAGCGGAAAGTAAACACATATCCTCCTTGGGGAAGGCTCTTACAGAATTTTGAGTTTTAAGTCTTTACGTTAAGAACTGACTTATTTACAGAGAGTTGAATGATTGAGTGTTATTTCAGAAAATCACAGATAATCACAGAAATCACGTAGAGTTCCGAAACCTGCCTTAACGTATTCATCTGAACACGCTGCAACTGGATCTGTAACTTTTTTGAGAAAAAAAACACATTTCTTTCAGCAGCACGAATTGTACATTGTACGATTTCTCTTAAATTACGATAGATAAATGTCTGGTTCTTTTTTCCTGACACCGTAGGTTTATGTACTTTGACGTGAAGTCAAATTAGCGCTCTATTTTTGTTTTTGACCTTTAATCCCAGAGAAATGTCCTTAATTAACTCAAAAAGCGTTGAGGCCCCGATGCCATCTTGTTCGGGGCTAACTGCCTATTATGCCAAACCTATGCTCACCAAGTTTCGTCTTCGAAGTCTTTTCTGTTTAAGAGAAAATGCCATGTCATGACTGGTGATGTTTTGTACATTTGCAATATGATTACATTCGCCATCTGGTGGTATTTTCCGGGACAGCGGAAAAATGACCAAAATTAGAAAATTTTATAAAACGGAAACCGAATATACGAGAGACTTCGTTCGATGACTTCCCGGAAGATCTGTCCCCGGTGTATGGCCTGCCGCCGTCCGCGAATTTTACAAACATTCGCGGATGTCTAGTAAGGGACCGTACATTTGCAATATGGAGTTTCTCATCAATCCTACAGCAAATGCCAAAATGTTCCCTTCATGTATGTAATGACACAAAACATTTCCTGAGCTAATGTAAAAAATATTACATAAAAAAAAAATACTGCAAAGTTTCCTAAGAGCTAGTCGCTATGCTGCCATCTCTGTTGGCACCGTTCTGTGCACGTGATTAGCATGTTTGTTTTGCCTACTTTATTCCAATATTTCTGTCATTCAGTGATATTTATTACCATAGTAATTCGTAATGGATCCATCCAGATGGGGTTAGAAAACAATGCATTTGGTGGACTCAAGGGTGCATGGCTTCTTTTGTATTCTTAGAAGAACTCCAGCACAGAGAAAAGAAAGGAGCCTTGAATAATTAAACATGTAAAATACTGTTAGACTTGGGGATTATGGTCACGGACAGTGCTATTCGCCTGTGTTACACCGAACGTGAAAGCCCAAGAAAATGATCAAGTAAAGTAGTCTACAATGCTGTAAAGTAGGCCTAATAATGATGAAATAAATTGACTGCTGGTCTTTACCAAATGCTGTACATTTTTACATTGTGTTCCATTTCCAGCTAGACTATTGAAGCCATCGACTCACTGATGGTTGAAGATGATGAGCAATCGGTAAAGGCCATCTGTAATCTGCTGGCATCACGGCATAACATCAACATCTCTCTAATCACAGTCAGAAGACAGTTGAAGAAACTTGAGCGGACTTCTGGAAAAAACATGTTTTCAAAATGCCTCCAGGGCCAACAGACAAGTTCCTTACTTTTTCCAACTTCCACTTTCCTATTCCATTTTTGTGGTAATGCTGCAATCAGTTGGTTGTAATTTTGGGTAGAGCAGACATTTCCAAATATGTGTGTTCGCTGCATGTGTGACATAACTCCACCAGTCCTATTTATGATATATTTTACAAAGATTATACTTTTTTCTTATTTTTTCGAAAAATACATTTGTTTTATCAATTAGTATAATTGAGTTTAACCACAATATTTGTTGTATTATTTGTTCTGTCTTTTCTGGTGGATTAAACTGAAACTGCAACCAATGAAGTCTATGGCTTGTTTAAAAAATAATGATATTTTGGAGATTATTTCGTTCTCAAATAACCGAAAGTGAGAGGTCGTAATCTGAATAAAGGGAAAAAGGTCATTCTTGAACATGGGGTGAGACATTCTTACTAATTTGCTAGAGAACCAGTTAGAATTTAAGTATAACTTTTGTATGACTGACCCCTTTAGTGAGAGGTCTAATGCTTTAATATTTAATCATTTCTGCCCTTCGAATTCATATTCGTTATATAAATAGGCCCATGTGCACCTTTATCAGATGAAACATAACATGCCGGCTAAAGTGATTTAATTAATGAATGCATTTGAAAGTTTTTAATGTTGTGATAGTGAAGAGCAAAATAATCCTTACATTTCCAAATAAAAATCTGATTTATCAAGACCAGTCTCCATGCTATGTCATTCAGTGATATTTATTCCCATAGTAATTCGTTATGGATCCATTAATATATTTAAAGTCCCTAAACTCGGCAAGAGTCTATTGTCCAGCTGATAGTTGAAATAAACCTCTGCATTTTGAAAGAGTATTTTTATCATTATTTTATTAACGAAAACATAATGATGTTGATGAAGAAATACTGTACAGTATATGCTTTACCCGACATTTTGCAGTTGCATGATGTTTGGAGTTAGAAATGTAAAACTTTAGAGTACTTAATTAATACAAGTTGGGGGGATTTTTTTCACGCCGAGCTGTCATTTTGTAATGGTTGAAGAGTCTATTGTCCTGCTAATAGCCCATCATGGAAACGTTGTTTGCACCCATAGGTTTTAGGCCTGCATTAGGTTCTAATAATCCATGCCTTCTGGGAATGTTTAAAAGTCCAAAAGTTATGGGTGGAGTTAGAATTTTGGCTGTCAGAAGTATTAAAATCAACCAAAGTCAGCCTTTAAAATACTTTGGCCATCAATCCAAAAACTCTGCATCTACCGTGGTAGAAATATGTTATTAAATTAGATTTTTATTTTTAAATAGGTTGCTAGGTGTACGCAAAACCATAAGCAAATAGGTAAACTGTGATATGACTAAAGAGTTAATCAGGGTGATTTTTCCACAAGTAGACAGATATTTTCCTTTCTAATTTTGCTACATAAGACCGATTTGAGTTGGTCGTTCACGTAGTTCATAACTAGCTTACTGTTTCTTAACAAAGCTATTTGTTTTCTCGACTATGGTTTGTGTTGTGGTCTTGATTGTTCCTAGTCGAGGAAATGTAGTGTTTGTCCTGTCTGAAATCTGAGTACCTTGTCTTACCGTAGCTTTGTCTATGGAGTAGCCTACCTAGACCGTTTTGCAATGCCCCTTTGTAAGGTAGCTAGCTAGCAGTGTCAAAGTTTCCCAAAATATGGCATTGGCTTTTATCCTGCTTTGAACCTATTTAGCCAGCTACTGTATGTTTTGTGGAAGAATGTAGCTATAATATATTAAACATTGAGTTGTGGTACAGTCTTGTTGGGGTAACATTGGCTACCTAACTAGCTAGTTTGGTAGTAAACGTGAGCAATGCATCTCATTGATTGTAGTAGCAATGCAAATGAATGTGGGCAGCTTGTCAGTTTCCCAAAGTTTGAAGGGTTTTAAACTTAACATAACTAACGATAGCTAGCTATGTTTTGTGTAAGAAAGTATGATATATTTTGGTGCATGAACTGGTCATACGCATCAGCTAATGTTCAGTCTTACATTGGCTAACATTACCTAGCTAACGTTAGCTGGCTATTATAGCAGCCAAGGATGCTTATTTGTACATATTTGTTTGTGCTCTGATTTACACGCAAGAAGTCTACGTCAGCAATTTACACATTATAAATACAGCCTTATATGAAAAAGCTTATTTGGTAAAATATAGTTAGCTTTCCTTGCTTGTTGGTTAGCTACCTAGCCATTGACTAGCTACCTTCCTTTGGCTGTTAGCTAGATTTCAACTGACTGGTGTTCGCTAGCTGCAGATGCTAGCTGCTGGACTAGCTAGCTACCTAGCTAACCCGGGATGGGGGGGGGGGGGGGGGGGGGTTACTAAGCTATTTGATATTGAATTTTAAGAACCCTTATTTGATCTTTTTTTTTTTTTTTGCCTTAGCCCGTACAAACGCATTGAATAACAGATAGTCCCCCAAAAAACAGTCCAAAAGAAGTTTGTTCTGAAGTGTCTGTCCTATATCTGAGAGATAAGAAAGATCATGAAAAATAATGTATATCTTTTTTTTATGTATTTAACCCCTTATTTTTGGCAGTCTATGTATTTCCATTAATTTTTTTAACTGGTACCGGGATCCCTTCAGTGAAGCCTGTGGTTATCCTAAAGCAAAACAACCCATATGTACGTGTTTGTGAGAGTCTCGCCCTTCCACAGAGGGATCATAGTGTGTTGGCCAAACCGTTCGGACGCCACAGGCAATTTTGTGAGAAGACCGATTCTCGGGATGTCTCTGGGTCTGACAAACACCGCTCTAGCTCTGTCAGCTTTCACTGCAGAGGAAGTGCCACACAGGCGTATGTGGTGGATTGAGACTCATCCAATGCAAAAAAAAATCTCTAGATGAAACTGATAGATTTTAATGGGGATTTAAAAAAAAATGATAATTAGGGGGTTAACCTCGGGGGGGGGGGGGCGAAATTAGGGTGTTAACCCCACCATATAGACAGCTATATATGCACAGTAGCATAGGTATGCTCCATACTCTTGACTGGCAGCATAGTGCAAGCAGCTGTGTTGCCGAGCAACTGACCCAGTGTCAGAACTCTAAGCTTCAGCTAAAGAGATGTTAGCATTGTCAGAAATTTTACAAAAAGGTAGCACGTTGTTGGTTCTTAAATGTACAGAAATGAGCATGATAGAGAGATAAATTATACATTTAATCAAAACTGTTGCCCCTACAAACTTATTCAGTCTGAAACATGTCAAGTCTAATGGTCACATTATGGCCTAGTCTCGTTCTAATCCGACGCCTAGATATTGAGCTAGGTCTGGCCTAGAAATTGTATTTTAATGCTGAGGACCCTGTTAAAAATTCAGTATGTGGTTCTCAGCAACGGCCAGACGGCTCATGACCAGAGGCAGGGAGATATGAAACTAACAGACATTAACCCTAACCTAACCCTAACCCTCGATTTCATGAAGCTGAACACAGCGCTTCAGTTCACCTAAGTTAAGGAATTTCTTTATTGTCAGGAAACACTTCCCTTTTTCTTTGACTCTAAAGCAAGGGTTCCCAAACTTTTTCACTCAGGCCCCCCTTCTAGCATTGGGGAACATCCCAAGGTGTGCACACCACATCTATTTCTATGGGCACAAGCACTGTTCATGACACGGTTTTCTATACACTTTGCCATGTCTAATGTGTATTCATGTGATATTTCAGTGACTTAAACATTACTTCAATATCTATGGGCTAAAAAAACATTAGCTGACATGGGCTAGTTGATCTGGATATTTCTGACAAGTTATAAATAGATCTGTAAGGTCTGCAATGACTGACATGACAAAAGGAAAACTGATGATGCAATAACTAATTTAGAACACATCAAGTTGAAAGCCGGATTGAGTTCCTGTTTTGTTGCAGTTTTTGGGAGGGGTGACCCCCCGCCGGCCAATCCCTCGCTCCCCAGTTTGGGAACCTCTCCTCTAAAAAAATCAATGTGTCACATTGTATAATGACTGAAGACAAGCACAGGAATACGTAATAGGGGTTTTTATTTTCTCCACCCAAACAAAAAAGCAAGGTGTAAACGTAATACTCGGGACGAGACCCGTAAAAAACAAGTGTGCAATAACATGCAGCATGGAAGACAATACAATAGCACAGGTACTCACACGACAAATGGACATGGTAACAATAACCGACAAGGACAATGGGAAACAGAGGGCACATATTAGTATGTGTATATCAGGGGGAATGGGAACCAAGTGTGTGTAATGAGACAAGACAGTCCGGGGTTGGTGGTAATGAACCCAGTTCAGTGACGCAGACCTCCGGAGCTGGTGAACGGAATGAGCAGCAGTACCCGAGGGGGGGGGGGGGATCTGTGACAGTACCCCCCCCCCCCCCCCCCCCCCAACTTGCTGCACCAGCAGCGGGACAACACTGGCCTTGGGGACGACCACAGGGACATGTTGCAGGACGGTCAGTGCACCGACGGTGAAATTCCCTGGTCCGTGAAGCATCCAGGATGTCCAATGCAGGAACCCAGCACCGCTTCTCTGGGCCTTACCCCTCCCAGTTGATGAGGTACTGGAGACACCCATCCAACGCCTCGAATCCAGGACTTCACGGACCAAGTACGCCGGACCTCCCTCGATGTCCAGAGGAGGAGTGTCTCTGGGTCCAACCTCAGCGAGGGGAACAGGCACCACTGGCCTGAGGAGAGAGACATGAAAAGTCAGGTTAATGCAGTAATCAGCAGGGAGTTGCAAACGGTACGTTGCCTCATTAAAGTCCTGAGGGTTAAAACGGTCCCACAAACTATGGACTCAGCTTCTGACAGGGCAGATGGAGGGATAGGTTCCGGGTGGAGAGCCAGACCCGGTCGCCAGGAGAGAACTGTGATAGCGGTTGGCCTGTTCCTTGTGACGACAGATGGAGCAGGAAGAGACGTAAACCCGGACATCCCTTGCCAAGGTTAGCCACCAGTACTTCTCAGTCAGGCGATGGCATGGCCTATCCCAGGATGACCCGACACAGGCACCGTGTGCACCCAGGTAAGGAGGCAGTCCCGCACACCCGTGTGCACGGTTCTCCGGGCACTGCGTGCCTTCAGTGTCTCGAATGCCCTCTCCACCTGTGCCGTCCAACGAAGCCACTGAGGGCACGTACACACGCTAATCAGGGGGAATGGGAACCAGGTGTGCGTAATGAAACAACACAGTCCAGGGGTTGGTGGTAATGATCCAGTTCAGTGACGCCTAGAAGGCCGGTGAGGTAGATCTCAGGAGCTGGTGAACGGAATGAGCAGCAGTACCGGGGCACAATGTTGTTTCCTAGATGGCTATGATATGCAGTGTATACCGTGCAAGCAAATACACACACAGAGGCGTCACTGAACTGGATCCATAGGAGATAAGGGCACATAACCCCTCAGATTTTTTTCCATTATGATTTTTTTTCTTCTTCAGATGTTAAATTAATAACTAAACATTGAAGCCCACGCTTTAACATAATTATTTATAAAAAGATCTGTCAGCGGTATTTTGGGTATATTTTGAGTAAGGGGCACACTGACTGTACCCACCCTCCTATTCTCCATAGTAAGTGGTTCCTTTCAAGGTGCCTCATGGAGCAAAGGTATGCCTAGTGTAGTGTGTGCGGACAGTAGGGAGGTGGCGAGGACTCGCAGGAGGTATGTTTGTAAATGTAACGCCCTGGCCATAGAGAGGTTTTTTTTGTTATCTATTTTGGTTAGGCCAGGGTGTTACAAGGGTGGGCGTTCTATGTTTATTTTTCTATGTTGGTTTGTTTCTTTGGTTGGCCGTGTGTGGCTCCCAATCAGGGACAGCTGTAGTTCGTTGTTGCTGATTGGGAGTCATACATAGGCAGCCTGTTTTTCCTTTGGGGTTTGTGGGTGATTGTTTTCTGTTGAGAGTTTTTCCTGACAGGACTGTTTTGCTGTCGTCTTTGGTTTATTTTTGTATAGTGTTCTAATTTTTCTATTAAATATCTAAGATGAACACACATCCTCCGCTGCACCTTGGTCTCATTACGACGACGGCCGTTACAGTAAATTAATTTGATTAAGCCTATTGACTCCTTAATGAATAAATAAAAGGTTTTGTTGTTTCTCTGTAATACCAGACCCTTAGTAATTCTATGACGTTGGCTTTAGCTAGATAGGAAATCAATCAAATTAGCTCCACTAACCATCTTGGATGGCAAAGTTACTATAATTTAGAAAAGCAAGCAATTACTAAATGACTCACATTCCTTTCAATCTTTTACGCAGATTTGAGGAGAGATTATTTTTTATTAAAGAAACAAATTATCACCAGTCAAGAGGATACAGACAGCTTAAGAGGTATACTTAGATTAAATGTAATCTGGCACTTTATGATAATATATGTATATTAATTATGATGCCATGATATGGGCTTGTATTGATGTGTGGTATGATCCCATGTACTGGGTTGTAATGTGAATGTAATATCCTAGGCATGTATGTGCAGTATATTGAGATGTGTGATTTACAACAGTCAGAATGACACCATCATTAAAATTACAATTG
Organism: Salmo salar; assembly: GCF_965601325.2. Taxonomy (NCBI): domain Eukaryota; kingdom Metazoa; phylum Chordata; class Actinopteri; order Salmoniformes; family Salmonidae; genus Salmo; species Salmo salar. The sequence continues at coordinate 99,118,877 of NC_138296.1, read as the reverse complement.
AACAGGTGAAGAGTTATGTTAATTCCCTATACAGAAAGACATCGACATAGAATTATGCCTAATTCTAAGGCTGTAGATTGCAGGAAAAAGCTCACAGTTACTTAGTGATATATAATGGGAGCATGATAACCCTGTATGTACACACACACACCACCATTATCGGCTTAGAGCTGCCCACTATCAGACAGAAAGATGACGGTAGAGAAAGTGTGTGTGTGTGTGTGTGTGTGGACAGAGACGTGTTTCCTCAAGGGAGATAATTAGTGTGTGAATATTCATATATGCAAACGCAACATGAATAATGTCCCTCCAAAGGTTAGCTCATTAATTACTAACTAACAATTAACAGAAATACTTTTATAATTAATTATTTTGCTGTTTCCTTGGCGCCAGTGTTCATGCATAACTTACAGTGAGGTCAGAACCTGTGTATATATGTGTGTGTTGCACATAGTCAACAGATCCGGCCTATACAGTGCTCCCGAGTGGTGCAGTGGTCTAAGGCACTGCATCTCAGTGCTAGAGGCATCACTACAGACCCTGGTTCAATTCCAGGCTGTATCACAACTGGCCGTGATAGGGCAGTCATTGTAAATAAGAATTTGTTCTTAACTGACTTGCCTAATTAAATAAAGATTAAATTAAAAAAATACAAAGACATCTCAATTCTGTGTCCACAGATGCATGGAGAAATCACTGCCAAATACACAGTGGTACTAGCTGTAGTTGGTTTTAAGCCAAAGGCATTGTGGTCTTTGAACCTCTGCCTTCAGTTTGATAAAATTCACTCTGAGATCCAACTCCCTGAATGTCCAAGCTACTACTGCGCTAAAACAAACACACCCTCTGTGGAGATAGGGCCATGTCCCAACAATACAACATGGTTCCTACTCTTGTTCCTTCAGGAGACGGACTACTGAGACGAGACAGAGGAGAGGAGACACGGAGAGGAGACAGGAGAGGTTCAGTCCTGTGGTCAGGTGCCACGAAAAGGGACATAGGAAAATTGCAATATACTCAGAATAGGGCAGCACGGCTGGCCCTAGGATGTACACAGGCTCAAAGTGGAGGAGAAATTGATTTCATCACTACCTGTATTTGTGAGAGGTATTGACATGTTGAATGCACGAGCTGTCTGTTTGAACTACTGGCACACAGCTCGGACACCCATGCATACCCCACAAGACATGCCACCAGGGGTCTCTTCACAGCCCCCAAGTCCAGAAACAGACTAAGGGATGTGCAAAGTACTACATAGAGCCATGACTACATGGAACTCTTTTCCACATCAAGTAACTGATGCAAGCAGTTATTATCAAGATGGTGCCGACAGAGAGGGTTGCCTCGCTTCTAGTCCTTAGGAAACTATGCAGTATTTCGTATTTTTTTTAATGAAATATTTCTTACATTGATGGCCCGGGAAAATCTTAAGTGTTATTACATACAGCGGTGAAGAACTATTGGATATCAGAGCGACGTCAACTCACCAACATTACAACCAGGAATACGACTTCCCCGAAGCGGATCCTCTGTTCGGACCACCACCCAGGACATTGGATCTGGTTCCAGAGGCCAACCCAAAACAACATCGCCGCAGAAGAGGTAGACGGAGCGGCCTCCTGGTCAGACTTCGAAGGCTTGCACACCACCCACCACTTCCGAGTATATTACTCGCCAATGTCCAGTCCCTAGACAACAAGGTAGATGAAATTAGGGCAAGTGTTGCTTTACAGAGACTAATATTCTCTGTTTTACGGAAAAATGGCTCTCTCGGGATATGTTATCCTAGTCGGTACAGCCACCGGGATTCTTCAGGCGTCGCGCCGACAGAAATAAACATCTCTGGGAAGAAGAAGGGCTTCATGATTAACGACTTATGGTGTAATCATAACATACAGGAACTCAAGTCCTTCTGCTCACCTGACCTAGAATTCCTTACAATCAAATGCCGACCATATCTCCAAAGAATTCTCGTCAGTTATTGTCACAGCCGTGTATATCCCCCTCTCAAGCAGATACCACGATAGCCCTCAAGGAACTTCACTGGACTCTATGCAAACCATATATCCTGAGGCTGCATTTATTGTAGCTGGGGATTTTAGAAAAGCAAATTTGAGAAGGCTACCTAAATTCTATCGGCATATTGATTATAGCACTCGTGCGGGCAATACACTGGATCACTGCTACTCTAACTTCTGCGATGTATAATAAGGCCCTCCCTTCGGAAAATCCGACCACGACTCCATTTTGCTCCTACCGTCCTATAGGCTTTTTTTTTGAAACAAGCATTTTGCTACACTCGCATTAACATCTGCTAACCATTTGTATGTGACCAATAAAATGTTATTTCAGCAATGGAATCAGATGGCTCAGTTGGTAGAGCATGGTGTTTGCAACGCCAGGGTTGTGGGTTCGATTCCCACGGAGGGCCAAGTACAATTTTTTTTTTTTTTTTTATGTATGAAATGAAAATGAAATGTATGCATTCACTACTTACTGTAAGTCACTCTGGATAAGAGTGTCTGCTAAATGACTAAAATGTAAATGTAAAAAACAGATAGAAATACACCTTACGGAACAGTGGGGACTGTGAAGCAGCAAACATAGGCACAGACACATGCATACACAATAACATACGCACCATACCAACAAGTACACATGGATATTGTATTGTAGATAAGTGGTAGGGATGGAGTGCTTGAGGGCACACAGTGTGTTGTGAAATCTGTGAATGCATTGTAATGTTTTTAAAATTGTATAAACTGCCTTAATTTTGCCTTGGCAGCAGCTAATGGGGATCCATAACACACACACACACACACACACACACACGAGGAGAGAGATGGAGGAGGAGAGACACAGGAGACAGAGAGGGGAGACAGTTAGAAGAGGAAACACTGAGAGGACACAGAGGAGACATAGTAGACACTGAAAGGGGACAATGAGAGGGGAGACACAGGAGAGGACGCACTGAAAGGAGTAAAGGAAAGCAGACACTGAGGAGAGGAGACATAGTAGACACTGAAAGGGGACAATGAGAGGGGAGACACAGGAGAGGACGCACTGAGAGGAGTAAAGGAAAGCAGACACTGAGAGGAGAGGAGGCACAGAGGAGAGGAGAGCAGAGAGAGGAGACAGCGCAGACACTAAGAGGAGAGGAGACATAGTAGACACTGAAAGGGGGCAATGAGAGGGGAGACGTAATTAATCACATCAAAACCTATAACGAAAAAGATATTACAAGTTACATACATTAACATGTAGTGTGTGCGCATATATCAGTTCTACATACATGTCAGTAACTACACACAAGAAGTAGGTCACGTCAGTATCTACACACAACAAGTAGGTCTCATGGGGGAGAGACGTTGTGCCGTATTTGTTTTTTAAACCAGGTTTGCTGTTCGCTTACGCTATACACGATGGAAGGGAGTATAATAGTGTATATTTCTTTGAATTTGTTATGGACCTGGAGACTGTGAAGAGACCGATGGTGCCATGTCTGGTGGGGTAAGTGTGCGTGTCAGTGCTGTGGTGATTATACAAGCAATTAGGAATTTACAACGCATTCATGTTTCTTGTAAAAACAAGTGATGCAGTCAGTCTCTCCTCAACTCTTAGCCAAGAGAGACTGGCGCATGCATAGTATTTATATCAGCCCTCTGATTACAATGAAGAGCAAGATGTGCCGCTCTGTTCTGGGCCAGCTGCAGCTTAACTAGGTCTTTCGTTGCAGCACTCGACCATATGACTGGACAATAATCAAGATAAGATAACACTAGAGCCTGCAGGACTTGCTTTGTGGAGTGTGGTGTCAAAACAGAAAAGCATCTCTTTACTACGGACAGACCTCTCCCCATCTTTACAACCCTTGACTCTATGTCTTTGACCATGACAGTTTATAATTTAAGGTAACTTTTAACAGCCACAGCATTCATTACCAGATTCAGCTGGGTAGCTGGGTTCCCTCCAAGCCTGAGGACAAAGACATTTCTCAGGGCTAAGATTAAATATATGACAGGAAGGGAGTGGCTATAGAGTCAGCCACCATCCTCAGTAGCTTTCCAGCTAAGCTGTCAATGCCAGGAGGTTTGTCATTATTGATTTAACCAAGAAGGAGAGTGATGGAGTGCTGCATCAGATGACCTGGCCTCCACAATCACCCGACTTCAACCCAATTGAGATGATTTGGTATGAGTTGGAATGCAGAGTGAAGGAAAAGCAGCCAACAAGTGCTCAGCATGTGTGGGAACTCCTTCAAGACTGTTGGAAAAGCATTCCAGGTGACTAACTCATGAAGCTGGTTGAGAGAATGCCAAGAGTGTGCAAAGCTGTTATCAAGGCAAAGGGTAGCTACTTTGAATAATCTCAAATATAACATATTTCGATTTGTTTAACACTTTGTTGGTTACTATATGATTCCATAACTGTTATTTCACAGTTTTGATGTCTTCACTATTATTCTATAATGTAGAAAATTGTAAAAAAAATAAAATAAAATAAAAACATTTGAATGAGCAGGTGTGTCCAAGATTTTTACTGGTACTGTATATATATATACAGTTGACGTCGGAAGACTACATACACCTTAGCCAAATACATTTAAACTCAGTTTTCACAATTCCTGACATTTAATCCTAGTAAAAATTCCCGGTCTTAGATCAGTTAGGATCACCACTTTATTTTAAGAATGTGAAATGTCAGAATAATAGTAGAGAGAATTATTTCTTTCAGTTTTATTTCTTTCATCACATTCCCAGTGGGTCAGAAGTTTACATACACTCAATTAGCATTTTGTTGCATTGCATTGTTTAACTTGGGTCAAACGTTTCGGGTAGCCTTCCACAAGCGTCCCACAATAAGTTGGGTGCATTTTGGCCCATTCCTCCTGACAGAGCTGGTGTAACTGAGTCAGGTTTGTAGGCCTCCTTGCTCCCACACACTTTTTCAGTTCTGCCCACAAATGTTCTATAGGATTGAGGTCAGGGCTTTGTGACGGCCACTCCAACACCTTGACTTTGTTGTCCTTAAAAACCTCTCTAGGGGGACGGTAGCATCCCACCTGGCCAACATCCAGTGAAATTGCAGAGCGCGAAATTCAAAAATACTCCATTCAAATATTTTAAATTCTTGAAAATATATGTGTTACACATCAAAATAAAGGTTAACTGCGTGTTAATCCATTCACCATGTCAGATTTCAAAAAGGCTTTACGGCAAAAGCAAACCATGCGATTATCTGAGGACAGCGCTCAGCACACAAAACATTACGTACAGTTACCAGCCAAGTAGATTAGTCACGGAAGTCAGAAATAGCAATAAAATGAATCACTTACCTTTGATCTTCGTATGGTTGCACTCACAAGACTCCCAGTTACACAATAAATGTTTGTTTTGTTCGATAAAGTCCCTCTTTATATCCAAAAACCTCAATTTTGTTGGCGCGTTTTGTTCAGTAATCCAATGGCTCAAATGCGGTCACAAAGGGCAAATAGTATCCGTAAAGTTCGCAGAAACATGTCAAACGATGTTTATAATCAATCCTCAGGTTGTTTTTAGCCTAAATAATCGATCAAATTTCAACCGGACAAACGCTTTGTCAATATAAAATGAAAACAAGAAAGGCGTGCTCTCGGTCTCGTGCAGTTACCAGTTCTGAGGACATCCCAGGGTCCACTCACTCAATGTTGTCATTCTCCCTCATTTTTCAGAATTAAAGCCTGAAACAATGTCTAAAGACTGTTCACAACTAGTGGAAGCCATAGGGAATGGAATCTGGGTCCTATCCCTTTAAATGGTGGATAGGCTTTCATTGGAAAAACAGCCATTTCAAGGTAATGGCACTTCTTGGAAGGATTTTCCTCAGGTTTTCGCCTGCCATTTCAGTTCTGTTATACTCACAGACATTATTTTAACAGTTTTAGAAACTTTAGTGTGTTTTCTATCCAAATCTACAAATGATATGCATATCCTGGCTTCTGTGCCTGAGTAACAGGCAGTTTACTTTGGGCACGCTTTTCATCCAGAGGTGAAAATAGTGCCCCCTACCCTAATGAAGTTAAGAAGAGTTCAGAAATCAATATTTGGTGGAATAACCCTGATTTTCAATCACAGCTTTCTCCACCAGTCTTTGACATTGATGTTGAGTGACATTATGCCACTCCAGGCGTTAAAATTCAAGCAGCTCGGCTTTGTTTGATGGCTTGTGACCATCCATCTTCGTCTTGATCACATTTCAGAGGTTTTCAATGGGGTTCAGGTCTGGAGATTGGGCTGACCATGACAGGGTCTTGATCTGGTGGTCCTCAGCTACAATGGGGTTCAGGTCTGGAGATTGGGCTGGCCATGATAGGGTCTTGGTCTGGTGGTCCTCCATCCACACCTTGATTGACCTGGCTGTGTGGCATGGAGCATTGTCCTGCTGGAAAAAAACCAATCCTCAGAGTTGGGGAACATTGTCAGAGCAGAAGGAAGCAAGTTTTCTTCCAGGACGACCTTGTACGTGGCTTGATTCATGCGTCCTTCACAAAGACAAATCTGCCCGATTCCAGCCTTGCTGAAGAACCCCTCAGATCATCACCGATCCTGCACCAAATTACACAGAGGGTGCGAGACACTGTGGCTTGTAGGCCTCTCCAGGTCTAGCACCAAAATTTGGTGAAATTTGGTGGAGGATCGGTGATGATCTGGGGGTCATCACCGATCCTCCACCATTTATGTATTTCCAATGTTGTTGTTGTTCTTGTTTTGTTTTTTGCAATCCACCAAAAAAATGTCATCCTGCAATCCACCTGGATCCCTGCTTCAACCCACAAGTGGGTCCCAACCCACAGTTCGGGATCCACCACTCTACAGTTTGAGAGTGTTTGAGGGTTGAAGGGAAGTGTTCCTAAGCTCTCTCCTCCTTTTAACCATATTTGTCTGTTTCAACTCCAATAAAAACAGCAAATCGATCTCATCCAGCCTCATCTGAAGGATCTTTGAAGTTGTCTTGGTAACAGGACTCACTTTCCCTCCAAAAAGAGACTGGTGCAATATTTATCATGCTTCACAGAAATGTGAATGTAAAAAAAAGAAAAAAAAAGAGAGAAAATCCTTGACATTTTCATCAAAAGCATTTTAATCAGGCAGTCTGCAGGTCAACTAATGACTTCGCAGAGAGAGGCCCTCGCCGGGCAGTTAGCTTCAAAGCGCTAGCTCATTAGCGTTAGCGCCTCTGATTATGATACTCAATCTCACATAGGCTACACTCCATCTCTCCTTATCACACACACACACGCTCAGCCGTTATTAGAGTAGTTAGCATCATTAGTATGATTAGCAGCCAAGGTCAGTGTTTGAAGCCACAGACAGCAACATCCATCTTCCTTCAACCAGCCTTTCAAACGCACACACACACAAGCACACACACAACCCAGCCTTTTAAAATGTCTCCCGCTACTCTGCTACTCTCTGCCCAATGTTTCAGTGCTGTAATTAGAATCTTCCTCTCTGCTTTTCACTCACACACATCAGAGAGGAGAGGAGAGGAGAGGTGAGATGAGGAGGAACAGAGAGGAGAGGAGAGGAGATGAAGAGGAACAGAGAGGAGAGGAGAGGAGAGGAGAGGAGAGGAGAGGAGAGGAGAGGAGAGGAGAGGAGAGGAGAGGAGAGGAGAGAAAAGAAAAGGGTGAGAGTTGGGGGAGGAGAGGAGGAAAAGAGGAGAGGAGAGGAGAGAAGGGGGAGGGAGGAGAGGAAAGGAGGAGAGAAGAGGTCAGATCTGTTGTTAATGTTATGGCTAGGGTTATACAGTGCCTTAGGAAAGTATTCATACCCCTTGACTTTTTTCTGTGTTGCAGAACAAAAAGGAGGAAAAAAAGTACAATAGTTTAAAAAGTATAAAAGATATCAAAAAGTTAAATGTAAGCACACTATTCCACAACAGTTTACACATTATGAAGTTTGAAAGCGTTTCTAGCTTAAACGGTGTAAGAGGAGTAACTTGCGAAATAAGTATGACGAGGATTTAAATTCGTGACTTTTGCTTCGCAAGTCCCACCTAATAAGAAGGATGTGGAGATTTAAAGACCCATTGATAATAAGAAGAAGTACAGTGACTTCAGAAAGTATTCACACCACTTGGATTTTTACTTAAATAAAAAAAAAACATTTTTTTTTGGTCACTGGCATACACACAATATCCCATAATGTAAAAATGTAATTATGGTTTAAAAAATGTTTACAAATTAATACAAAATGAAAAGCTGAAATATTGTTAATGAGCCTAAATAATCCTAAATAAGTTAATGAGTAAAAATGTAAAAATGTAAAAATGTAAAAATGTGCTTATCAAGTCCCAAAATACGACTCACTCGGTCTGCAATAAATCAAATCAAATCAAAGAAAACAAATATTGGTCACATACACATGGTTAGCAGATGTTATTGGTCACATGGTTAGCAGATGTTATTGGTCACATGGTTAGCAGATGTTATTGGTCACATGGTTAGCAGATGTTATTGGTCACATGGTTAGCAGGTGTTATTGGTCACATGGTTAGCAGATGTTAATGGTCACATGGTTAGCAGATGTTAATGGTCACATGGTTAGCAGATGTTATTGGTCACATGGTTAGCAGATGTTATTGGTCACATGGTTAGCAGATGTTAATGGTCACATGGTTAGCAGATGTTATTGGTCACATGGTTAGCAGATGTTAATGGTCACATGGTTAGCAGATGTTATTGGTCACATGGTTAGCAGATGTTAATGGTCACATGGTTAGCAGATGTTAATGGTCACATGGTTAGCAGATGTTAATGGTCACATGGTTAGCAGATGTTAATGGTCACATGGTTAGCAGGTGTTATTGGTCACATGGTTAGCAGATGTTAATGGTCACATGGTTAGCAGATGTTAATGGTCACATGGTTAGCAGGTGTTATTGGTCACATGGTTAGCAGATGTTAATGGTCACATGGTTAGCAGGTGTTATTGGTCCATACACATGGTTAGCAGATGTTAATGGTCACATGGTTAGCAGATGTTATTGGTCCATACACATGGTTAGCAGATGTTATTGGTCCATACACATGGTTAGCGGATGTTATTGGTCCATACACATGGTTAGCAGATGTTAATGGTCACATGGTTAGCAGGTGTTAATGGTCACATGGTTAGCAGATGTTAATGGTCACATGGTTAGCAGGTGTTATTGGTCCATACACATGGTTAGCAGATGTTAATGGTCACATGGTTAGCAGGTGTTATTGGTCCATACACATGGTTAGCAGATGTTAATGGTCACATGGTTAGCAGATGTTATTGGTCACATGGTTAGCAGGTGTTATTGGTCCATACACATGGTTAGCAGATGTTATTGGTCCATACACATGGTTAGCAGATGTTAATGCGAGTGTAGTGAAATGCTTGTGCTTCTAGTTCTGACAGTGCAGTAATATCTAACAAGTAATCTAACAATTCCACAACAACTACCTCATACACACAAATGTAACAATAATAGTGTTTAACATGATTTGTGAATGACTAACTGATCTCTGTACACCACACACAATTATCTGGAAGATCCCTCAGTCGAGCAGTGAATTTCAAACACAGATTCAACCACAAAGACCAGGGAGGTTTTCCAATGCCTCGCAAAGAAGGGCACCTATTGGTAGATGGGTAAAAAAAAAACATTGAATATCCCATTGAGCAAGATGAAGTCATTAAGTACACTTTGCATGGTCTATCAATACACCCAGTCTCTACAAAGATACAGGCGTCCTTCCTAACTCAGTTGCCGGAGAGGAAGGAAACCGCTCAGGGATTTTCACCATGAGGCCAATGGTGACTTTAAAACAGTTACAGAATTTAATGGCTGTGATATGTGAAAACATGAGGATGGATCAACAACATTGTAGTTACTCCACAATACTATAACCCAATTGACAGAGTGAAAAGAAGGAAGCTTGTACAGAATAAAAATATTCCAAAACATGAATCCTGTTTACAACGAGGCACTAAAGTAATCCTGCAAAAAATGTGACAAAGCAGATAGCTTTTTGTTCTGAATACAAAGTGTTATGTTTGGGGCAAATCCAATACAGAACATTACTGAGTACCACTCCCCATATTTTAAAGCATAGTGGTGGCTGCATCATGTTATGGGTATGCTTGTAATAGTTAAGGACTGGTGAGTTTTCAGGATAAAAATAAATGGAATGGAGATAAGCACAGGCAAAATCCTAGAGGAAAAACCTGGTTTAGTCTGATTTCCATCAGTCACAGCGAGATAAATTCACACTTCAGCAGTACAATAACCTAAAACACAAGGCCAAACCTACACTGGAGTTGCTTACCGAGAAGAGAGTGAATGTTCCTGAGTGGCTGAGTTGAAAATCTATGACATGACTTTCTGTATTTAATTTTCAATAAATGTCCAAACATTTCTAAAAACATGTTTTCACTTCATAATTATGGGGTATTGTGTGTGGATGTGTGAATAATACAGTTCAGGCTGTAACAGAACAAAAAGTGGAATAAGTCAAGGGGTATGAATACTTTATGAAAGCACTGTATATATCCCGATTTATTTGATTCTGAATCAGAGGACAGCAGGATATGGTTGTCCCCTTAACGTTTACTCAGTGATGAAGTAGGTGCACAAAGTAAACAGCATAGTGTGTCAATTCCGCAGTAACTAAGAGCGTTGAAGCACAAGGCTAAACTCCCACACTGTTTTGGTCCCATACCTACCACTCTCTAACAGAGTGAAGCAAACCCATGCACATGCAACAGATTCTGTGTGTGACTGTGTGGGAGCGAAGTCTTGCATCTCGCGCTTGCAGTATCCGCAGTGCTGCTCATGGAAATGTAATTTCACAGAGTTTACCTTTAAACAGGTACAGTATTTGTGACCCACCACCTGGATTTGGTCCTACATAGCAACATTTTCAATTCAATTTTTTACATTGGATAAAAGTAGAGACTAGAAAATGGTATGTCATACACTGCAGTTGAGGAACAATGGGAAAGTAATTCTGCTTCGAAAGTTAATGGACTTGTAACCTCTCTTTTGAGAAAATGGCCTGTGAAAGTTTTGGTAAACCTACTGGAGAGGTCTACTGGAGAGCTCTCAGATAGATTGTAGCTTCCATCAATGTAATTGTCTGCGACACTTCCAATCCCCCATTTTTGGGGGGCAAATACACATCATACATACATACATACATACATACATACATACATACATACATACATACATACATACATACATACATACATACATACATACATACATACATACATACATACATACATACATACATACATACATACATACATACATATGTACAGTACCAGTCAAAGGTTTGGACACACCTACTCATTCCAAGGTTTTTCTTTATTTTTACAATTTTCTACACTGTAGAATAATAGAGAAGACATCAAAACTATGAAATAACACATATGGAATCATGTAGTAACCAAAAAAGTGTTAAACAAATCTAAATATATTTTATATTTTACATTCTTCAATGTAGCCACCCTTTGCGTTGATGACAGCTTTGCACACTCTTGGCATTCTCTCAACCAGCTTCATGAGGTAGTCACCTGGAATACATTTAACCTCTCTAGGGCAGGCGGGATGAATTCGTCCCACCTACGCAACAGCCAGTCTAATCCAGTGGCGCGATTTTCAAATACCTTAGAAATGCTATTACTTCAATTTCTCAAACATATGACTATTTTACAGCTATTTAAAGACAAGACTCTCGTTAATCTAACCACACTGTCCGATTTCAAAAAGGCTTTACAACGAAAGCAAAACATTAGATTATGTCAGCAGAGTACCCAGCCAGAAATAATCAGACACCCATTTTTCAAGCTAGCATATAATGTCACAAAAACCCAAACCACAGCTAAATGCAGCACTAACCTTTGATGATCTTCATCAGATGACACACCTAGGACATTATGTTATACAATACATGCATGTTTTGTTCAATCAAGTTCATATTTATATCAAAAACCAGCTTTTTACATTGGCATGTGACGTTCAGAACTAGCATACCCCCCGCAAACCTCCGGGGAATTTACTAACAATTTACTAAATTACTCACGATAAACGTTCACAAAAAACATAACAATTATTTTAAGAATTATAGATACAGAACTCCTCTATGCACTCGATATGTCCGATTTTAAAATAGCTTTTTGGTGAAAGCACATTTTGCAATATTCTAAGTACATAGCCCAGCCATCACGGGGTAGCTATTTAGACACCCGGCAAGTTTAGCACTCACCAATATCAGATTTACTATTACAAAAGTTTGATTACCTTTTGTTGTCTTGGTCAGAATGCACTCCCAGGACTGCTACTTCAATAACAAATGTTGGTTTGGTCCAAAATAATCCATCGTTATATCCGAATAGCGGCGTTTTGTTCGTGCGTTCCAGAAACTATCCGAAATGGTAAATCAGGGTCGCGCGCATGGCGCAATTCGTGACAAAAAAAATCTAAATATTCCATTACCGTACTTCGAAGCATGTCAACCGCTGTTTAAAATCCATTTTTATGCCATTTTTCTCGTAAAAAAGCGATAATATTCCGACCGGGAATATCCTTTTAGGTAAACAGACAAAGGAAAAGAAAGCTTTCGGTCGACGCGGGCACGAGCCTGAGTCTCACAGTACTGTAACCAGCCACTACCCAAACGCGCTACTTTTTTTCAGCCAGAGCCTGCAAAGCCACGATTCAGCATTTTGCCGCCTTCTGAGAGCCCATGTGAGCCGTAGAAAGTGTCACGTAAGAGCAGAGATCCCCTGTAATTGATAGAGATAATCAACAAGGCCAAGAAATGGTCAGACAGGGTACTTCCTGTACAGAATCTTCTCAGGTTTTGACCTGCCATTTGAGTTCTGTTATACTCACAGACACCATTCAAACAGTTTTAGAAACTTTAGGGTGTTTTCTATCCAAAGCCAATAATTATATGCATATTCTAGTTACTGGGCAGGAGTAGTAACCAGATTAAATCGGGTAGGTTTTTTATCCAGCCGTGTCAATACTGCCCCCTAGCCCTAACAGGTTAACAGGTGTGGCTTGTTAAAGGTTAATGTGTGGAATTTCTTTCCTTCTTAATGCGTTTGAGCCAATCAGTTGTGTTGTGACAAGGTAGGGGTGATATACAGAAGATAGCCCTATTGGGTAAAAGACCAAGTCCATATTATGGTATGAACAGCTAAAATAAGCAAAGAGAAATGACAATCCATCACTACTTTAAGGCATGAAGGTCAGTCAATATGGAACATTTCAAGAACTTTGAAAGTTTCTTCAAGTGCAGTCGCAAAAACCATCAAGCGCTATGATGAAAACTGGCTCTCATGAGGACCGCCACAGGAAAGGAAAACCCAGAGTTACCTCTGCCGCAGAGGATAAAGTCATTAGAGTTACCAGTCTCAGATTGCAGGACAAATAAGTAACAGACACATCTCAACATCAGCTGTTCAAAGGAGACTGCATGAATCAGGCCTTCATGATCGAATCGCTGCAAAGAAACCACTACTAAAGAACACCAATAAGAAGAAGAGACTTGCTTGAGCCAAGAAACACAAGCAATGGACATTAGACCGGTGGAAAAGTCCAAATTTGAGTCCACATTTGAGATTCTTGGTTCCAACCGCTGTGTCTTTGTGAGAGTCAGAGTAAGTGAACGGATGATGACCGCATGTGTGGTTCCCACCGTGAAGCATGGAGGAGGAGGTGTGATGAAGTGGGGGTACTTTGCTGGTGACACTGTTAATGATTTATTTCGAATTCAAGGCACACTTAACCAGCATGGCTACCACAGCATTCTGCAGCAATACGCCATTCCATCTGGTTTGCGCTTAGTGGGACTGTCATTTGACCCAACACACCTCTGTGTAAGGGCTATTTCCTCTAACCTCAACCTCTCCCAGTGGCATAGCTTCATCCGGTGTAGCCAGTGCAGTCGCACCAGGGCCCGCGATGTACATGGGCCCAGTGACAGGCCCAGAATACCGCCTCACCATGCCCAAATATGAATTGCTGACGTGGGTCCATCACATCCACAATTTGTAGGATCCCACTGATGGTTTCGCCAACAAAATGTTTGTTTTTTTGCTACTACGTAAGTCAGCATGATATTTTAGTGTATTGATGACAATAAATCAAATTCACTTGCTAAATAAGTCATATTATTCAGTAGTTTCAATACAATGTTAAGGTAATTAAATGTATTCTGGGATTCATTGTGCAAATACTCTCCAAAGCCTTGTTGTTTCTGTCATCGTTTTAAGCAGCAGTTGAGCTAGCTATCAAGAGACAAAGGCCAAAAAAATAAAAGAGAGAGTCGAGAACAGAAAATTACGAATTTAAAAATCAGCAATGTATTAACACAAAAGTGGAGCCCAAAAGAGGAAGACCAAAAATGAGAAAGCAAAGGAGGTATCAAAATAAGATTACTTTTTCAAATGCAGTTCATGTGCAGCCATTGCCAGCACAAGCAATGTAGCGGGACCAGAAGAGGATTCTTTATTTTATTTTACCTTTATTTAACTAGGCAAGTCAGTTAAGAAAAAACTCTTATTTTCAATGATGGCCTAAGAACAGTGGGTTAACTGCCTTATTCAGGGGCAGAAAGACACATTTTTACCTTGTTGGCTCAGGGATTCGATCTTGCACCCTTTCGATTATTAATCCAACGCTCTAAACACTAGGCTACCCTGCCGCCCCAGGATCTAAGTTTATCATCGCCAGCTGCAGCTTTTAGCGGGTCAAGTGAGCCAAGGCCAAGCTGTTCCATTGTGCCAGAAGAAGCAACTTCGACAGAGGAGGATACAGGTTGTCAGGTATCGGCGGATACGATCCTGAGCACAAGCTAGGCCAGACAAGCCTTGAAGGGAGGAAGAGGAGCAGGGCGAGGCTAGAATCATGGTGGCTGAGGAAACAGGTGGAAGTGGGACAGACAGTTTTTTAACCTATCCAACTGACAGGGGGCATTATGCAACTCCGGGATGCTGGCCTTCTAGGCAGAGTTCCTCTGTTCAGTGTCTGTGTTCTCCTGCCCATCTTAATCTTTTTATTTTTATTGGCCAGTCTGAGATATGGCTTTTTCTTTGCAACTCTGCCTAGAAGGCCAGCATCCCAGAGTCGCCTCTTCACTGTTGACATTGAGACTGGACAGAGGAACTCTGCCTAGAAGGCCAGCATCCCAAAGTCACCACTTCACTGTTGACGTTAAGACTGGTATTTCGCGGGTACTATTTAATGAAGCTGCCAGTTGAGGACTTATGAGGTGTCTGTTTCTCAAACTAGACCCGCTAATGGACTTGTCCTCTTGCTCAGTTGTGCACCAGGGCCTCCCACTCCTCTTTCTATTCTGGTTCGAGCCAGTTTGCGCTGTTCTGGGAGTAGTACACAGCGTTGTACGAGATCTTCAGTTTCTTGGCAACTTCTCGCATGGAATAGCCTTCATTTCTCAGAACAATAATAGACTGATGAGATTCAGAAGAAAGTTTTTTGTTTCTGGACAATTTGAGCCTGTAATCGAACCCACAAATGCTGATGCTTCAGATACTCAACTTGTCTAAAGAATGCCCATTTTATTGCTTCTTTAATCAGGATAACAGTTTTCAGCTGTGCTAACATAATTGCAAAAGGGTTTTCTAATGATCAATTAGCCTTTTAAAATGATAAACTTGGATTAGCTAACACAACGTGCCATTGGAACACAGAAGTGATGGTTGCTGATAATGGGCCTATGTACGCCTATGTAGATATTCCATAACAAATCTGCGATTTCCAGCTACAATAGTAATTTACAACATTAAACACTGTATTTCTGATCATTTTGATGTTATTTTAATGGACCAAAATGTGTTTTTCTTTCAAAAACAAGGACATTTTTAGTGACCCCAAACTTTTGAAGTATATATATATATATATATATATATATATATATATATATATATCATCAACATGTATTGATCACAACTTTACTAATGCTGAAGAAATATGCTTTAAAGCACTATCCAGATCCATAGGATGTAGTGATCACAATATAGTAGCCATATCTAGGAAAACCAAAGTTCCAAAGGCTGGGCCTAATATAGTGTATACGAGGTCATACAATAAGGATTGTAGTGATTCATATGTTGATGATGTAAAGAATATTTGCTGGTTTGTGGTGTGTAATGAGGAGCAACCAGATGCTACACTGGACACATTTATGAAACTATTTATTCCAGTTACTAATAAGCACCCATTAAGAACATGACTGTAAAAACTGTTAAATCCCCTTGGACTGATGAGGAATTGAAAAATTGTATAGTTGAGAGGGACGAGGTAAAAGGTATGGCAAATAAGTCTGGCAGCCCAACTGATTGGCAAAGGTACTGTAAATTAAGAAATCACGTGACTAAACTGAATAAAAATAAAAAATAAACTATACTATGAAACAAAGATATATGATACATAAAATGATAGTAAAAAGCTTTGGAGCACCTTAAATGAAATTTTGGGGAAAAAAGCCAACTCAATGAATCAGATGCTCATTTATCACAAAACCCACTGATTTTGACAACTACTTTAATGATTTTTTCATTGGCAAGATAAACAAACTTAGGGATGACATGCCAGCAACAAACACTGACACTACACATCCAAGTATATCGGACCAAACTATGAAAGACAAGAATTGTACTTTCGAATTCTGTAAAGTGAATGTGGAAGAGGTGAAAAAATTATTGTTGTCTATCAACAATGACAAGCCACCGGGTTCTGAACATCTGGATGGGAAATTACTGAGGATAATAGCGGACGATATTGCCACTCCTATTTAACATATCTTCAATCTAAGCCTACTAGAAAGTGTGTGCCCTCAGGCCTGGAGGGAAGCTAAAGTCATTCCGCTACCCAAGAATAGTAAAGCCCCCTTTACTGGCTCAAATAGCCGACCAATCAGCCTGTTACCAACCCTTAGTGAACTTCTGGAAAAAATTGTGTTTGACCAGATACAATGTTATTTCATAGCAAACAAATTGACAACAGACTTTTTGCACGCATATAGGGAAGGACACTCAACAACAGTTGACACTTACACAAATGACTGATGATTGGCTGAAAGAAATTGATGATAAACTATTGTGATGGCTGTCTTGTTAAACTTCAGTGTAGCTTTCGACATTATCGATCATAGTCTTCTGCTGGAAAAACTTGTGTGTTATGGCTTTACACCTCCTGCTATATTGTGGATAAAGAGTTACTTGTTTAACAGAACACAGAGGGGGTTATTTAATGGAAACCTCTCCAACATAATCCAGGTAGAATCAGGAATTCCCCATGGCAGCTGTTTAGGCCCTTTGCTTTTAACAATCTTTACTAACGACATGCCACTGGCTTTGAGTAAAGCCAGAGTGTCTATGTATGCGGATGACTCAACACTATACACGTCAGTTACTACAGCGACTGAAATGACTGCAACACTTAACAAAGAGCTGCAGTTAGTTTCAGTGTCTGTAGCAAGGAATAAGTTAGTCCTACAGTTTTCCAAAACAAATAGCATTGTATTTGGGACAAATCATTCACTGAACCCTAAACCTCAACTACATCTCATAATGAATAATGTGGAAATTGATCAAGTTGAGGTGACTAAACTGCTTGGAGTTACCCTGGATTGTGAACTGTCCTGGTCAAAACATATTGATACAACAGTAGCTAAGATGGGGAGAAGTCTGTCCATAATAAAGTGTTGCTCTGCCTTCTTAACAACACTATCAACAAGGCAGATCCTACAGGTCCTAGTTTCTACCTTCTTAACAGCACTATCAACAAGGCAGGTCCTACAGGCCCTAGTTTCTACCTTCTTAACAGCACTATCAACAAGGCAGGTCCTACAGACCCTAGTTTCTACCTTCTTAACAACACTATCAACAAGGCAGGTCCTACAGGCCCTAGTTTCTACCTTCTTAACAACACTATCAACAAGGCAGGTCCTACAGGCCCTAGTTTCTACCTTCTTAACAACACTATCAACAAGGCAGGTCCTACAGGCCCTGGTTTTAACGCACCTGGACTGCTGTTCAGTCATGTGGTCAGGTGCCACAAAGAGGGATTTGGAAAAATTGGAGTTGGCTCAGAACAAGTCAGCACATCTGGCCCTTAATTAATAAATGTACACAGAGAGCTAACATTAATGACATGCATGTCAATCTCTCATGGCTCACAGTGGAATAGAGATTGTGGGGACTGTGAAGTAACACAAACATAGGCACAGACACATGCATACAAACACATGATAACATACACATTATACACACATGTACACATGGATTTTGGGTTGTAGATATGTGGTAGTGGAGTCGGCACACAATGTGTTGTTAATTCTGTAATGAATGTATTGTAATGTTTTTAAAATTGTCTAACTGTCTTAACTTTTGCCGGACCCCAGGAAGAGTGGCAGCAGCTAATGGGGATCCATAATAAATATAAATACAAATGATAGAAACTCCATTTGCACGTTATCAGGGTCCAGATAGAATAGAATGAGTCTAGTGAACCAGAATCAAATAATTCATTCTGAACGGGAGTCACACCTGTTCTCTTTGAATTCTCTTATGAGATTTGGTTCCCACTGGACTCACATTCTACTAGCTATGTGCTCCAGTCTAGTGAACCAAAGTCAGCTATGAATAGCAGGCCTGGTTTCCCAGATATTTTATAGTGTTCTATTGTTTCCAGTACTTGTCTTGTATTATCTCCAATGTATCGCCCATGTAAAAAAAACATATCTTGATTAGAATTAATAATATGCGCCAAAACCATTTTTAATTCTTTGCGCTATACATTTAGCTATAATGTTTGCATCACATCACTGAAGTGTAAGGGGCCTCCAATGTTTTAAATGGACTGGATCTTTACATTTACCACTTGGATCCTGTTTCAGTAATAATGAAATCAGACCTTCTTGTTGAGTGTCCGAGAATCTACCATTTATATAGGAGTGGATAAAACATGCTAATAATGGTCCTCTGAGTCAAAAAAAGTTTGGTTTACTTCAACTGGTATGCCATCCAGCCCTGGAGTTTTCACAACCAGAAGGCTTTAATTGCATCAAGAAGTTACTCCTCTGTAATTTAGCTTTCACATGAGTCTTTCTGTACGGCTGTTAATTTTACATAGTTAATAGAAAAAAAATCCATACAATTAGCTTCGGTTAGTGGAGATGGAGGAGACTGAAACAAAAATATATGCTTAAAGTACTTTGCTTCCTCCTTCAAAATATAATTTGTTGACTCCGTAATTTGTAACAAGTTTCAGTAAATTATTTTTGGTAGCATTTCTATGTCGAAGATTAAAAAATAAAAACCTTTTCCCCATATTCTATCCAGGTTGCTTTATTTTTATAATATATTACACTTGATCTTTCTTGAATAAGCCCCAGGCATCTCTTTAAGGATTCACATGTGAGGCTAAACAGGGTGAGTAAGGTAGTGTAGTAAACAACCAAAGATTACAAGACTAAAAGTGGTGAAAGTAGTATCAAAAAGTAGTAGTAAATATACACTTCATCTAGTCCTTGGCCTACATCCTTATTTGACTTTAGTGCAGGTCATGGTGTTCTTCACATTACTGTCTATGGTAAACACACACTATATCAAATGAAATCAAAGTTTATCACGGTACAGTGAAATTGTTACTTGCATAGTGGGGTATTTTGTTTATACATGTAGCTAGCTAGCAAAACAATGAACCATAATCCCAACTCATACTACCGTGTATCAAATCAAATCAAATGTATTTATAAAGCCCTTCTTACATCAGCTGATATCTCAAAGTGCTGTACAGAAACCCAGCCTAAAACCCCAAACAGCAAGCAACACAGGTGTAGAAGCACGGTGGCTAGGAAAAACTCCCTAGAAAGGCCAAAACCTAGGAAGAAACCTAGAGAGGAACCAGGCTATGAGGGGTGGCCAGTCCTCTTCTGGCTGTGCCGGGTGGAGATTATAACAGAACATGGCCAAGATGTTCAAATGTTCATAAATGACCAGCATGGTCAAATAATAATGATCACAATGGTTGTCGAGGGTGCAACGGGTCAGCACCTCAAGAGTAAGTGTCAGTTGGCTTTTCATAGCCGATCATTCAGAGTATCTCTACCGCTCCTGCTGTCTCTAGAGAGTTGAAAACAGCAGGTCTGGGACAGGTAGCACGTCCAGTGAACAGGTCAGGGTTCCATACCCGCAGGCAGAACAGTTGAAACTGGAGCAGCAGCACGGCCAGGTGGACTGGGGACAGCAAGGAGTCATCATGCCAGGTAGTCCTGAGGCATGGTCCTAGGGCTCAGATCCCCCAAGAGAGAGAAAGAAAGAAAGAGAGAAAGAGCGAATTAGAGAGAGCATACTTAAATTCACACAGGACACTGGAGAAATACTCCAGATATAACAGACTGACCCTAGCCCCCCGACACATAAACTACTGCAGCATAAATACTGGAGGTTGAGACAGGAGGGGTCAGGAGACACTGTGGCCCCATCCGATGATACCCCCGAACAGGGCCAAACAGGCAGGATATAACCCCACCCACTTTGCCAAAACACAGCCCCCACACCACTAGAGGGATATCTTCACCACCAACTTACCATCCTGAGACAAGGCTGAGTATAGCCCACAAAGATCTCCGCCACAGAGATGTACTATGCATGCATCTGCAGGTAGCTAAAGCTAACCAACTAGGTTCAATGTTAGCTAGCTAGATAACATTAGGCTATAGTAACAATGCAAATATTTCTGAGATATGAAGAGTATTACTACATAGATCATACACGTAACGTTAGCTAGCGAGCCAGCCAGCTAACGTTAGCTAGCTAGCTAACAGTAATCAAATAAAATCAAATAACAAATCGGCATATTCTGGGGGGATGCGCACGGTGTAGACCTGGTCTGGACTTTCCACTGTGGTAGCACTAACGGAAACCCCTACACACCTCACCCGAGCCCTCTCGCGAAAACCCCGTGAGAGCCCTCTGTTGTCAGGAAATGGTGGGGTTATGACGAGCCAACCAGGAAAGGCCTAGTACCACGGGAAACGCAGGAGAGTCAATGAGGAAGAGACTGATTATCTCATCGTGACCCCCCCTGCGTCACCATGGCCAGGGAGATGGTGGCCTCCCTGATTAGCCTGGACCCTAATGGTTGACTATCCAGAGCATGAACCGGGAATGGTCTAACTACAGGAATAATGGGGTTCCCTAAACTAAGAGCGAACGCTCTGTCGATAAATTCCCAGCTGCACCTGAATCGACGAGCGCCTTATGCTGGGAATGCGGGGAAAACTCAGGGAAACAAACAAGTACAAACAGTTGGACAACAGAGGACTCTGGATGAGAGTGGTGCAGACTCACGTGGGGTGACGCCAGAGTGCCCTGCCTGCTGCCTCGACTCCCAGAGGAACCAACCCGGCACCGACCGGCAGTGTGCCCTCTGTGGCCACAGATGGTGCACGTGAAGGCCCCTCCTCCAGCCTTCCTACGTGCATCCCCTCCCAGCTCCATGGGCACCGGAGCTGGGGTGCTGGAAGATGGAACCGACAGAGCCCCCTCTAGACGTCTGCGGGTGACCAGCAGGTTATCCAACCGGATGGACATATCCATCAGTTGGTCAAAAGTGATGGTGGCATCCCTGCAGGCCAATTCCTGTTGGACGTCCTCGCACAGGCTGCATCGGTAGTGGTCGATAAGGGCCCTGTCGCTCCATTCTGCTCCGGCGGCCAAGGTCAGGAATTCCAGGGCGAACTCCTGTGCGCTCCTCGTCCCCTGCCTCAAATGGAAGAGCCGTTCCCCCGCCGCTTCCGGGCCGTCTTCGACCATCCGCCCGAAGGAAGAGCGGCGGCGGAACGGCTCTTCCATTTGAGGTGAACTCATCGAAGTGGTCCAACGCCGCGTCTCCTTCTCCCCACACGGCGCTTGCCCACTCCAGAGCTCTCCCCAAGAGGCATGAGATGAGGGCGGACACTCTCTCCCTTCCCGAGGGAGCTGGGGGAACGGTGGCCAGGTATAGGTCCAGTTGTAAGAGTTGTAAGAGGAGCCCCTGGCAGACCAGAGGACATTTCTCCAACAAGTACGATCTTTGTCCCCATGTGCAGTTGCAAATCGTATTCTGGCTTTTTATGGCAGTTTTGGATCAGTGGCTTCTTCCTTGCTGAGCGGCCTTTCAGGTTATGTCGATATAGGACTCATTTTACTGTGGGATATGGGTACTTTTGTACCTTTTTCCTCCAGCATCTTCACAAGGTCCTTTGCTGTTGTTCTGGGATTGATTTGCACTTTTCCCACCAAAGTACATTCATCTCTAGGAGACAGAACGTGTCTCCTTCCTGAGCGGTATGACAGCTGCGTGGTCCCATGGTGTTTATACTGTACAGATGAGCAGATGAACATGGTACCTTCAGGAGTTTGGAAATTGCTTCCAAGGATGAACCAGACTTGTGGAGGTCTACAATTTTTTTTCTGAGGTCTTGGCTGATTTATTTTGATTTTCCTATGATGTCAAGCAAAGAGACAGTGAGTTTGAAGTTAGGCCTTGAAATACATCCACAGGTACACCTCCAATTGACTCAAATGATGTCAATTAGCCTATCAGAAGCTTCTAAAGCCATGACATCATTTTCTGGAATTGTCCAAGCTGTTTAATGTCAGTCAACTTAGTGTATGTAAACTTCAGACCCACTGGAATTGTGATACAGTGAATTATAAGTGAAATAACCTGTCTGTAAACAATTGTTGGAAAAATTACTTGTGTCATGCACAAAGTATATGTCCTAACCGACTTGCCAAAACTATAATTTGTTAAAAAAAGAAATTTGTGGATTGGTTGAAAAACAAGTTTTATTGACTCCAACCTAAGTGTATGTAAACTTTTGACTTCAACTGCATATGTGATATGAGTAATGTAAGATATGGAACATTATTAAAGTCACATTATTTAAAGTGGCATTGTTTAAAGTGTCTAGTGATCCATTTAGTGTCCAGTGATTGGGTCTCGGTGTATGCAGCAGCCTCTCTGAGTTAGTGATGGCTATTTAACCTCTCTGGGACATGTGGGACGCTAGCGTCCCATATACATTTCTCAAACATACAACTATTATATCCCATTTTAAAGATAATCTTCTCGTTAATCCAAGCACATTGTTCGATTTCAAAAAGGGTTTACGGTGAAAGCATAACATTAGATTATGTTAGGACAGCGCCTAAACAAGAAAAACCACACAGCCATTTTCCAAGCAAGGAGAGGCGTCACAAAAACCAGAAATACAGCTAAAACGAATCACTAACCTTTGATGATCTTCATCAGATGACACTCCCAGGACTCAATGTTACACAATACATGTATGTTTTGTTCGATAAAGTTATTATTTATATCCATAAACCCCATTTTACATTGGCGCGTGATGTTCAGAAAATGTATTGCCTCCAAACCCTCCGGTGAATGAGCACATCAATTTACAAAAATACTCATCATAAACGTTAATAGAATTTACAACAGTTATTGAAAGAATTATAGATACACTTCTCCTTAATGCAACCGCTGTGTCAGATTTCAAAATAGCTTTACGGCGAAAGAACATTGTTCAATATTCTGAGTACAGATCTCAGCCATCAAAGCAAGCTATACAGTTACCCGCCAAGTTCTGGAGTCAACTAAACTCAGAAATAGTATTATAAATCTTCACTTACCTTTGCTGATCTTCGTCGGAATGCACTCCCAGGACTCCCACTTCCACAAGAAATGTTCGTTTTGTTCGATAAACTCCATATTTATGTCCAAATACCTCCATTTTGTTCGCGCGTTCAGATCACTAATCCAAAGGCATAATGCGTGAGTGCAAAACCCGAGACGAAAAGTCAAATCGTTCCATTACCGTTCGTAGAAACATGTCAAACGATGTTTACAATCAATCCTTAGGGTCTTTTTAACATAAATCTTCGATAATATTCCAGCCTGTGTGCCTGCGCAGTAAACAACTCACTGGTCCCAGGCTTGAGACAGCTCTTATTCTCTACCCAGAAACAGTAGAAGCATGAAACAAGGTTACAAAGACTGTTGACATCTAGTGGAAGCCTTAGGAAGTGCAAAATGACCCCACAGACACTGCCTTTCTAAACTGCAATCAGTTGAAAAACTACAAACCACTTCCTGGCTGGATTTTTTTCTCAGGTTTTTTCCTGCCATATGAGTTCTGTTATACTCACAGACATCATTCAAACAGTTTTAAAAACTTCAGAGTGTTTTCTATCCAAATCTACTAATAATATGCATATCCTACCTTCTGGGCCCAAGTAGCAGGCACTTTAATTTGGGCACGTCATTCATCTGAATTTCCGAATACTGCCCCCTGTCACCAAGAAGTTAAGAGCAGTATGGATGCAAACTATGAATCTACTCTCTATCTCCTAATGACGAACACACAGACACACAGACACACAGACACACCCTCTCTGAGTAGTTGGTGTGGGCCAATCAAATCAAATCACATTTTATTTGTCACATACACATGGTTAGCAGATGTTAATGCGAGTGTAGCGAAATGCTTTTGCTTATAGTTCCGACAGTGCAGTAATATCTAACAATAATCTAACAATTCCCCAACAACTACCTAATACACACAAATCTAAAGGGGTGAATGAGAATATGTACATAAGTACATAAGCATAAGTACGTAAGTATATGGATGAGCGATGGCCGAGCGGCATAGGCAAGGTTCAATAGATTATATAAAATACAGTATATACATGTGATTTGAGTAATATAAGATATGTAAACATTATATAAAGTGGCAGTGTTGAGAGTGCATTCTATAAAGTGACTAGTGATCCATTTATTAACAGTGATTGGGTCTCAATGTAGGCAGCAGCCTCTCTGAGTTAGTGATGGCTGTTTAACAGTCTGATGGCTTTGAGATAGAAGCTGTTTTTCAGTCTCTCGGTCCCAGCTTTGATGCACCTGTACTGACCTCGCCTTCTGGATGGTAGCGGTGTGAACAGGATGTGGCTCGGGTGGTTGATGTCCTTGATGATATTTTTGGCCTTCTTGTGACATCGTGTGCTGTAGAGAGAGAGAGAACCTTGCGTTTGAGGGCAGTGCAGTTGTCCTACCAGGCGGTGATACAGCCTGACAGGATGCTCTTGATTGTGCATCTGTAAAAGTTTTGGGTTTTGGGTGACAAACCAAATTTCTTCAGCCTCCTGAGGTTGAAGAGGCGGTGTTGTGCCTTCTTCACCACACTGTCGGTGTGGGTGGACCATTTCATTTTGTCTGTGATGTGTACGCCGAGGAACTTAAAACTTTCCAACTTCTCCACTGCTGTCCCTTCAAAATGGATAGGGGGGTGCTCCCTCTGCTGTTTCCTGAAGTCCACGATCATCTCCTTTGTTTTGTTGATGTTGAGTGAGAGGTTGTTTTCCTGACACCACACTCTGAGTTCCCTCACCTCCTTCCTGTAGGCTGTCTCGTCGTTGTTGGTGATCAAGCCCACTGCTGTTGTGTCGTCTGCAAACTTGATGATTGTGTTGGAGGCGTGCATGGCCACGCAGTCGTGGGTGAACAGGGAGTACAGGAGGGAGTTCAGCACACACCCTTGTGGGGCCCCGGAGTTGAGGGTCAGCAAAGTGGTTGTTGTTGTTTCCTACCTTTACCACCTGGGGGTGGCCCGTCAGAAAGTCCAGGACCCAGTTGCACAGGAAGGGTTTGAGACCAAGGGCCTCCAGCTTGATGATGAGCTTGGAGGGTACTATGGTGTTGAATGCTGAACTGTAATCAATGAAAAGTATTCTTACATAAACTCAGCAAAAAAGAAACACCCACTGCATTTATTTTCAGCAAACTTAACATGTGTAAATATTTGTATGAACATAAGATTCAACAACTGAGACATAAACTGAACAAGTTCCACAGACATGTGACTAATAGAAATGGAATAATGTGTCCCTGAACAAAGGGGGGGTCAAAAGTAACAGTCTGGTGTGGCCACCAGATGCATTAAGTACTGCAGTGCATTTCCTCCTCATGGACTTCACCAGATTTGCCAGTTCTTGCTGTGAGATGTTACCCCACTCTTCCACCAAGGCACCTGCAAGTTCCCAGACATTTGGCCCTAGCCCTCACCCTCCGATCCAACAGGTCCCAGACGTGCTCAATGGGATTGAGATCCGGGCTCTTCGCTGGACATGGCAGAACACTGACATTCCTGTCTTGCAGGAAATCACGCACAGAATGAGCAGTATGGCTGGTGGCATTGTCATGCTGGAGGGTCATGTCAGGATGAGCCTGCAGGAAGGGTACCACATGAGGGAGGAGGATGTCTTCCCTGTAACGCACAGCGTTATGACGCCTGTAATGACAACAAGCTCAGTCCGATGATGCTGTGACACACCACCCCAGACCATGACGGACCCTCCACCTCCAAATCGATCCCGCTCCAGAGTACAGGCCTCGGTGGTACGCTCATTCCTTCGACAATACACGCAAATCCGACCATCACCCCTGGTGAGACAAAACCGTGACTCGTCAGTGAAGAGCACTTTTTTCCAGTCTTGTCTGGTCCAGTGACGGTGAGTTTGTGCCCATAGGCGACATTGTTGCCGGTGATGTCTGGTGAGGACCTGCCTTACAACAGGCCTACAAGCCCTCAGTCCAGCCTCTCTCAGCCTATTGCGAACAGTCTGGGCACTGATGGAGAGATTGTGCGTTCCTGGTGTAACTCGGGCAGTTGTTGTTGCCATCCTGTACCTGTCCCACAGGTGTGATGTTCGGGTGTACCGATCCTGTGCAGGTGTTGTTACACGTGGTCAGCCACTGCAAGGACGATCAGCTGTCCATCCTGTGATCCTGTATCGCTGTCTTTGGTGTCTCACAGTATGGACATTGCAATTTATTGCCCTGTCCACATCTGCAGTCCTCATGCCTCCTTGAAGCATGCCTAAGGCACGTTCACGCAGATGAGCAGGGACCCTGGGCATCTTTCTTTTGGTGTTTTTCAGAGTCAGTAGAAAGGCCTCTTTAGTGTACTAAGTTTTCGTAACTGTGACCTTAATTGTCTACCGTCTGTAAGCTGTTAGTTGTCTGAACAACCGTTCCACAGGTGTATGTTCATTAATTGTTTATGGTTCATTGAACAAGCATGGGAAACAGTGTTTAAACCCTTTACAATGAATATCTGGGAAGTTATTTGGATTTTTACAAATTCTCTTTGAAAGACAGGGTCCTGAAAAAGGGACATTTCTTTTTTTACTGAGTTTAGGTATTATTTTTGTCCAGATGGGATAGGGCAGTCTGCAATGTGATGGCGATTGCGTCGTCTGTGGACCTGTTGGGGCGGTAAGCAAACTGAAGTGGGTCTAGGGTGGCAGGTAAGGTGGCGGTGATATGATCCTTGACTATTCTCTCAAAGCACTTCATGATGACAGAAGTGAGTGCTACGGGGCGGTAGTCATTTAGATCAGTTATCTTTGCCTTCTTGGGTACAGGAAAAATGGCAGCCATCTTGAAGCATGTTGGGACAACAGACTGGGATAGGGAGCGATTGAATATGTCCGTAAACACACCAGCCAGCTGGTCTGCGCATGCTCTGAGGACGCGGCTAGGGATGCCGTCTGGGCCAGCAGCCTTGCGAGGGTTAACACGTTTAAATGTTTTACTCACATCAGCCACGGAGAAGGAGGGGGGGGACGCAGTCCTTGTTAGCGGGCCGTGATGGTGGCACTGTATTATCCTCAAAGCGGGCAAAGAAGGTGTTGAGTTTGTCTGGAAGCGTGATGTCAGTGTCCGTGTTGTGGCTGGATTTCTTTTTGTAGTCCGTGATTTCCTGTAGACCCTGCCTCATACGTCTCGTCTCTGAGCCATTGAATTGCAACTTCATCTCGTCCCTGTACTGGCATTTCACTTGTTTGATTGCCTGGCGGAGGGAATAGCTACACTGTTTATATTCAGCCGTATTCCCAGACCTCTTTCCATGGTTAAATGCGGTGGATTGCGCTTTCAGTTTTCCGTGAATGCCGCCATCTATCCACGGTTTCTGGTTAGGGAAGGTTTTAATAGTCACAGTGGGTACAACATCTCCAATGCACTTCTTTATAAACACACTCACCGATTCAGCGTATAGGTCGATGTTGTTCTCTGAGGCTGACCGGAACATATTCCGCGTGATCAAAACAATCTTCAAGCGTGGCTCCCGATTGGTCGGACCAGAGTTGAATGGTTCTCGTCACTGGTACATCCTGTTTGAGTTTCTGCCTATAAGACGGAAGGAGCAAGATGGCGTCGTGGTCGGATTTGCCGAAGGGAGGGCGGGGGAGGGCTTTGTATGCATCGCGGAAGTTAGAGTAGCAATGGTCGAGGGTATTGCGTATGCGCGTAGCGTTATCAATATGCTGGTAGATCGGGTGAGCAGAAGGACTTTAGTTCCTGTATGTTGGTATGATTACACCTAGGCTCATTAAGGGAAGTGAAGGCTCTGGGCTCAACACACACAGACACACAGACCCACCCTCTCTGAGTAGTGTGTTCATTAAGGGAAGTGAAGGCTCTGGGCTCATCTTTAAAATATATAACAAAGTGCCGTGATGTCACACCCCATCAGCCTATCCTGAGTAGACTAAACCACTTTAGCAGAAAGTGCAGAGACTGTGATCGCCTGAACGCACCGAACCCGCTCTGACACGGCAGGCTGTGCAGGATGAGGGATGCATGTTGGTTTGGGGCTAAACATGATATCTGGGGTCCCCTGGGTTGGCCAATCAGAACAGCCTTCCAGGGAAACAGGAAAAGCACTCAAGACTGGGCCTGGAGAACACACACACACACACACCACACACACACACACACACACACACACCACACACACACACATACACACACACACACCACACACACACACATACACAGAGAGAGACAGACACACACACACAGAGAGAGACAGACACACACACACAGAGAGAGAGAGAGAGACAGAGAGAGACAGAGAGAGAGACAGAGAGAGAGACAGAGAGAGAGAGAGAGAGAGAGAGAGAGAGAGAGAGAGAGAGAGACGCACACAGAGCGAGACAGAGAGAGAGAGAATGAGAGAGACAGACACACATACACACACAGAGAGAGAGACACACAGACACACACACACAAACACATAGAAAGCAAGACACACACAAACACACACAGAGAGAGAGAGACCAACACACACACATACACACACAAACACACTTACAAACGCACACAGAGAGAGAGAGACCGACACACACACATACACACACACACACACTTACAAACACACACAGAGAGAGAGAGACCGACACACACACATACACACACATTTTCTATTTTTTTATTTCACCTTTATTTAACCAGGTAGGCTAGTTGAGAACAAGTCCTTTATTTAACCAGGTAGGCTAGTTGAGAACAAGTCCTTTATTTAACCAGGTAGGCTAGTTGAGAACAAGTCCTTTATTTAACCAGGTAGGCTAGTTGAGAACAAGTTCTCATTTGCAACTGCGACCTGGCCAAGATAAAGCAAAGCAATTCGACACATACAACAACACAGAGTTACACATGGAATAAACAAACATACAGTCAATAATACAGTAGAACAAAAGAAAACAAAAAGTCTATATACAGTGAGTGCAAATGAGGTAAGATAAGGCACTAAATAGGCCATGGTGGCGAATTAATTACAATATAGCAATTAAACACTGGAATGGTAGATGTGCAGAAGATGAATGTGCAAGTAGAGATACTGGGGTGCAAAAGAGTAAGATAAATAAATAAATAACAGTATGGGGATGAGGTAGTTGGGTGGGCTATTTACAGATGGGCTATGTACAGGTGCAGTGATCTGTGAGCTGCTCTGACAGCTGGTGCTTAAAGCTAGTGAGGGATATATGAGTCTCCAGCTTCAGTGATTTTTGCAGTTTGTTCCAGTCATTGGCAGCAGAGAACTGGAAGGAAAGGCAGCTAAAGGAGGAGTTGGCTTTGGGGGTGACCAATGAGATATACCTGCTGGAGCGCGTGCTACGGGTGGGTGCTGCTATGGTGACCAGTGAGCTGAGATAAGGCGGGGCTTTACCTAGTAGAGACTTGTAGATAACCTGTAGCTAGTGGGTTTGGCGATGAGTATGAAGCGAGGGCCAACCAACGAGAGCATACAGGACGCAGTGGTGGGTAGTATATGGGGCTTTGGTGACAAAACGGATGGCACTGTGATAGACTGCACCCAATTTGTTGAGTAGAGTGTTGGAGGCTATTTTATAGATGACATCACCGAAGTCGAGGATCAGTAGGATAGTCAGTTTTACGAGGGTATGTTTGGCAGCATGAGTAAAGGATGCATTGTTGCGAAATAGGAAGCCGATTCTAGATTTAATTTTGGATTGGAGATGCTTAATGTGAGTCTGGAAGGAGAGTTTACAGTCTAACCAGACACCCAGGTATTTGTAGTTGTCCACATATTCTAAGTCAGAACCATCCAGAGTAGTGATGCTGGACGGGCGAGCAGGTGCGGGCAGCGATCGATTGAATAGCATGCATTTGGTTTTACATGCATTTAAGAGCAGTTGGAGGCCACGGAAGGAGAGTTGTATGGCATTGAAGCTCGTCTGGAGGTTAGTTAACACAGTGTCCAAAGAGGGCCCAGATGTATACAGAATGGTGTCGTCTGCGTAGAGGTGGATCAGAGAATCACCAGCAGCAAGAGCGACATCGTTGATGTATACAGAGAAAAGAGTCGGCCCGAGAATTGAACCCTGTGGCACCCCCATAGAGACTGCCAGAGGTCCGGACAACAGGCCCTCTGATATGACACACTGAACTCTATCAGAGAAGCAGTTGGTAAACCAGGCGAGGCAATCATTTGAGAAATCAAGGCTGTCGAGTCTGCCAATAAGAATGTGGTGATTGACAGAGTCGAAAGCCTTGGCCAGGTCGATGAATACGGCTGCACAATAATGTCTCTTATCGATGGTGGTTATGATGTCGTTTAGGACCTTGAGCGTGGCTGAGGTGCACCCATGACCAGCTTTGAATCCAGATTGCATAGCGGAGAAGGTACGGTGGGATTCGAAATGGTCGGTAATCTGTTTGTTAACTTGGCTTTCGAAGACCTTAGAAAGGCAGGGTAGGATAGCTATAGGTCTGTGCCAGTTTGGGTCTAGAGTGTCTCCCCCTTTGAAGAGGGGGATGACCGCGGCAGCTTTCTAATCTTTTGGAATCTCAGACGATACGAAAGAGAGGTTGAACAGTCTAGTAATAGGGGTTGCAATAATTTCGGCAGATTATTTTAGAAAGAGAGGGTCCAGATTGTCTAGCCCGGCTGATTTGTATGGGTTTCAGATTTTGCAGCTCTTTCAGAACATCAGCTATCTGGATTTGGGTGAAGGAGAAATGGTGGGGGCTTTGGCGGTTGCTGTGGAGGGTGCCGGGGGGTTGACCGGGGTAGGGGTAACCAGGTGGAAAGCATGGCCAGCCGTAGAGAAATGCTTATTGAAATTCTCAATTATAGTGGATTTATCAGTGGTAACAGTGTTTCCTAGCCTCAGAGCAGTGTGCATCTGGGAGGAGGTGCTCTTATTCTCCATGGACTTTACAGTGTCCCAGAACTTTTTTTGAGTTTGTACTACAGGATGCAAATTTCTGTTTGAAAAAGCTAGCCTTAGCTTTCTTAACTGCCTGTGTATATTTGTTCCTAACTTCCCTGAAAAGTTGCATATCACAGGGGGCTATTCGATACTAATGCAGAACGCCACAGTATGTTTTGTGATGGTCAACGGCAGACAGGTCTGGAGTGAACCAAGGACTATATCTATTCCTAGTTCAACATTTTTTGAATGGGGCATGCTTATTTAAGATGGTGAGGAAGGCACTTTTAAAGAATAACCAGGTTTCCTCTACTGACGGGATGAGGTCAATGTCATTCCAGGATACCCCGGCCAGGTTGATTAGAAAGGCCTGCTTGCAGAAGAGTTTTAGGGAGTGTTTGACAGTGATGAGGGGTGGTCGTTTGATCGCAGACCAATTACGGATGTAGGCAATGAAGCAGTGATCACTGGGATCTTGAAAACAGCAGAGGTGTATTTGGAGAGCGAGTTAGTTAGGATGATATCTATGAGGGTGCCCGTGTTTACGGATTTGGGGTTGTACCTGGTAGGTTCATTGATAATTTGTGTGAGATTGAGGACATCAAGCTTAGATTGTAGGATGGCCGGGGTCTTAAGCATATCCCAGTTTAGGTCACCTAGTAGCACGAGCTCAGAAGATAGATGGGGGCAATCAATTCACATATGGTGTCGAGGGCACAGCTGGGGGCAGAGGGAGGTCTATAGCAAGCAGCAACAGTGAGACTTGTTTCTGGAAAGGTGCATTTTTAGAAGTAGAAGCTCGAATTGTTTGGGTACAGACCTGGATAGTAAGACAGAACTCTGCAGGCTATCTCTGCAGTAGATTGCAACACCGCCCCCTTTGGCAGTTCTATCTTGGCAGAAAATGTTATAGTTAGGGATGGAGATTTCAGGGTTTTCAGTGGTTTTCCTAAGCCAGAATGCAGACACGGCTAAGACATCCGGGTTGGCAGAGTGTGCTAAAGCAGTGAGTAAAACAAACTTAGAAGTAGGCTTCTAATGTTAACATGCATGAAACCAAGTCAACAAATGAGAGCACCTGGGGAGTGGGAGTGGAGCTAGGCACTACAGGACCTGGATTAACCTCTGCATCACCAGAGGAACAGAGGTGAAGTAGGATAAGGGTACGGCTAAAGGCTATACGAACTGGCCGTCTAGCACATTCGGAACAGAGAGTAAAAGGAGCAGGTTTCTGGGAACGATAGCATAGATTCAAGACATAGTGTACAGGCAAAGGTAAGGTAGGATGTGAGTGCATTGGAGGTAAACCTAGGCATTGAGAGAGATATATTCTCTAGAGACGTTTAAACCAGGTAATGTCATCGCATATGTAGGAGGTGGAACAACATGGTTGGTTAAGGCATATTGAGCAGGGCTAGAGGCTCTATAATGAAATAAAACAGTAATCACTAACCTGGACAGCAATGGACGAGGCATATTGATATTAGAGAGAGACATGCGTAGCCAAGTGATCATATGGGTACAGTGAGTGGTTGGGCTGGCTGGAGACACGGCGATTCAGACAGTTAGCAGGCCGGGGCTAATAAGATAGCAGTTTGTAGGCCGGGGCTAACAAGCTAGCAGTTAGCAGACCGGGGCTAGCAAGCTAGCAGTTAGCAGACCGGGGTTAACAAGCTAGCAGTTAGCAGACCAGGGCTAGCAAGCTAGCAGTTAGCAGACCGGGTCTAGCAAGTTAGCAAACCGGGGCTAGCAAGTTAGCAGAAGGTCCTTTGGGGGACGACGTGATGGAGATAAGTCTGTTTTTGCCTCTTCGTGCGGTGACATCGATAGACCAGTCGTGGATTAGTAGGGTTCCAAGAAGCTCTAGGTAGCTAGCAGGCCGCGGTTAGCATAATGGGCCTTCAGCGGACGTCGCGCCTGAGGGGCCTGTTGGAATCCTCGGGCAGATTATGTCGGTGTTCCAGTCTTAGAGGATCGGCGGGGTTCCGTACCCCGTACCGGCAGTAGAAGGGGTCCGGATATTGTAGCCCAGGAGTGGGCTTCGGTGGTAGCCCAGGAGCCCTGGCCGAGCTAGCTTCAGGCTAATTGGTGCTTGTTCCGGGATGGAAATGCTAGCCAGGAGTAGTCACCCGGGATTGCGGTTAGCTAGTTGTTCAGAGTTTGTGGTAGGAAATGTTCATAGTTTGCGGTAAGAATCCTGGGATATGGAGAGAAAAAGAATAGGTCCGTTATGCTCTGGTTTGAGTCACGTTGTACGAACTGGCGAGAGCTTTCCGAGCTAAAGGTTAGCTGATGACCGCTAGCAGTGGTTTGCTGACTGATAGCTGGTAGGTAGTTAGCTGGCTAGCTTCAGTTGAGGTATTCCAGATCCGAAGTAAATAGAAATACTTTAGAAAAAAACTGATCCACGCCACATTGGGTGAGGCGGGTTGCAGGAGAATATTTAGAAGTTGAGGTTTAGGAAAATATTTTTAAAAGATATGCGAAGAAAAATATATATACAAGGGATACGACAGGGCAAAGACACAGACGTCTGACTGCTACGCCATCTTGGATTCCTACATACACACACACACACACACACACACACACACACACACACACACACACACACACACACACACACACACATACACACACAACACACATACACACACACATACACACACACACACACACACACACACACACACACACACACATAGAGAGAGAGAGACGGACACACTCATACACACACATACAGAGAGAGAGACAGACACACACACAGGTGTAGTAGACCTTACAGTGAAATGCTGAATACAACAGGTGTAGTAGACCTTACAGTGAAATGCTGAATACAACAGGTGTAGTAGACCTTACAGTGAAATGCTGAATACAACAGGTGTAGTAGACCTCACAGTGAAATGCTGAATACAACAGGTGTAGTAGACCTTACAGTGAAATGCTGAATACAACAGGTGTAGTAGATCTCACAGTGAAATGCTGAATACAACAGGTATAGTAGCCTTACAGTGAAATGCTGAATACAACAGGTGTAGTAGACCTCACAGTGAAACGCTGAATACAACAGGTGTAGTAGACCTCACAGTGAAATGCTGAATACAACAGGTGTAGTAGCCTTACAGTGAAATGCTTACTTACAAGCCCCTAACCAACAATGCTTTAAGAAGTTAAGAAAAAAAAGTGTTAAGTGATTTTTTTTTTTAAGTAACAAATAATTAAACAGCAGCAGTAACATAACAGGTGAGGCTATAAACAGGGGGTACCAGTGAGTTGAGGTAATTGAGGTAATATGTACATGTAGGTAGAGTTAAAGTGACTCTCCATAGATTATTAACAGAGTGTAGCAGCAGCGTAAAAGAGGGGTCTGAGTAGCCCTTTGATTAGCTGTTCAGCAGTCTTATGGCTTGGGGGTAGAAGCTGTTAAGAAGCCTTTTGGACCATGACTTGGCGCTCCAGTACCGCTTGCCGTGCGGTAGCAGAGAGAACAGTCTATTTATTTATGATTTTTGTATATATATATTTTTTTACCTTTATTTAACCAGGAAAAGCCCATTGAGACCCAGAGTCTCTTTTTCAAGGGAGACCTGGCCAAGAAGGCAGCAACAATCAATACATTACAGATTTAAAACATACAACAATACAATACAACAACATTATCCTGGTAGGTTCATAGATAATTTGTGTGAGATTGAGAGCATCAAGCTTAGATTGTAGGATGGCTGGGGCTATCTCTGCAGTAGATTGCAACACCGCCTCCTTTGGCAGTTCTATCTTGGCGGAAAATGTTATAGTTAGCGATGGAGATTTCAGGGTTTTTGGTGGTTTTCCTAAGCCAGGATTCAGACACGGCTAAGATATCCGGGTTGGCAGAGTGTGCTAAAGCAGTGAGTAAAACAAACTTAGGAGTAGGCTTCTAATGTTAACATGCATGAAACCAAGGCTTTTACGGTTACAGAAGTCAACAAATGAGAGCACCTGGGGAGTGGGAGTGGAGCTTGGCACTGCAGGACCTGGATTAACCTCTACATCACCAGAGGAACAGAGGAGAAGTGGGATAAGGGTATGGCTAAAGGCTATACGAACTGGCCGTCTAGCACGTTCGGAACAAAGAGAGCAGGTTTCTGGGCACGATAGCATAGATTCACGGCATAATGTACAGACAAAGGTATGGTAGGAAGAGAGTACATTGGAGGTAAACCTAGGCATTGAGTACTGATGAGAGAGATATAGTCTCTAGAGACGTTTAAACCAGGTGATGTCAGGCATGGGTCCCCAGATCCTCAAAAAGTTCTACAGCTGCACCAAATCTTGGACCTAAAGGCTCCTTAACAGCTTCTACCCCCAAGCCATAAGACTGCTGAACAATTAATCAAATGGCCACCTGGAGGGCACGACAAAACCTTTTCCCTCTCAGGAGACTGAAAAGATGGGTGCCCTGATCCTCAAAAGGTTCTACAGCTGCACCATCGAGAGCATCCTGACCGGTTGCATCACCGCCTGGTATGGCAACTGCACGGCATCTGACCATAAGGCACTACAGAGGGTAGTGGGGCCAAGATTCCTGCCATCCAGGACCTATATAATAGGAGGTGTCAGAGAAAGGCCCATAAAATTGTCAGAGACTCCAGTCACCCAAGTTATAGACTGTTTTCTCTGCTACCGCACGGCAAGCGGTACCGGAGCGCCAAGTCTAGGACCAAAAGGCTCCTCAGCAGCTTCTACCCCCAAGCCATAAGACTGCTGAACAATTCATAAAATCGCCACCGGACACTTTACATTGACCCCCCCACCCCCCCCGTTTTGTACACTGCTGCTACTCGCTGTTTGTTTGTTAACTATGCATAGTCACTTCGCCCACACCTACATGTACAGATTACCTCAACTAGAGTCTACCCCTGCACTCTGACTTGGTACCAGTGCCTCCTGTATATAGCCTCCACATTGACTCTGTACCGTAATACCCTGTATATAGCCTCCACATTGACTCTGTACCGTAATACCCTGTATATAGCCTCCACATTGACTCTGTACCGTAATACCCTGTATATAGCCTCGTTATTGTTATTGTGTTACTTTTTATTTTAGTCTACTTGGTAAATATTTTCTTCTTCTTGAACTGCACTGTTGGTTAAGGGATTGTAAGTAAGCATTTCATGGCATATTTGTATACCATATATTAAGTCTATTTGGCGCTTATGACAAATAAAGTTTGATTTGATTTGAGAGTGATTCGATTCTTGAAGTCTGAGAACTCGAGGACCTTTCAGAATGAGAACATAGCAACTGACTGTCATCTGTTGGTATTCATATTAATGGTATAATGGTTCATGATAACTACGCTAGATTTAATGAAAGGGACCTCTATGTATAAAAACCCTTCATTGTGCCTCTACTTGATTAATTTGGATAGGATAACCAAATTGATTACAATAAATTATAAAAACAGGTAGCTAGCTAGTTAACATTAAGGAAAGTGCTTATTTCCAGTGTGTGAGTGAGTGTGATTCCAAATTGTGATCAGAATAACCCCTCATTGTGCTTCTTGTGTTTCCCTGCCAGCTGCTGTCGGGGGACACCGACTCGATGCCGAAACCTTCGGAACTCAAGAACTCAGATACCTGTGTCAACACCTGTTACCAACTAGCCAGCTAGCTAGCTAGGTTGCAATGGACCCTGCTTCGCCTGGAATAGCTAACACATGGTTCCTGCGCTGTAGAAGCTGTGTTTATTACGCTCTTGTCCGGGACAATATTGACAATCCAGAGTTCCAATGTGGCAATTGTTTGCTAACGGAGGATTACATGAATGAGGTGGCTATGCTTAACAAACAGATCTCAATTCTGCGCAAACTTATGGGGAAAACATAAATTGGAACTGATTGGGTTACTACTTGACACCAACAAACGGCCCACAATATCTGGCCCCAGCCGTCCTACAATCTAAGCTTGATGCCCTCAATCTCACACAAATCATCAATGAACCTACCAGGTACAACCCTAAATCCGTAACCATGGGCACCCTCATAGATATTATGCTGACCAACTTGCCCTCCAAATACACCTCTGCTGTTTTTAATCAGGATCTCAGCGATCACTGCCTCATTGCCTGTATCCGCTTTTGGTCCACGGTCAAACGACCAACCCTCATCACTGTCATACGCTCCCTAAAACACTTCTGCGAGCAGGCTTTTCTAATTGACCTGGCCCGGGTATCCTGGAAGGATATTGACCTCATCCTGTCAGTAGAGGATGCCTGGTCATTCTTTAAAAGTAATTTCCTCTCCATCTTAAATAAGCATGCCCCTTTCAAAAATGTAGAACTAAGAACAGATATAGCCCTTGGTTCACTCCAGACCTGACTGCCCTTGACCAGCACCTCCTCCCAGCTGCCCACTGCTCTGAGGCTAGGTAATACGGTCACCACCGATAAATCCATGATAATCGAACATTTCAATAAGCGTTTCTCTATGGCTGGCCATGCTTTCCTCCAAATCCAGATAGCAGATGTTCTGAAAGAGCTGCAAAACCTGGACCTGTACAAATCAGCTGGGCTAGACAATCTGGACCCTCTCTTTCTAAAACTATCCGCCGCCATTGTTGCAATCCCTATAAATCAGTCTGTTCAACCTCCTCGTTCGTTTCGTCTGAGATCCCTAAAGATTGGAAAGCTGCAGCGGTCATCCCCCTCTTCAAGGGGGGTGACACTCTAGACCCAAACTGTTATAGACCTATATCCATCCTGCCCTACCTCTCTAAAGTCTCTGAAAGCCAAGTTAATAAACAGATCACTGACCATTTCGAATGCCACCGTACCTTCTCCGCTGTGCAATCCTGTTTCCGAGCTGCTCATGGGTGCACCTCAGCCACGCTCAAGGTCCTAAACGATATCATAACCGCCATCGATAGGAGACAGTACTGTGCAGCCGTCTTCATCAACCTGGCCAAGGCTTTCGACTCTGTCAATCACCGTATTCTTATCGGCAGACTCAATAGCCTTGGTTTCCCAAATGACTGCCTCGCCTGGTTCACCAACTACTTCTCAGATAGAGTTCAGTGTGTCAAATCGGAGGGTCTGTTGTCAAGACCTCTGGCAGTCTCTATGGGGTACCACAGGGTTCAATTCTCGGGCAGACTCTCTTCTCTGTATACATCAATGATGTCGCTCTTGCTGCAGGTGAATCCCTGGTCCACTTCTACGCAGTCGACACCATTCTGTATACTTCTGGCCCTTCTTTGGACACTGTGTTAACTAACCTCCAAACGAGCTTCAATGCCATACAACACTCCTTCCGTGGCCTCCAACTGCTCTTAAACGCTAGTAAAACCAAATGCATGCTTTTCAACCGTTCGCTGCCCGCACCCGCCTGCCCGACTAGCATCACTACTCTGGACGGTTCTGACCTAGAATATGTGGACAACTACAAATACCTAGGTGTCTGGCTAGACTGTAAACTCTCCTTCCAGACTCATATTAAACATCTCCAATCCAAAATCAAATCTAGAATCGGCCAAACTTACCCTTGTAAAAATGACTATCCTACCGATCCTCGACTTTGGCGATGTCATCTACAAAATAGCTTCCAAAACTCTACTCAGCAAACTGGATGCAGTCTATCACAGTGCCATCCGTTTTGTTACCAAAGCCCCTTATACCACCCACCACTGCGACCTGTATGCTCTAGTCGGCTGGCCCTCGCTACATATTCGTTGCCAGACCCACTGGCTCCTGGTCATCTATAAGTCTGTGCTAGGTAAAGCTCTGTCTCCCTCACTAACTTTAAACATCAGCTATCTGAGCAGCTAACCGATCGCTGCAGCTGTATATAGTCCATCTGTAAATAGCCCACCCAATCTACCTACCACATCCCCATATTGTTTTTATTTACTTTCTGCTCTTTTGCACACCAGTATCTCTACTGGTGTGCAAAAGGTGAAATATATATTTTTTTTATATGAATAAATAAATCTGCCCTCCCTAAATCGTGGCATGGAATGGTTCGGCAGAGTTTTAGCCCTCCATAACTGGCTACCAGACTATTGCAGCTCTGTGGGTATAACATTTATTGACAATTTTGATACCTTCTTGAAATAAAGCTCGTATTATAAGGAGGATGGGATCCACCCAAATCATTTGGATTCCTGGATCCTCTCACATCAAAGATGGCGCCGACAGACATGGCAGCTCTGCTTCTAGCTCCTAAGCAACGTTGCAGTATTTTTGCTTTTTTGTGTTACATACAGAACGTTTTTTGTGTGTTACATACAGAACGTTTTTTGTGTGTTACATTAGCCCAGAACGTTTTTTGTGTGTTACATTAGCCCAGAACGTTTTTTTGTGTTATTACATACAGCCGGATATAACTTTTGGTTAAAAGAGCGGTGGTACCTCACCAGCATTGCGACCAGAAATACGACTTTCCTGAATTGGATCCTTTGTTCGTACCCCCCAGGGCAATTTAACTCATCCCAGAGGCTGCTCCAAGACGCCGCTGGCGGAGAAGAGGCATTCAGAGTGGACTTGTAGTCTGACTCAGCAGGCGTGTACACCATCCACCGCTTCCAAGTATATTACTTGCTAAAGTTCAGTCCCTGGACAATAAAGTAGATGAGCTCAGGGTGAGGATCTCCTTCCAGAGAGACATCAGGGACATACTCTGTTTCACGAAATCATGGCTCTCTCTGGATATATTGTCCCCGTCCATACAGCCAGCTGGGTTCTCAGTACATCGCGCAGAGAGGAATAAAGAACTCTCCGGGAAGAAGAAAGGCGGTGGTGTATGTTTCATGATTAACTACTCATGGTGTGATTGTGATAATGTACAGGAACTCAAGTCCTTTTGTTCACCTGACCTAGAACACAATTAAATGGTGACAGTATTAACTCCCAAGAGAATTCTCTTCAGTTATAGTCATAGCCGTGTATATTCCCCCTCAAGCCGTTACCACAACTGCCCTCAAGGAACTACACCGGTCTTTGTGCAAACTGGAAACCACATATCCTGAGGCCGCATTTATTGTACCTGGGGATTTTATTTTAACAAAGCAAATTTGAGAAAAACCTACCGAAGTTCTATTAACACATTGCCTGTAGTACTCGCGCTTCAGAAACACTCGACCATTGTTACTCTCCTTTCCGGGATAGCTACAAGTCCCTCCCCTCCCTCCCTTCAGCAAATCAGATCACGACTCCATTCTGCTCCTCCCTTCCTATAGGTAGAAATTCAAACAGGAAGTTTCAACGCTGGTCTGACCAATCGGAAACCATGCTTCAAGATTATTTTGAACAATCTCACAGACTGGGATATGTTTCAGGTTGCCTCTGAGAATAACATTTATGCTGAATACACGGATACGGTGACTGAGTTAATCAGGAAGTGTATAAGGGATGTTGTTCCCACTATTGAAACCTTCCCTAACCAAAAACCGTGGATAGATGGCAGCATTCGCGCAAAACTGAAAGCGCATACCACCGCATTTAACCACAGCAAGGTGACTGGGAATATGGTTGAATACAAACAGTGTAGTTATTCCCTCCGTAAGCCAATCAAATAGGCAAAATGTCAGTATACAGACAAAGTGGAGTCGCAATTCAACAGCTCAGACATGAGACCTATGTCACAGGGTCTACAGACAATCAAGGATTACAAAGGGAAAACCAGCCACTTCACGGACACCAGTGTCTTCCTCCCAGACAAGCTAAACACCTTCTTTGCCTGCTTTGAGGATAGTAGTGTCACCGACACGGCCCGCTACCAAGGACTGTGGGCTCTCCTTCTTTGTGGCCGACGTGAGTAAGAGATTTAAGCGTGTTGCTGCCGGCCCAAACGGTATCCCTAGCCGCCGCATCCTCAGAGCAGCTGGCTGGAGTGTTTACGAACAAATTCAATCTCTCCCTATGCCAGTCCTCACTTGCTTCAAGATGTCCACCATTGTTCCTGTAATCAAGAAAGCTAAGGTAACTGAACTAAATGACTGTCGCCCTGTAGCACTCACTTCTATCATCATGAAGCGCTGTGATAGGCTAGTTAAGGATTGTATCACCTCCACCTTACCCGACACCCTAGACCAACTTCAATTTGCATACCGCCCCAATAGATCCAGAGACGATGTAATTGCCATCGCACTGCAAACTTCCCTAACTCATCTGGACAAGAGGAATACTTACAATGTATTCGGAAAGTATTCAGACCCATTGACTTTTTCCAAATTTTGTTAGGTTACAGCCTTATTCTAAAAGTGATTCAATTCATGTTTTTCCTAATCAATCTACACACAATACCCCATAATGACAAAGTGAAAAAAAGGTTTTACAAATTTTAGCAAATGTATGGAAAATAACAAACAGAAATACATTATTTACATAAGTATTCAGACCCTTTGCATTAAGACTCGAAAAATAGCTCCGATGCATCTATTTCCATTGATCATCCTTGAGATGTTTCTACAACTTGATTAGAGTCCACCTGTAGTAAATTCAATTGATTGGACATAATTTGGAAAGGCACACACCTGTCTATATAAAGTCCCATAGCTAACAGTGCATGTAAGAGCAAAAACCAAGGAATTGTCCATAGAGCTCCAAGACAGGATAGTGTCGAGGCACAGATCTGAGGAAGGGTACCAAAATGTTTCTGCAGCATTGATGCTCACCAAGAACACAGTGGCCTCCATCATTCTTATATGGAAGAAGTTTGGAACCACCAAGACTCTTCCAAGAGCTGGCCGCCCGGCCAAACTGAGCATTCGCACCATCCCTACAGTGAAGTGTGGTGGTGGCAGCATCATGCTGTGGGGATGTTTTTCAGCGGCAGGGACTGGGAGACTAGTCAGCCGCCCGGCCAAACTGAGCAATCACGGGAGAAGGGCCTTTGTCAGGGAGGTGACCAAGAACCCGATGGTCACACTGACAGAGCTCCAGAGTCCTTCTGGAGATGGGATAACAATCCAGAAAGACAGCCATCTCTGCAGCACTCCACTGCGGTACCGTCGATGTGGATAGGGGCGTGCTCCCTCTATCCAAGTCCACGATCAGCTCCTTTGTTTTGTCGACATTGAGTGAGAGGTTATATTACCTGGCACAGACCCAGGGCCCAAGCTTAATGATGAGCTTGGAGGGTATTATAGTGTTGAATGCTGAGCTATAGTCAATGAACAGCATTCTTACATAGGTATTCCTCTTGTCCAGATGGGATAGGGCAATGTGCAGTGC
Source organism: Salmo salar (assembly GCF_965601325.2). Taxonomy (NCBI): domain Eukaryota; kingdom Metazoa; phylum Chordata; class Actinopteri; order Salmoniformes; family Salmonidae; genus Salmo; species Salmo salar. The sequence continues at coordinate 99,076,047 of NC_138296.1, read as the reverse complement.
GATGGCGATTGCCTCGTCTGTGGATCTATTGGGGGGAAGGGGGTATGCAAATTGAAGTGGGTTTAGGGTGTCAGGTAAGGTAGAGGTGATATTATCCTTAACTAGCCTCTCAAAGCACTTCATGATGACAGAAGTGAGTGCTACGGGGCGATAGTCATTTAATTCAGTTAGCTTTGCTTTCTTGTGTACAAGAACAATGGTGGACATCTTGAAGCAAGTGGGGACAGCAGACTGGAATAGGGAGAGATTGAATACGCCCGTAAACACTCCAGCCAGCTGGTCTGCACATGCTCTGAGGACGCGGATAGGGATGCCGTCTGGGCCGGCAGCCTTGCGAAGGTTAATACGCTTTAATGTCTTACTCACAGAGGGCACACACTTAATATGTTGTCAAGTCTGTTGTGAATGTATTGTCATTATTTTGTTTTTACTGCCTTAAATTTTCCGGACCACAGGAAGAGTAGCTGCTGTTTGGCAGGAACTAATCCATAATAAATACAAATAAAAAAATACATTAATATGCTGTGAAACAGGTAGCTAGCTAGTTAGCAATACGATTCTGTATAAACAGGGAGCAAGATAGTTAGCAGTAAGATGCTTTAAAAACAGGTAGCTAGCTAGTTAGCAGTAAGATGCTTTAAAAACAGGTAGCTAGCTAGTTAGCAGTAAGATTCTGTAAAAACAGGGAGCAAGATAGTTAGCAGTAAGATGCTTTAAAAACAGGTAGCTAGCTAGTTAGCAGTAAGATTCTGTAAAAACAGGTAGCTAGCTAGTTAGCAGTAAGATTCTGTAAAAACAGGGAGCAAGATAGTTAGCAGTAAGATGCTTTAAAAACAGGTAGCTAGCTAGTTAGCAGTAAGATTCTGTAAAAACAGGGAGCAAGATAGTTAGCAGTAAGATTCTGTAAAAACAGGGAGCAAGATAGTTAGCAGTAAGATGCTTTAAAAACAGGTAGCTAGCTAGTTAGCAGTAAGATGCTTTAAAAACAGGTAGCTAGCTAGTTAGCAGTAAGATGCTGTAAAAACAGGGAGCAAGATAGTTAGCAGTAAGATGCTTTAAAAACAGGTAGCTAGCTAGTTAGCAGTAAGATTCTGTAAAAACAGGTAGCTAGCTAGTTAGCAGTAAGATGCTGTAAAAACAGGGAGCAAGATAGTTAGCAGTAAGATGCTTTAAAAACAGGTAGCTAGCTAGTTAGCAGTAAGATGCTGTAATTTTGGTAGCTGCTAGTAAGCATTAAGACGCTGTGAAAACACCCAGCTAACACGTAACATTCTGAGAACCACATGTTTCTTAGAGCTTTGTGAGAGCATGGTTGTCAAATCAAATTCAATTTTATTGGTCACACATATTTAGCAGATGTTATTGTAGCGAAATGCTTGTGTTCCCAGCTCCAACAGTGCAGTAATATCTAACTAAATGCTTGTGTTCCTAGCTCCAACAGTGCAGTAATATCTAACTAAATGCTTGTGTTCCTAGCTCCAACAGTGCAGTAATATCTAACTAAATGCTTGTGTTCCCAGCTCCAACAGTGCAGTAATATCTCACTAAATGCTTGTGTTCCCAGCTCCAACAGTGCAGTAATATCTAACTAAATGCTTGTGTTCCTAGCTCCAACAGTGCAGTAATATCTAACTAAATGCTTGTGTTCCTAGCTCCAACAGTGCAGTAATATCTAACTAAATGCTTGTGTTCCCAGCTCCAACAGTAATATCTAACTAAATGCTTGTGTTCCTAGCTCCAACAGTGCAGTAATATCTCACTAAATGCTTGTGTTCCTAGCTCCAACAGTGCAGTAGTATCTAACAATTCACAACAATACACAAATATAAAAGTCACAGAATGGAATTAAGAAATATATAAATATTAGAACGAGTAATGTCGGAGTTGCAATTGACTAAAATACAGTAGAATAGAATACAGTATTTACATACATTGCCTTCGGAAAGTATTCTGAACCCTTGACTTTTTCCACATTTTGTTACATTACAACCTTATTCTAAGCAATCTAAACACAATAGCCCATAATGACAAAGCGACAACAGGTTTTTAGATTTTTTTGCAAATGTATTCAAAATAAAGAAACGGAAATACATAATTTACATAAGTCTTCAGACCCTTTGCTATGACACTTGAAATTGAGCTCAGGTGCATCCTGTTTCCATTGATCATCCTTGAGATGTTTCTACAACTTAATTGGAGTCCACCTGTGATAAATTCAATTGAATGGACATAATTTTGAAAGGCACACACCTGTCTATATAAGGTCCCACACACACCTGTCTATATATGGTCCCACACACACCTGTCTATATAAGGTCCCGCAGTTGACAGTGCCTGTAGTGCAGTTGACAGTGCAAGAACACAGTGGCCTCCATCATTCTTAAATGGAAGAAGTTTGGAACCACCAAGACTCTACCTAGAGCTGGCCACCCGGCCAAACTGAGCAATTGGGGGAGAATAGCCTTGGTCAGGGAGGTGACCAAGAACCTGATGGTCACTCTGACAGAGCTCTAGAGTTCCTCTGTGAAGATAGCAGAACCTTCTAGAAGGACAACCATCTCTGCAGCATTCCACCAATCAGGCCTTTCTGGTAGCGTGGCCAGACGGAAGCCACTCCTCAGTAAAAGGCACATGACAGTCCGCTTGGACTAAGGACAAGGGACTCTCAGACCATGAGAAACAAGATTATCTGGTCTGATGAAACCAAGATTGAACTCTTTGGCCTGAATGCCAAGCGTCACGTCTGGAGGAAACCTGAAGCATGGTGGTGGCAGCATCATGCTGTGGGGATGTTTTTCAGCAGCAGGGACTGGGAGACTAGTCAGGATCGAGGGAAAGATGAACGGAGCAAAGTACAGAGATCCTTGATGAAAACCTGCTCCAGAGCACTAACGACCTCAGACTGGGGTGAAGTTTCACCTTCCAACCTGACAACGACCCTAAGCACGCAGCCAAGACAATGCAGGATTGGGACAAGGTTCAATGTCCTTGAGTGGACCAACCAAAGCCCGGACCTGAAAATAGCTGTACAGTGGCACTCCCCATCCAACCTGACAGAGCTTGAGAGGATCTGCAGAGAAGAATGGGAGAAAATCCCCAAATACAGGTGTGCCAAGATTGTAGCATCCTACCGAAGACTCGAGGCTGTAATCGCTGCCAAAGGTGCTTCAACAAAGTACATTTACATTTTTACATTTTTAGTCATTTAGCAGACGCTCTTATCCAGAGCGACTTACAGTAGGGAATGCATACATTCAATTTCATTATTTTTTTTTTCTGTGCTGGCCCCCCGTGGGAATCAAACCCACAACCCTGATGTTGCAAACACCATGCTCTACCAACTGAGCTAAAGGGTCTGATTACTTATATAAATACAACATTACAGTGGGTTTCTTTTTTAAAATGTACAAATTAATATTTTTAGATTTGTCATTATGGGGTATTGTGTGATTGATTAGAATAAGGCTGTAACCTAACAGAATCCGGAAAATGGGGTCTGAATACTTTCCGAAGGCACTGTATGAGATTGGTTTCTCAAATGACTGCCTCGCCTGGTTCACCAGCTACTTTGCAGACAAAGTTCAGTGTGTCAAATTGGAGGGCCTGTTGTCCGGACCACTGGCTGTCTCTATCGGGGTGCCACAGGGTTCAATTCTTGGGCCGACTCTTTCCTCTGTATATATCAAATCAAATTTATTTATATAGCCCTTCTTACGTCAGCTGATATCTCAAAGTGCTGTACAGAAACCCAGCTTAAAACCCCAAACAGCAAGTAATGCAGGTGTAGAAGCATGGTGGCTAGAAAAAACTCCCTAGAAAGGCCAAAACCTAGGAAGAAACCTAGAGAGGAACAAGGCTATGAGGGGTGGCCAGTCCTCTTCTGGTTGTGCCGGGTGGGGATTATAACAGAACATGGCCAAGATGTTCAAATGTTCATAAATGACCAGCATGGTCAAATAATAATAATCATAGTAGTTGTCAAGGGTGCAACAGGTCAGCACCTCAGGAGTAAATGTCAGTTGGCTTTTCATAGCCGATCATTGAGAGTATCTCTACCGCTCCTGCTGTCTATTGGAGAGTTGAAAACAGCAGGTCTGGGACAGGAGCACGTCCGGTGAACAGGTCAGGGTTCCATACCCGCAGGCAGAACAGTTGAAAATGGAGCAGCAGCACGGCCAGGTGGACTGGGGACAGCAAGGAGTCATCATGCCAGGTAGTCCTGAGGCATGGTCCTAGGGCTCAGGTCCTCCGAGAGAGAGAAAGAAAGAAAGAGAGAAAGAGAGAATTAGAGAGAATTAGAGAGAGCATACTTAAATTCACACAGGACACCGGATAAGACAGGAGAAATACTCCAGATATAACAGACTGACCCTAGCCCCCGACACATAAACTACTGCAGCATAAATACTGGAGGCTGAGACAGGAGGGGTCAGGAGACACTGTGGCCCCATCCGATGATACCCCCGGACAGGGCCAAACAGGCAGGATATAACCCCATCCACTTTGCCAAAGCACAGCCCCCACACCACTAGAGGGATATCTTCAACCACCAACTTACCATCCTGAGACAAGGCCGAGTATAGCCCACAAAGATCTCCGCCACGGCACAACCAAAGGGGGGGGCCGCCAACCCAGACAGGAAGACCACATCAGTGATTCAACCCACTCAAGTGACGCAGCCCTCCTAGGGACGGCATGGAAGAACACCAATAAGCCAGTGACTCAGCCCCTGTAATAGGGTTAGAGGCAGAGAATCCCAGTGGAGAGAGGGGAACTGGCCAGGCAGAGACAACAAGGGCGGTTCGTTGCTCCAGAGCCTTTCCGTTCACATTCACAGTCCTGGGCCAGACTACACTCAATCATAGGACCCACTGAAGAGATGAGTCTTCAGTAAAGACTTAAAGGTTGAGACTGAGTCTGCATCTCTCACATGGGTAGGCAGACCATTCCATAAAAATTGAGCTCTATAGGAGAAAGCCCTGCCTCCAGCTGTTTGCTTAGAAATTCTAGGGACAATTAGGAGGCCTGCGTCTTGTGACCGTAGCGTACGTGTAGGTTTGTACGGCAGGACCAAATCGGAAAGATAGGTAGGAGCAAGCCCATGTAATGCTTTGTAGGATTTGCAGTAAAACCATGAAAACAGCCCTTGCCTTAACAGGAAGCCAGTGTAGGGAGGCTAGCACTGGAGTAATATGATCAAATTTTTTGGTTCTAGTCAGGATTCTAGCAGCCGTATTTAGCACTAACTAAAGTTTATTTAGTGCTTTATCCAGATAGCCAGAAGGTAGAGCATTGCAGTAGTCCAACCTTGAAGTAACAAAAGCATGGATTAATTTTTCTGCGTCATTTTTGGACAGAAAGTTTCAGATTTTTTTCAATGTTACGTAGATGGAAAAAAGCTGTCCTTGAAACAGTCTTGATATGTTCTTCAAAAGAGAGATCAGCGTCTAGAGTAACGCCGAGGTCCTTCACAGTTTTATTTGAGATGACTGTACAACCATCAAGATTAATTCTCAGATTCAACAGAAGATGTCTTTGTTTCTTGGGACCTAGAACAAGCATCTCTGTTTTGTCCGAGTTTGAAAGTAGAAAGTTTGCAGCCATCCACTTCCTTATGTGTGAAACACAGGCTTCTAGCGAGGGCAATTTTGGGGCTTCACCATGTTTCATTGAAATGTACAGCTGTGTGTCATCCGCATAGCAGTGAAATTTAACATTATGTTTTCGAATGACATCCACAAGAGGTAGAATATATAGTGAAAACAATAGTGGTCCTAAAACGGAACCTTGAGGAACACCGAAATTTACAGTTGATTTGTCAGAGGACAAACCATTCATTCACAGAGACAAACTGATATCTTTCCGACAGATATGCTCTAAACCAGGCCAGAACTTGTCCGTGGAGACCAATTTGGGTTTCCAATCTCTCCAAAAGAATATGGTGATGGATGGTATCAAAAGCAGCACAAAGATCTAGGAGCATGAGGACAGATGCAGAGCCTCGGTCTGATGCCATTAAAAGGTAATTTACCACCTTCACAAGTGCAGTCTCAGTGCTATGATGGGGTCTAAAACCAGACTGAAGCGTTTCGTGTACATTGTTTGTCTTTAGGAAGGCAGTGAGCTGCAACAGCTTTTTCAAAAAATTTGGAGAGGAATGGAAGATTCAATATAGGCCGATAGTTTTTTATATTTTCTGGGTCAAGATTTGGCTTTTTTCAAAAGAGGCTTTATTACAACCATTTTTTTTTGAGTTTGGTACACATCCGGTGGATAGAGAGCCGATTATGTTCAACATAGGAGGGACAGGAAGCAGCTCTTTCAGTAGTTTAGTTGGAATAGGGTCCAGTATGCAGCTTGGCGGTTTAGAGGCCATGATTATTTTCATCATTGCGTCAAGAGATATAGTACTAAAACACTTTAGTGTCTCCCTTGATCCTAGGTCCTGGCAGAGTTGTGCAGACCTAGGACAACAGAGCTTTGGAGGAATACGCAGATTTAAAGAGGAGTCCGTAATTTGCTTTCTAATGATCATGATCTTTTCCCCTTTAGAAATTCATGAATTTATTACTGCTGAAGTGAATGCCATCCTCTCTTGGGGAACGCTGCTTTTTAGTTAGCTTTGCGACAGTATCAAAAATAAATTTCGGATTGTTCTTATTTTCCTCAATTAAGTTGGAAAAATAGGATGATCGAGCAGCAGTGAGAGCTCTTCGATACTGCACAGTACTGTCTTTCCAAGCTAGTCAGAAGACTTCCATTTTGGTGTGGCGCCATTTCCGATCCAATTTTCTGGAAGCTTGCTTCAGAGCTCGTATATTTTCTGTATACCAGGGAGCTAGTTTCTTAAGACAAATGTTTTTAGTTTTTAGAGGTGCAACTGCATCTAGGGTATTGCGCAAAGTTATATTGAGTTCCTCAGTTAGGTGGTTAACTGATTTTTGTCCTCTGACGTCCTTGGGTAGGCAGGGGGAGTCTGGAAGGGCATCAAGGAATCTTTGGGTTGTCTGAGAATTTATAGCGCGGCTCTTGATGATCCTTGATTGGGGTCTGAGCAGATTATTTGTTGCGATTGCAAATGTAATAAAATGGTGGTCCGATAGTCCAGGATTATGAGGAAAACATTAAGATCCACAACATTTATTCCAAGGGACAAAACTAGGTCCAGAGTATGACTGTGGCAGTGAGTAGGTCCAGAGACATGTTGGACAAAACCCACTGAGTCGATGATTGCTCCGAAAGCCTTTTGGAGTGGGTCTGTGGACTTTTCCATGTGAATGTTAAAGTCACCAAAAATGAGAATATTATCTGCTGTGACTAAAAGGTCCGATAGGAATTCAGGGAACTCAGTGAGGAAAGCTGCATATGGCCCAGGAGGCCTGTAAACAGGTGCTATAAAAAGTGATTGAGTAGGCTGCATAGATTTCATGACTAGAAGCTCAAAAGACGAAAAACTTGTTTTTTTAGGGGGGGGTAAATCGAAATTTGCTATTGTAAATGTTAGCAACACCTCCGCCTTTGCGGGATGCACGGGGGATATGGTCACTAGTGTAACCAGGAGGTGAGGCCTCATTTAACACAGTAAATTCATCAGGCTTAAGCCATGTTTCAGTCAGGCCAATCACATCAAGATTATTATCAGTGATTAGTTAATTGACTATAACTGCCCTTGAAGTGAGGGATCTAACATTAAGTAGCCCTATTTTGAGATGTGAGGTATCACGATCTCTTTCAATAATGGTAGGAATGGAGGAGGTCTTTATTCTAGTGAGATTGCTAAGGCGAACACCTCCATGTTTAGTTTTGCCCAACCTAGGTCGAGGCACAGACACGGTCTCAATGGGGATAGCTGAGCTGACTACACTGACTGTGCTAGTGGCAGATTCCACTAAGCTGGCAGGCTGGCTAACAGCCTGCTGCCTGGCCTGCACCCTATTTCATTGTGGAGCTTGGGGAGTTAGAGCCCTGTCTATGTTCATAGATAAGATGAGAGCACCCCTCCAGCTAGGATGGAGTCCATCACTCCTCAACAGGCCAGGCTTGGTCCTATTTGTGGGTGAGTCCCAGAAAGAGGGCCAATTATCTACAAATTCTATCTTTTGGGAGGGGCAGAAAACAGTTTTCAACCAGCAATTGAGTTGTGAGACTCTGCTGTAGAGCTCATCACTCCCCCTAACTGGGAGGGGGCCAAAGACAATTACTCGATGCCGACACATCTTTCTAGCTGATTTACACGCTGAAGCTATGTTGCGCTTGGTGACCTCTGACTGTTTCATCCTAACATCGTTGGTGCCGACGTGGATAACAATATCTCTATACTATCTACACTCGCCAGTTTTAGCTTTAGCCAGCACCATCTTCAGATTAGCCTTAACGTCAGTAGCCCTGCCCCCTGGTAAACAGTGTATGATCGCTGGATGATTCGTTTTAAGTCTAATACTGCGGGTAATGGAGTCGCCAATGACTAGGGTTTTCAATTTGTCAGAGATAATGGTGGGAAGCTTCGGCTTCGGCGTGTCAGACCCCGGAACGGGAAGAGTAGAGGCCAGAGAAGGCTCGGCCTCTGACTCCGACTCGCTGCTTAATGGGGAGAACCGGTTGAAAGTTTCTGTCGGCTGAATGAGCGACACCGGTTGAGCATTCCAACAGCATTACCCTCCATAAGCCATGAGAAAGTTGTCCGGCTGCAGGGACCGTGCGAGGGGATTTATACTAACGTAACTATCTGTACTTACTGGTGGCACAGACGCGGTTTCATCCTTTCCTACACTGAAATTACCCTTGCCTAACAATTGCGTCTTAAGCAGCACAGCTATCCTCGCCGTAGGCGATCGTTCTCCTGTATATTAGCGACTGCAATTAGAAGGACATCAAGGATGATCAAGGACATCAGCCACGGCCTGTTCACCCCGCTATCATCCAAAAGGTGCACCTTTTGGTGCACCAAAGCTGGGACTGAGAGACTGAAAAACAGCTTTTATCTCAAGACTGTCAGACTGTTAAACTAGCCGGCTACCACCCAGATACTCATCCCTGCACCTTGGAGGCTGCTGCACAATACAATTGAAGGTGGAAGTTTACATACAGTTAGGTTGGATTCATTAAAACTCGTTTTTCAACCACTCCACAAATTTCTTGTTAACAAACTATAGTTTTGTCAAGTCGGTTATCTACTTTGTGCATGACACAAATAATTGACATCATTTGAGTCAATTGGAGGTGTACCTGTGGTTGTATTTCAAGGCCTACCTTCAACCTCAGTCTTCAACCCCGAGGCTCCGCATCTGTCCTCGTGCTCCTAGATCTTAGTGCTGCTTTTGATACCATCGATCACCACATTATTTTGGAGAGGTTGGAAACCCAAATTGGTCTACACGGACGAGTTCTGGCCTGGTTTAGATCTTATCTGTCGGAAAGACATCAGTTTGTCTCTGTGAATGGTTTGTCTTCTGACAAATCAACTGTAAATTTCGGTGTTCCTCAAGGTTCCGTTTTAGGACCACTATTGTTTTCACTATATATTTTACCTCTTGGGGATGTCATTCGAAAACATAATGTTAAATTTCACTGGTATGTGGATGACACACAGCTGTACATTTCAATGAAACATGGTGAAGCCCCAAAATTGCCCTCGCTAGAAGCCTGTGTTTCAGACATAAGGAAGTGGATGGCTGCAAACTTTCTACTTTTCACCTCTTATGGACAGACGTTCCGCTAGCGGAATGCCTCACCAATATCCAATGGTAGCGCCTGGCGCGAAATACGAAAAACCTTAAAAATGCTATAATTTCAATTTCTCAAACATATGACCATTTTACACCATTTGAAAGATAAGACTCTCCTTTATCTAACCACATTGTCCGATTTCAAATATGCTTTACAGCGAAAGCAAAACATTAGATTATGTCAGGAGAGTACCTAGCCAGAAATAATCAGACACCCATTTTTCAAGCTAGCATATATGTCACAAAAACCAAAACCACAGCTAAATGCAGCACTAACCTTTGATGATCTTCATCAGATGACACTCCTAGGACATTATGTTATACAATACATGCATGTTTTGTTCAATCAAGTTCATATTTATATCAAAAACCAGCTTTTTACATTAGCATGTTTTGTTCAGAACTAGCATACCCACCGAAAACCTCCGGTGAATTTACTAAATTACTCACGATTAACGTTCACAAAATACATACAAATTATTTTAAGAATTATAGATACAGAACTCCTTTATGCAATCACGGTGTCAGATTTTAAAATAGCTTTTCGGTGAAAGCACATTTTGCAATATTCTGAGTAGATAGCCCGGCCATCATGGCTAGCTAATTTGACACCCACCAAGTTTGGCCCTCACCAAACTCAGATTTACTATAAGAAAAATTGGATTACCTTTGCTGTTCTTCATCAGAATGCACTCCCAGGACTTCTACTTCAACAACAAATGTTGTTTTGGTTCCAAATAATCCATAGTTATATCCAAATAGCTCCGTTTTGTTTGTGCGTTCAAGTCACTATCCGAAGGGTGACGCGCCGGCGCATTTCGTGACAAAAAAAATTCAAAATATTCCATTACCGTACTTCGAAGCATGTCAAACGCTGTTTAAAATAAATTATGAGATTTTTCTCGTAAAATAGCGATAATATTCCAACCGCGCGACGTTGTATTCGTTCAAACACTGAAAGAAAAAAATGGAGTCGTCTTGTGCACGCGCGTCTGAGTGTCATTGTTCCCAGAAGGACCACTCACAAAAACCCCTGCTGTTTTTCGCCAAGAGACTGCAGAGCTCTCATTCCACTTTCTGGCGCCTTCTTAGAGCCAATGAAAGCCTTAGAAAATGTAACGTTACAGCATAGATGCTGTATTTTTGATAGAGATGACCTAGAAGGACAAGAAATGGTCAGACAGAGCACTTCCTGTATAGAATCTTCTCAGGTTTTGGCCTGCCATATGAGTTCTGTTATACTCACAGACACCATTCAAACAGTTTTAGAAACTTTAGAGTGTTTTATATCTAAACCTACTAATTATATGCATATTCTAGTTTCTGGGCAGGAGTAGTAACCAGATTAAATCGGGTACATTTTTTAACCGGCCGTGAAAATACTGCCCCCTATCCCAAACAGGTTAAACTCGGACAAAACAGAGATGCTTGTTCTAGGTCCCAAGAAACAAAGAGATCTTCTGTTAAATCTGACAATTAATCTTGATGGTTGTACAGTCGTCTCAAATAAAACTGTGAAGGACCTCGGCGTTAGTCTGGACCCTGATCTCTCTTTTGAAGAACATATCAAGACTGTTTCAAGGGCAGCTTTTTTCCATCTATGTAACATTGCAAAAATCAGGAACTTTCTGTCCAAAAATGATGCAGAAAAATTCATCCATGCTTATGTCACTTCTAGGTTAGACTACTGCAATGCTCTACTTTCCGGCTAAAGCAATAAATAAACTTCAGTTAGTGCTAAACACGGCTGCTAGAATCTTGACAAGAACCCCAAAATTTAAACACATTACTCGAGTGCTAGCCTCTCTACTCTGGCTTCCTGTTAAGGCAAGGGCTGATTTCAAGGTTTTACTGCTAACCTACAAAGCATTACATGGGCTTGCTCCTACCTATCTTTCCAATTTGGTCCTGCCGTACATACCAACACGTACGCTACGGTCACAAGACGCAGGGCTCCTAATTGTCCCTAGAATTTCTAAGCAAACAGCTGGAGGCAGGGCTTTTTCCTATAGAGCTCCATTTTTATGGAATGGTCTGCCTACCCATGTGAGAGATGCAGACTCAGTCTCAACCTTTAAGTCTTTTCTGAAGACTCATCTCTTCAGTGGGTCCTATGATTGAGTGTAGTCTGGCCCAGGAGTGTGAAGGTGAACGGAAAGGCTCTGGAGCAACGAACCACCCTTGTTGTCTCTGCCTGGCCAGTTCCCCTCTCTCCACTGGGATTCTCTGCCTCTAACCCTATTACAGGGGCTGAGTCACTGGCTTATTGGTGTTCTTCCATGCCGTCCCTAGGAGGTGTGCGTCACTTGAGTGGGTTGCGTCACTGACGTGGTCTTCCTGTCTGGGTTGGCGCCCCCCCCTTGGGTTGTGCCGTGGCGGAGATCTTTGTGGGCTATCCTCGGACTTGTCTCAGGATGGTAAGTTGGTGGTTGAAGATATCCCTCTAGTGGTGTGGGGGCTGTGCTTTGGCAAAGTGGGTGTGGTTATATCCTGCCTGTTTGGCCCTGTCCGGGGGTATCATCGGATGGGGCCACAGTGTCTCCTGACCCCTCCTGTCTCAGCCTCCAGTATTTATGCTGCAGTAGTTTATGTGTCGGGCGGCTAGGGTCAGTCTGTTATATCTGGGGTATTCCTCCTGTCTTATCCGGTGTCCTGTGTGAATTTAAGTATGCTCTCTCTAATTCTCTCTTTCTCTCTTTCTTTCTTTCTTTCTCTCTCTCGGAGGACCAGAGCCCTAGGACCATGCCTCAGGACTAACTGACATGATGACTCCTTGCTGTCCCCAGTCCACCTGGCCGTGCTGCTGCTCCAGTTTCAACTATTCTGCCTGCGGGTATGGAACCCTGACCTGTTCACTGGACGTGCTACCTGTCCCACACCTGCTGTTTTCAACTCTCTAGAGACAGCAGGAGCGGTAGAGATACTCTGAATGATCGGCTATGAAAAGCCAACTGATATTTACTCCTGAGGTGCTGACCCGTGGCACCTTCGACAACTACTGTGATTATTATTATTTGACCCTGCTGGTCATTTATGAACATTTTAACATCTTGGCCATGTTCTGTTATCTCCACCCGGCACAGCCAGAAGAGGACTGGCCACCCCTCATAGCCTGGTTCCTCTCTAGGTTTCTTCCTAGGTTTTGGCCTTTCTAGGGAGTTTTTCCTAGCCACCGTGCTTCTACACCTGCATTGCTTTCTGTTTGGGGTTTTAGGCTGGGTTTCTGTACAGCACTTTGAGATATCAGCTGATGTAAGAAGGGCTATATAAATACATTTGATTTGATTTGATGATATTTTTGTCCTTCCTGTTTAGCTCCCGAGTGGCGCAGCGGTCTAAGGCATCTCAGTGCAAGAGGCATCACTGCAGTCCTTGGTTCAAATCCAGGCTGCATCACATCCAGCTGTGATTAGGAGTCCCATAGGACGGCGCACAATTGGCCCAGTGTAGACCGTCATTGTAAAATAGAATTTGTTTTTAAAACCTGTTGAGGACAGACGTTCCACTAGCGGAACGCCTCGCCAATATCCAATGGAAGAACGTGGCGCGAAATACAAAAACCTCAAAATTGCAATAATTTCAATTTTTCAAACATACGACTATTTTACACCATTTTCAAGACAAGACTCTCGTTAATCTAACCACGTTGTCCGATTTCAAAAAGGCTTTACAGCAAAAGCAAAACATTAGATTATGTTAGGAGAGTACATAGCCAAAAACAATCACACAGCCATTTTCCAAGCAAGCATATATGTCACATAACCACAGCTAAATACAGCACTAACCTTTGATGATCTTCATCAGATGACACTCCTAGGACATTATGTTATACAATACATGCGTGTTTTGTTCAATCAAGTTCATATTTATATCAAAAACCAGCTTTTTACATTAGCATGTGATGTTCAGAACTAGCATACCCACCAAAAACTTCCAGTGAATTTACTAAATTACTCACGATAAACGTTGACAAAATACATAACAATTATTTTAAGAATTATAGATACAGAACTCCTTTGAGCAATCGCTATGTCCGATTTTAAAATAGCTTTTCGGCGAAAGCACATTTTGCAATATTCTGAGTACATAGCTCGGCCATCACGGCCAGCTATTTTGACATCCGCCAACTTCGGGGTCACCTAAACGCAGAATTACTATTAGAAAAATTGGATTACCTTTGCTGTTCTTCGTCAGAATGCACTCCCAGGACTTCTACTTCAACAACAAATGATGTTTTTGTTCCAAATAATCCATAGTTATGTCCAAATACCTCTGTTTTGTTCGTGCGTTCAGGTCACTATCCAAAGGGTAATGCGAGCCAAAAAAATTGAAAATGTTCCTTTACCGTACTTAGAAGCATGTCAAACGCTGTTTAAAATCAATTTTTATGGTATTTTTCTCGTAAAATAGCGATAATATTCCAACCGGACAATAGTGTATTCATTCAAAGAGGAAAAGAAAAAACAGCATGGTCGTGTGACCGCGCATATCCAATCTCTTTGTCACCAGGCAGACCACTGACAAACTGAGCTACCATACTCTGCCCAGAGACAGAAGACGGCTCTGGGCAGAGAACCAATGGAAGCCTTAGGAAGTGCTACGTAACCCCTCAGATACTGTAGTTTCGATAGAGAATCAAAAGAAGAACTACAAATTCTCAGACTGGCCACTTCCTGCTTGGAATCTTCTCAGGTTTTTGCCTGCCATATGAGTTCTGTTATACTCACAGACACCATTCAAACAGTTTTAGAAACTTCAGAGTGTTTTCTATCCACATCTAATAATAATATGCATATTCTCATTTCTGGGCAAGAGTTGTAACCAGTTTAAATCGGGTACGTTTTTTTCATCCGGCCGTGAAAATACTGCCCCCTATCCCAAACAGGTGACTTGTCTAGTTAAATAAAGTTTAAATAAAAAATACATTGTGTTCTGGAGGGCAGGCAGTGTACCCCAGGTGAAGTTTTGGTCAGGCCACACCACCCTCTGGAGAGCCCTGTGGTTGCAGGTGCTGCAGTTTCCTTCTTCACCACACTGTCTGTGTAGGTGGACCATTTCAGATTGTCAGTGATGTGTACGCAGAGGACCATAAAGCTTTACACCTTTTCCACTGCAGTCTTGTCGATGTGGATAAGGGCTTGCTCCCTCTGCTGTTTCTTAAAATCCACGATCAGCTCCTTTGTTTTGTTGACGTTGAGGGAGAGGTTATTTTCCTGGCACCAGTCCACCAGGACCCTCACCTCCTCCCTGTAGGCTGTCTTGTCATTGTTGGTAATCAGGCCCACTACCGTTGTGTCATCTGCAAACTTGATGATTGAGTTGGAGGAGTGCGTGGCCATGCAGTCGTGGGTGAACAGGGAGTACAGGAGGTGGCTGAGCACTGACCCTTGTGGGGCACCTGTGTTGAGGATCAGCGCAGTGGAGGTGTTGTTTCCTACCTTCACCACCTGGGGGCGGCCTGTCAGGAAGTCCAGGACCTAGTTGCAAAGGGCAGGGTTCATGTGTCATCTGCAAACTTGATGATTGAGTTGGAGGAGTGCGTGGCCATGCAGTCGTGGGTGAACAGGGAGTACAGGAGGTGGCTGAGCACTGACCCTTGTGGGGCACCTGTGTTGAGGATCAGCGAAGTGGAGGTGTTGTTTCCTACCTTCACCACCTGGGGGCGGCCTGTCAGGAAGTCCAGGACCTAGTTGCACAGGGCAGGGTTCAGACCCAGGGCCCCGAGCTTAATGATGAGCTTGGAGGGTACTTTGTTGTTGAAGGCTGAGCTATAGTCAATGAACAGCATTCTGTTGTCGGTATTCCTCTTGTCCAGATAGGATAGGTCAGTGAGCAGTGCGATGGCGATTGCATCATCTGTGGATCTATTGGGGCGGTAAGCAAATTGAAGTGGATCTAGGGTGTCAGGTAAACCCACTTTAATGTCCTATGGTTATCCAGCATACAACCTTCTCACAACTTTCTGGGAATGGAGCAGGATAATTGCTTGGTTTTGGAAAATTCGCAGCATAAGGAACTTGAACGTTTCCTGAAAGTAGAAACATGGTTACGTTTAATTTCTATTTTGGTAATTTTCTAGGAGTGTTCTCCAACTGGTTTAACATTGGGAATGTTCTCAAATAGTTCAGTACATTAAGAAACAATGTTCAGTACTTCAGTATAACGTTTCCTACAGGTTTCCTCATGGTTATATTTAAAGTCATGTTCTCAAATTGCTCGAAGAACAATGTTCTTCTTACTTTCTTATGTCTTTCTTATTCTCTCTGGCACCAAAACGTTTAAAAAGTGTTGATAGGGGACAGAATGCGATCGGACCGTCATATAATTGGCATATATATTACTCTTCCAAAATATTCCTTGTGGGCAAGGATATTAGAAATTTAATAAAAGCCTACTGGATGACAACTTGTTTTTAAGTAGGACAGAATAATTTATAACTGACTTTTGCAGACATGACATAGGTACAGCAGATCCCCTTATAGTATGGGACACCTTTAAATGTGCCTTTAGAGGCCATGCAATTCAGTAGTCATGTCACGCCCTGACCTGAGAGAGCCTTTTTATGTCTCTATTTAGGTTTGGTCAGGGTGTGATTTGGGTGGGCATTCTATGTTCTATTTTCTACGTTTTGTATTTCTTGGTTTTGGCCTGGTATGGCTCTCAATCAGGGATAGCTGTACTTCGTTGTCGCTGATTGGGAACCATACTTAGGCAGCCCTTTTTCCCACCTGTCCTTGTGGGTAGTTAACTTTGTTTGTGGCACTTTGCCCTGTAAGCTTCACAGTCGTTTTGTATTGTTTATTGGTTTTGCTGGCGACATTCAATAAAAAGGAAAATGTACACTCACCACGCTGCACCTTGGTCTACTTCATCCGACAATTGTGACAAGTCATCTATAAAACAAAAGCCATTTAGGTCAAAAGAGTCCATATTAACAAAGGAAATTGAAGGACTAACAGTACAGATAGCAATAACAACTGTACCATAGAGGCTCAGAGTAAGTTAGAGGAAAAATTTAAATAAATGGAGGATCTTATTTAGTGTAATATACTATAAAAATAAAGCGAACTGGATGGAATATGGGGAAAAATGCACCAAATTATTTTTCAATCTTCAACATAGAAATGCTACCAACATGTTTTTACTGAAACTTGTTACGAATGATGCAGTCAATCACGATATTTTGAAAGAGGAAGTAAGATACTTTAAGCACATGTTTTCGTTTCAGTCTCCTCCATTTACACTAACCAAAGATAATTGTATGGATTTTTTTCCTATTAATCATGCAAAATTAACATCTGTACAGAAAGACTCACGTTAAGGCGAAATGACAGAGGAGACATTTCTTGATGCAATTAAAGCCTTTCAATCTGGGAAAACTCCAGGGCTGGATGGCATACCAGTTGAAGTAAACCAAACTTTTTTTAATATACTCGGATGACCATTATTAGCATGTTTTAACCACTCCTATATAAATGGTAGATTATCAGACACTCAACAAGAAGGTCTGATTTCATTATTACTGAAACAGGATCCAAGTGGTAAATGTAAAGATCCAGTCCATTTAAAACATTGGAGGCCCCTTACACTTCAGTGATGTGATGCAAACATTATAGCAAAATGTATAGCGCATAGAATTAAAAATGGTTTAGTCAGATATTATATTTGTCAGAGTTTATATATAAATGTCTGGAACGTTTCAATAAGAATCTCTTATTAAATGGGTAAAACTTATGTATAGCAACCCTAGGTGTAAAACAGTAAATATTGGCTACAAGTTTAAGGGCCAGCCGTGCTGCCCTGTTCTGAGCCAACTGCAATTTTCCCAAGTCTCTCTTTGTGGCACCTCAGCAAACGACTGAACAGAACTCCAGGTGCGACAAAACTAGGGCCTGTAGGACCTGCCTTGTTGATAGTGTTGTTAAGAAGGTAGAAACTAGGGCCTGTAGGACCTGCCTTGTTGATAGTGTTGTTAAGAAGGTAGAAACCAGGGCATGTAGGACCTGCCTTGTTGATAGTGTTGTTGAGAAGGTAGAAACCAGGGCATGTAGGACCTGCCTTGTTGATAGTGCTGTTAAGAAGGTAGAAACTAGGGCCTTTAGGACCTGCCTTGTTGATAGTGTTGTTAAGAAGGTAGAAACTAGGGCCTGTAGGACCTGCCTTGTTGATAGTGTTGTTAAGAAGGCAGAGCAACACATTATTATGGACAGACTTCTCCCCATCTTAGCTACTGTTGTATCTATATGTTTTGACCAGGACAGTTTACAATCCAGGGTTACTCCAAGCAGTTTAGTCACCTCAACTTGCTCAATTTCCACATTATTCATTACAAGATGTAGTTGAGGTTTAGGGTTTAGTGAGTGATTTGTCCCAAATACAATGCTTTTAGTTTACGTGTATAGCGTTGAGTCATCCACATATATAGACACACTGACCTTACTCAAAGCCAGTGGTATGTCATTAGTAAAGATTGAAAAACGCAAGGGGCCTAAACAGCTACCCTGGGGAATTCCTGATTCTACCTGGATTATGTATGAGAGGCTTGCATTAAAGAACACCCTCTGTGTTCTGTTAGACAGGTAACTCTTTATCCACATTATTGCAGGGGGTATAAAGCCATAACACATACGTTTTTCCAGCAGCAGACTGTGATCGATAATGTCAAAACCTGCACTGAAGTCTAACAAGACAACCCCCATAATCATTTTATTATCAGTCATTTTGTAAGTGCTGTGCTTGTTGAGTGTCCTTCCCTATAAGCGTGCTGAAAGTCTGTTGTCAATTTGTTTGCTATGAAATAGCATTGTATCTGGTCAAACACCATTTTTTCAGAAGTTTACTAAGGGTTGGTAACAGGCTGATTGGTTGGCTATTTGAGCCAGTAAAGGGGGCTTTACTATTCTTAGGTAGCAGAATGACTTTAGCTTCCCTCCAGGCCTGAGGGCACACGCTCTCTAGTAGGCTTAGATTGAAGATATGTTAAATAGGAGTGACAATTTCTTCTGCTATTATCCTCAGTCATTTTCCATCCAGATTGTCAGACACCGGTTGCTTGTCATTGTTGATAGACAATAATTTCTTCACCTCTTCCACATTGACTTTATGGAATTCAAAAGTACAATTCTTGTCTTTCATAGTTTGGTCCGATATACTTGGATGTGTAGTGTCAGTGTTTGTTGCTGGCATGTCATCCCTAAGTTTGTTTATCTTGCCAATGAAAAAATCATTAAAGTAGTTGTCAATATCAGTGGATTTTGTGATAAATGAGCATCTGATTCATTGAGTTGGCTTTTTTCCCAAAAATTTCATGTAAGGTGCTCCACAGCTTTTTACTATCATTCTTTGTATCATATATTTTTGTTTCATAGTATAGTTTATTTTTTATTTTTATTCAGTTTAGTCACGTGATTTCTTAATTTGCAGTACCTTTGCCAATCAGTTGGGCTGCCAGACTTATTTGCCATACCTTTTACCTCATCCCTCTCAACTATACAATTTTTCAATTCCTCATCAGTCCAAGGGGATTTAACAGTTTTTACAGTAATGTTCTTAATGGGTGCATATTAGTAACTGGAATAAGAAATTTCATAAATGTGTCCAGTGCGGCGTCTGGTTGCTCCTCATTACACACCACAGACCAGCAAATATTATTCACATCATCAACATATGATACCTATTGTATATACATACATACCTATTGTATGACCTCGTATACACTATATTAGGCCCAGCCTTTGGAACTTGGGTTTTCCTAGATATGGCTATTATATTGTGATCACCACATTCTATGGATTTAAATACTGATTTAAAGCAAATTTCTGCAGCATTAGTAAAGATGTGACCAATAGATGTTGATGATTTCATTCCTGTGCTGTTTGTAACTACCCTGGTAGGTTGACTGATAACCTGAACCAGGTTGCAGACATTGGTTACAGATTGAAGTTTTTTTCTTGAGTGGGCAGTGTAATGAACACAAGGGGAGACAGAGAGCTGGTTTCATGCGCAGGGCGCGGCAGGTGTTTATTGCAAAGGACCACAGGAGGAGGCAGGTATCTGGGTCCAGGGGCAGGCAGAAGGTCATACACAGGAGGAGGCAGATAGCTGAGTCCAGGGGCAGGCAGAAGGTCATACACAGGAGGAGGCAGGTAGCTGGGTCCAGGGGCAGGCAGAAGGTCATACACAGGAGGAGGCAGGTAGCTGGGTCCAGGGACAGGCAGAAGGTCATACACAGGAGGAGACAGGTAGCTGGGTCCAGGGGCAGGCAGAAGGTCATACACAGGAGGAGGCAGGTAGCTGGGTCCAGGGGCAGGCAGCAGGTCATACACAGGAGGAGGTAGGTAGCTGGGTCCAGGGGCAGGTAGCTGGGTCCAGGGGCAGGCAGAAGGTCATACACAGGAGGAGGCAGGTAGCTGGGTCCAGGGGCAGGTAGCTGGGTCCAGGGGCAGGTAGCTGGGTCCAGGGGCAGGCAGAAGGTCATACACAGGAGGAGGCAGGTAGCTGGGTCGAGGGGCAGGTAGCTAGGTCCAGGGGCAGGTAGCTGGGTCCAGGGGCAGGCAGAAGGTCATACACAGGAGGAGGCAGGGAGCTGGGTCCAGGGGCAGGTAGCTGGGTCCAGGGGCAGGCAGAAGGTCATACACAGGAGGAGGCAGGTAGCTGGGTCCAGGGGCAGGCAGAAGGTCATACACAGGGGGTCTGAAAGGGCAACAGTACAGGCAGGGAAAAGGCTAGTAACGTAGTCTGGGAGATCAGGCAATAGGTAGATAACAGGAAATCTGATAGGCTAAAGTACAGGCAGGGAAAAGGCAAAAAGGCGTCATTAGTGAGGATGGCCAAAAACGATCATACATGAGAGGAGTAAATCACAGGGAAACCCAGCGCTCTGAAAGTCGTGTGTCACAAAGCAAACAATACCTCACAGTGACGGGGTGCAAAGAACTGAACTAACTAGTGTGTGATAATGACATACAGGTGTGTGAACAGGTGATCAGAATTCAGGTGATTGGGATCTGGAGAGTGAGCTGCGTTCAGGGGATCTATGTGTTTGAGAGTGTGAGCTGGAGAGTGAGCTGCGTTCAGGGGATCTAGGTGTTTGAGAGTGTGAGCTGAAAGCAGACGTTACATGCATCTTGATGAGACAGTCAATATTTAAATCACCCAGAAAATATACTTCTCTGTTGATATCACATACACTATCAAGAATTTCACACATATTATCCAGCTACTGACTGTTAGCACTTGGTGGTCTATAGCAGCTTCCCACCAGAATGGGCTTTAGGTGAGGCAGATGAACCTGTAGCCATATTACTTCAACAGTATTTAACATGAGATCGTCTCTAATCTTTACAGGAATGTGGTTCTGAATATAGACCGCAACACCGCCTCCGTTGGCATTTCTGTAGATGTTATAACTATGTATTGCTACCACTGCATAATCAAAGGTATTATCTAAGTGATTTTCAGAGACAGTCAGAATATGAATGTCATCTGTTACAAAACAAGTTACTGACTTCATGGACCTGGTTTCTTAGGCTACATATGTTAATGTGGGCTATTTTTTTTATCACCTTCTGGGTTGTGGATTGTTTCTAAAGCTTTACTGGGAAGCTGATCAGAGGTAGACTTACTCATGTTATTTACATTGGAGCTGATAGTGCAGGGTGAGCTGCAATAAGGTGGTCTTCCTACTATTGAACACCACCTCAGTGCACACAGTGGTCTTCCTACTCGGGCAACAAAGGTATTCAGGGCAGTTACGGGGACATAAATTAAGTTACTTACATTGTGTTTGCCAACACCCCTAGAATTATGTACATTTGATGCAGCATTATGACGATTCAGTGTCACAATGGTAGGGATTAACTGAGCTGGTCTTGGATCATTTACCAGTCGTTGTTTCAGTGGACTAATTCCATGGATAGAAAACAGAAGATTTGAATCTCACTGATGCCATGTCACAATAAAAAAAAAAAAAAAATGTGTTTGCATGGCTTTGTTCCCACAACCAATGTGAAACCAAAAACATACGTTTCCACAACTTCCAAGGAACCAAATGTGCCAGCTGGGTGCTATTGTCGCAGATCTCTTCAGAAACTCAAAGTAGTAACAAATACATGTGCGATCATCTCCACATGCATGTACACACACACACACACACACACACACACACACACACACACACACACACACACACACACACACACACACACACACACACACACACACACACACACACACACACACACACACACACACACAAAGTCCAGCAGACCAATGGCCCAGGAGATGGAGGGGGGGGCTGATTAGGGGTGACGAGTGGAGAGGGTGGAGGGGGATTTGAGGTGTGTGTGTGTGAGGAGGGGTTAGAGGGGATTTGCGCGGGCGAGGGCAGGGTGAGGGTGTGAGGAGGGGGTAGAGGGGATTTGTGCGGGTCGAGGGCAGGGTGTGTGTGTGAGTGTGGGGGGAGACCAGTAGGGAATGGTGTCAGCTGCGCAGGCAGCAGGGAAAGCCGACATCTTAATAAAACAGCCTCAGGCTAAAACCCATTAAAAGCCTCAGAGCCTGTTACCACTGCTGGCCAGGTAGCACACACACATATATTATATATGGATCTGTCTGTCTGTCTGTCTGTCTGTCATATTATATATGGATCTGTCTGTCTGTCTGTCTGTCTGTCTGTCTGTCTGTCTGTCTGTCTGTCTGTCTGTCTGTCTGTCTGTCTGTCTGTCTGTCTGTCTGTCTGTCTGTCTGTCTGTCTGTCTGTCTGTCTGTCTGTCTGTCTGTCTGTCTGTCTGTCTGTCTGTCATATTATATATGGATCTGTCTCTGTCTGTCTGTGTGTTTGTGTGTGGTTACAGACCTTGACCATTGTGGCATTACAATAGTCCAGGGAAATTGATTGATAAATAACAGGAAAGGGGGAAACCCTACTCAAAACACAAACAGGAAAGGGGGAAACCCTACTCAAAACACAAACAGGAAAGGGGGAAACACTACTCAAAACACAAACAGGAAAGGGGGAAACCCTACTCAAAACACAAACAGGAAAGGGGGAAACCCTACTCAAAACATTTTTTTTAGCACAGTGAAATGTCACTGCTTACTCTTTCCCAACAATGCTGTAATCAATAAGTAGTACTTAAAACATTTATTAAAAAAAGTCAAGTAGATCAAAAAGACTGTAGAAATCACACACTCAGTATGTAAACTACACTGAGAGGACAAGACAGACTGACCAGGTGAATCCAGGTGAAAGATATGATCCCTTATTGATGTCACTTGTTAAATCCACTTCAATCAGCGTAGATGAAGGGGAGGAAACGGGTTAAAGAAGGATTTTTAAGCTTTGAGACAACTGAGACATGGATTGTGTATGTATACCATTCAGAGGGTGAATGGGCAAGACAAAATATTTAAGTGCATTTGAATACGGTATGGTAGTAGGTGCCAGGCGCACCGGTTTGAGTGTGTGAAGAACTGCAACACTGCTGGGTTTTTCAAGCTCAACAGTTTCCTGTGTGTATCAAGAATTGTCCACCACCCAAAGGACATCCAGCCAACTGGACACAACTGTGGGAAGCATTGGAGTCAACATGGACCAGCATCTCTGTGGAACGCTTTAGACACCTTGTAGAGTGGAGGGATGCAACTCAAGATTAGGAGTTCAGAGTTCAGACAGGCTCTTATTGGTGCTGTAATATAGCTGAGTTCAGACAGGCTCTTATTGGTGCTGTAATATAGCTGAGTTCAGACAGGCTCTTATTGGTGCTGTAATATAGCTGTGTTCAGACAGGCTCTTATTGGTGCTGTAATATAGCTGAGTTCAGACAGGCTCTTATTGGTGTTGTAATATAGCTGAGTTCAGACAGGCTCTTATTGGTGTTGTAATATAGCTGAGTTCAGACGGGCTCTTATTGGTGCTGTAATATAGCTGAGTTCAGACAGGCTCTTATTGGTGCTGTAATATAGCTGAGTTCAGACAGGCTCTTATTGGTGTTGTAATATAGCTGAGTTCAGACAGGCTCTTATTGGTGCTGTAATATAGCTGAGTTCAGACAGGCTCTTATTGGTGCTGTAATATAGCTGAGTTCAGACAGGCTCTTATTGGTGTTGTAATATAGCTGAGTTCAGACAGGCTCTTATTGGTGCTGTAATATAGCTGTTCAGACAGGCTCTTATTGGTGTTGTAATATAGCTGAGTTCAGACAGGCTCTTATTGGTGCTGTAATATAGCTGAGTTCAGACAGGCTCTTATTGGTGTTGTAATATAGCTGAGTTCAGACAGGCTCTTATTGGTGCTGTAATATAGCTGAGTTCAGACAGGCTCTTATTGGTGCTGTAATATAGCTGAGTTCAGACAGGCTCTTATTGGTGCTGTAATATAGCTGAGTTCAGACAGGCTCTTATTGGTGTTGTACTAAACTATTGTTTTGACAGGATGTCACTTCTCTTCTGCTAGGTGTGTGTGAGTGTGTAAGAGTGTGTGTGTATATGTGTGTGTATATGCGTGTGTGTGTGTTTGTGTGTGAGAGAGAGAGTGTGGTACGCCGCGAGCCGCCTCTTTATCTCAGGCCTAAGGCTACTGTCACTGAGCCGAAGG
Organism: Salmo salar; assembly: GCF_965601325.2. Lineage (NCBI taxonomy): Eukaryota > Metazoa > Chordata > Actinopteri > Salmoniformes > Salmonidae > Salmo > Salmo salar. The sequence goes on along the minus strand of NC_138296.1, from coordinate 99,051,726 downwards.
GAGCGAGGGAGAGACGGAGGGAGAGAGAGGGAGAGAGGGAGGAAGAGAGAGATAATTCACTTGTCAGCTGCCTGATGAAATGCCATTTTAACTGAAGCTGTTAATAAGAGCATTACAGGGTTCACCCAGCCACACACACACACAGACACAGACACACACACACACACACACACACACACCACACACACACACACACACACACACTTGACCAACAGCCACTGGGTACATGCACACAGACACACACACACACACACACACACACACACACTTGACCAACAGCCACTGGGTACATGCACACAGACACACACACACACACACACACACACACACACACACACACACACACACACACACACACACACACACACACACACACACACACACACACACACACACACACACCACACACACACACACACACACACACACAACCCTTTACCCTGCTGGCATAATGACTTCTTAAAGACATGCTCTGGAACTTTGGCGACTAGGAAAGTATTTTTCAAACTTTGCGCTTTGGGCTGGATGTGTCATTGTGTAGTTCATATATGCATATTCTATGAGCGGAATATGTGCACCACATCATTGCGCTCTCTCTCTCTCTCTCTCTCTCTCTCTCTCTCTCTCTCTCTCTCTCTCTCTCTCTCGCTCTGCTGAGACTTGCCCAGCGTTATCCAATGAGGTTGCAGGGCGGTCCCGACTGCAAAGTGGATACAGCAGAGAGAGAGAGAGCGCAATGACGTGGTGCATATATCTGCACATATGTGAAGTACTAAGCAATTTTGTGGGGATACTTTTGGCTCACAGGGTGCTACTTTCAGAACTACTGGCTACAAAGTACACAAAAGTACCGGAGAATCTCTTTAAGAAACCCTAGAATCGATGTCCACTCCCCCCTGGAAATCAAATTGGCATAATACAAAAAATCCCCATAAAAATCTGTCAGTTTAAGCAAGAGATATGTTTTTTTTGCATTGGATGCATCTCAATCCATCGCATCCACCGATGTCTCACTTTTGCATCTGGGGTAAAAGGTGACAGAGCTAGAGCAGTGTTTGTCAGACCACCGGCCTTCCCGAAAATCGTCTGAGGCGTCTGAACGGTTTGGTCTACAAACTATTATGGTGAGATTGTCATGAACATGTACATGAGCTGTCATTAAGGCAAAGGGTGGCTACTTTGAAGAATATAAAATATAAAATATATTTTAATTTGTTTAACACTTTTTTGGTTACTACATGATTCCATATGTGTTATTTCATTGTTTTGATGTCTTCACTATTATTCTACAATGTAGATGATAGTAAGAAATTAAGAAAAACCTTTGAATGAGTAGGTGTGTCCAAACTTTTGACTGGTACTGCATTTACCAAATAAACTAAAGTAAAAAATTATAAAAAAAGTAACACAATAAAAAAGCAAGGCTAGTGAGATACCTAATCAGTTGTGCAACTGAACGCATTCAACTGATGATGTTGGAGTCATGTTTGGCCACGCAGTCGTGGGTGAACAGGGAGTACAGGAGGGGGCTGAGCATGCACCCCTGAGGGGCTCCAGTGTTGAGGATCAGAGTGGCAGATGTGTTGTTGCCTACCCTCACCACCTGGGGGTGGCCCGTCAGGAAGTCCAGGATCCAGTTGCAGAGTGAGGTGTTTAGTCCCAGGGTCCTTAGCTTAGTGATGAGCTTTGAGGGTACTATGGTGTTGAATGCTGAGCTGTAGTCAATGAACAGCATTCTCACATAGGGGTTCCTTTTGTCCAGGTGGGAAAGGGTAGTGTGGAGTGCAACTGGGTCATCTGTGGGGGCGGTAGTACATTTACATTTAAGTCATTTAGCAGATGCTCTTATCCAGAGCGACTTACAGTAGTGAATGCATACATTTCATAAATGTTTTTCTCCGTACTGGTCCCCCGTGGGAATCGAACCCACAACCCTGGCGTTACAAACACCATGCTCTACCAACTGAGCCACACGTGACCGGTACCGGTATGTGAATTGTAGTGGGTCTAGGGTGTCCGGGAGGATGCTGTTGATGTGAGCCATATCCAGCCTTTCAAAGCACTTCATAGCTATCGACGTGAGTGCTACAGGGCAGTAATCATTTAGGCAGGTTACCTTCGCTTCCTTGGGCACAGGAACTATGGTTGTCTACTTGAAACATGTAGGTAATACAGACTCGGTCAGGGAGAGGTTGAAAATGTCAGTGAAGACACTTGCCAGTTGGTCCGCACATGCTTTGAGTACACGTCCTGGTAATCCATCTGGCCCCGCGGCTTTGTGAATGTTGAACTGTTTAAAGGTCTTGCTCACATCGGCTACCGAGAGTGTTATCACACAGTCGTCCGGAACAGCTGGTGCTCTCATGCATGCTTCAATGTTGCTTGCCTCGAAGCGAGCATAAAAGGCATTTAGCTCATCTGGTAGGCTTGCGTCACTGGGCAGCTCTCGGCTGTGCTTCCCTTTGTGGTCGGAGCCGGTGTAGTAGGATTCAATCTTAATCCTGTATTTACACTTTGCCTGTTTGATGGTTCGTCTGAGGGCATAGCAGGATTTCTTATAAGCGTCCGGATTAGTGTCCCGCTCCTTGAAAGCGGCAGCTCTAGCCTTTAGCTCAGTGCGGATGTTGCCTGTAATCCAGTGCTTCTGGTTGGGATGTCACTTTGGGGATGACGTCGTCGATACACTTATTGATGAAGCCGATGACTGAGGAGATATACTCCTCAATGCCATTGGATGAATCCCAGAACGTATTCCAGTCTGTGCTAGCAAAACAGTCCTGTAGCTTAGCATCCGCGTCGTCTGACCACTTCCGTATCGAGTGAGTCACTGGTACTTCCTGCTTTAGTTTTTGCTTGTAAGCAGGAATCAGGAGGATAGAATTATGGTCAGATTTGGCAAATGGAGGACGAGGGAGAGCTTTGTATGCATCTCTGTGTGTGAAGTAAAGGTGGTCTAGGATTTTTTCCCCTCTGGTTGCACATGTGACATGTGGTAACAATTTAGTAAAACTGATTTCAGTTTGCTTGCAATAACGTCCCCGGCCACTGGGAGCGCCACTTCTGGGTGAGCATTTTCTTCTTTGCTTATGGCCTTATAGAGTTGGTTGAGAGTGGTCTTAGTGCCAGCTTCATTCTGTGGTGGTAAATAGACGGCTACGAATAATATAGATGAGAACTCTCTTAGTAGATAGTGTGGTCTACGGCTTATCATGAGGTACTCTACCTCAGGCGAGCAATACCTCGAAACTTCTTTAATATTAGACATCGCGCAACAGCTGTTATTGACAAATAGACACAGACCCCGCCCCTCGTCTTACCAGACGTAGCTTCTCTGTCCTGCCGATACATGGAAAATCCCGCCAGCTCTATATTGTCCGCGTCGTCGTTCAGCCACGACTCGTGAAACATAAGATATTACAGTTTTTAATGTCCCGTTGGTAGGATAGTCTTGGTCGTGTATCATCCATTTTGTTTTCCAATGGTTGCATATTGGCCAATAGAACGGATGGTAGAGAAGGTTTACTCACTCGCCTATGAATTCTCATAAGGCAGCCGGACCTCCTCCCCCTTTTCTTCACGCAAATGACAGGGATTTGGGCCCGTTCCCGAGAAGCAATGTATCCTTTGCGTCGGACTCGTTAAAGAAAAATCTTCTTCCAGTTCGAGGTGAGTAATCACTGCTGTGATGTCCAGAAGTTATTTTCGGTCATAAGAGATGGTAGCAGCAATATTATGTACAAAATAAGTTACAAACAACACGAAAAAAACGAACAAAATAGCGTAGTTGGTTAGGAGCCCGTAAAACTGCAGCCGTACTGTCCCCTCCGGCACCATCCAATAGGTTCTTTGCAAGGCATTGGAAAACCTCCCTGGTCTTTGTGGTTGAATCTGTGTTTGGTGAGGAATCTTACTGATAATTGTATGTGTGGGGTACAGAGATGGTAAACTATTATTGCACACAGAGTGAGTCCATACAGCTTATTATCAAATCAAATGTATTTATATAGCCCTTCGTACATCAGCTGATATCTCAAAGTGCTGTACAGAAACCCAGCCTAAAACCCCAAACAGCAAGCAATGCATGTGAAAGAAGCACAGTGGCTAGGAAAAACTCAATAGGAAAAACTCCCTAGAGAGGCCAAAAACCTAGGAAGAAACCTAGAGAGGAACCAGGCTATGAGGGGTGGCCAGTCCTCTTCTGGCTGTGCCGGGTGGATATTATAACAGAACATGGTCAAGATGTTAAAATGTTCATAAATGACCAGCATTGTCAAATAATAATAATCATAGTTGTTGTCGAGGCAACAAGCACGTCCGGTGAACAGGTCAGGGTTCAGGTCAGGGTATTATATGAGTTGTTAAGCATATTTTTACTCCTGAACTTATTTATTTAGACCATAACAAAGGGGTTGAATAGTTATTGACTCAAGACATTTCAGTTTTTCATTCTTAATCAATTTGTAAAAATAAAAAAATCAATTTCACTTTGACATCGTGGCATATTGTGTGTAGGCCAGTGACAAAAAAAAATATCTCAATTTAATCAATTTTAAATTCAGGCTGTAACACAAACAAAATATGTAAAAAGTGAAGAGGTTGAATACTTTCTGAAGGCTCTGTATCCATAGTACACTATAGTTATTATTACCAACACCTGTCTGTTAAAACAGACACAACAACAGTTATAAATTCATGGTCTTTTGTAATTCTTTATGGTCTTCTTCCCTCATCCACCAAGTCAGTAGAACATCACAACACGATTTAAAAACAGCCTTCTCATCCAAACTATCTAATCTTATGAAATTTTTATCAAGTTATAATAAAACAAAGTTATCTTGAAACTTCACATAAAATCATTAGCATATATCAACATCAATAGCTTCCCAGCTCGCAAATTTGGTTCCTTGAAGTTGTGGGGAACGTATGTTTTTGGTTCTGACCAGTAAAACGTAAACGTTTTTTAAACTTTCTGAGAACCGAAGTGAAAATGTTGCCTACTGTAGGAACATACATTTTTGGTTGCAGGGAGGTTCTGAGAACGTTTTACTATGGTTCTGTGCAAATTTTCCTGGGAGGATTTATACATTTTCCAAGCACAGATAGGACACTGTCACGTCCTGACCAATATTTAGGTATTATTTCTATTATATTTGGTCAGGACGTGGCAGAGGTATATTTGTTTTGTATTATGGGGTTTTGTGTGTGGTGTAGTGGGGTGTATTAGTTTGGTATAGGTTCTAGGTTTGTTTTTCTATGTGTAGTTTTGGGTGCTGGACTCTCAATTGGAGGCAGGTGTTTCTAGTTGCCTCTGATTGGGAGTCCCATAAGTAGGTGTGTGTTTGGTTTTCGTGGGTAGTTGTTTTTGCACTGCGTGTTGTGTGCCTGCAAAACTGTTCCTGTCGTATATATTGTTTGAATTGTTAAGTGGATGCTCTACTCCTTTATTTTAATTAAAGATGAGTATTCACATACCTGCTGCGCCTTGGTCCATTTCTACAGAAGACAGCCGTTACAGAACTACCCACCACCAAAGGACCAAGCAGCAGAAGAGGAGGAAGGCCAGTGACACCATCTCGCCTATACGGACGCACAGCCCAGTTCGCCCAGTACCAGCGCCCCGCAGGTGCCAGGGCAAGGGGAGCATCGAGCCGGAAGGGGTGATGCCAACCCTGCACTCAAGACCGCCAGTGCGCCCTTTCGGTCCGGTGTTTCCCGCCAGACGCACTAGCATGGAGGTGCGTGTCTCCAGGCTGGCACGTCCTATACCAGCCCCACGCATCAGGAGTCTAGTGTGTCAACCCAGCCTCGCCAGTCAACAGTCACCAGAGCTGCCCGCCAGTCAACCATCACCAGAGCTGCCCGCCAGTCAACAGTCGTCAGAGCTGCCCGCCAGTCAACAGTCGTCAGAGCTGCCCGCCAGTCAACAGTCGTCAGAGCTGCCCGCCAGTCAACAGTCGTCAGAGCTGCCCGCCAGTCAACAGTCGTCAGAGCTGCCCGCCAGTCAACAGTCGCCAGAGAGGTCAGACTGCCCTGAACTGCCGGAGTGGCCAGACTGCCCTGAACTGCCGGAGTGGCCAGACTGCCCTGAACTGCCGGAGTGGCCAGACTGCGCTGAACTGCCGGAGTGGCCGGACTGCCCTGTTCTGCCAGAGTGGCCGGACTGCCCTGTTCTGCCAGAGTGGCCGGACTGCCCTGTTCTGCCAGAGTGGCCGGACTGCCCTGTTCTGCCAGAGTGGCCGGACTGCCCTGTTCTGCCAGAGTGGCCGGACTGCCCTGTTCTGCCAGAGTGGCCAGACTGCCCGGTTCTGCCAGAGGTGCCCGCCTGCCCTGATCTGCCAGGGTGCCCGGCCTGTCAGGATCAGCCCGAGTGGTCCTCCTGCCCTCCGGTCCAGCCCGAGTGGTCCTCCTGCCCTCCGGTCCAGCCCGAGTGGTCCTCCTGCCCTCCGGTCCAGCCCGAGTGGTCCTCCTGCCCTCCGGTCCAGCCGAGTGGTCCTCCTGCCCTCCGGTCCAGCCCGAGTGGCCCGCATGCCTTCCGGCCCAGCCCGAGTGGCCCGCATGCCTTCCGGCCCAGCCCGAGTGGTCCGCCTGCCCTGATCTGCCAGGGTGCCCGGCCTGTCAGAATCAGCCCGAGTGGCCCTCCTGCCCTCCGGCCCAGCCCGAGGGGGCCTCCTGCCCTCCGGCCCAGCCCGAGGGGGCCTCCTGCTCTCCGGCCCAGCCCGAGGGGCCCTCCTGTCCCCCGGCCCAGCCCGAGGGGCCCTCCTGTCCCCCGGCCCAGCCCGAGGGGCCCTCCTGTCCCCCGGCCCAGCCCGAGGGGCCCTCCTGTCCCCCGGCCCAGCCCGAGAGGCCCTCCTGTCCTCCGGCCCGGCCCGAGGGGTCCGTCTGCCTGGCGCAGCTATCGGCTCCACCGAAGTGGGCGACGCCGAGGGTGGAGCAGGGTCCACGTCCTGCACCGGAGCCACCTCCAGGATAGGTGGGTTGGGGAGGGAGGGTGTAGCACAGTGCCGTCGTTGACGGCAGCCACCCTCCCTTCCCTCCCTTATTGTTTAGGGGGTATTGCTTTTTGGTTTTGTTGGGGTAATGGGGATTTTTTGTGTTTTCTTTTAAGGTGCATTCCGGGGTCTGCACCTTTAGGGGGGGGTAATGTCACGTCCTGACCAATATTTAGGTATTATTTCTATTATATTTGGTCAGGACGTGGCAGAGGTATATTTGTTTTGTATTATGGGGTTTTGTGTGTGGTGTAGTGGGGTGTATTAGTTTGGTATAGGTTCTAGGTTTGTTTTTCTATGTGTAGTTTTGGGTGCTGGACTCTCAATTGGAGGCAGGTGTTTCTAGTTGCCTCTGATTGGGAGTCCCATAAGTAGGTGTGTGTTTGGTTTTCGTGGGTAGTTGTTTTTGCACTGCGTGTTGTGTGCCTGCAAAACTGTTCCTGTCGTATATATTGTTTGAATTGTTAAGTGGATGCTCTACTCCTTTATTTTAATTAAAGATGAGTATTCACATACCTGCTGCGCCTTGGTCCATTTCTACAGAAGACAGCCGTTACAGACACATGGAAATTAATTTGCTTAGGCATTAATCATGCAAAGACATTTTTGTTTTTGTTTTATTGTGGCACGGCGTCAGAGAGCGTAGAACCTGTGATCTTCTGTTCTCTATCTATTGAATTAGTCCACCAGGATGGAGATAGCATGCAATGTTGTTTTTAACTCATACAGTGGAAACGAAAGAAACGTCTGACCTCTGTGATTGCCAACAAGGGTTTTGCCACCGAGTACTAAGTCATGTTTTGCAGAGGGGTCAAATACTTATTTTATAACATTTTTGACATGCGTTTTTCAGGATTTTTTGTTTTTGTTATTCTGTCTCTCACTGTTCAAATAAACCTTTCATTAAAATTATAGACTGATCATGTCTTTGTCAGTGGGCAAACGTACAAAATCTGCAGGGGATCAAATACTTTTTTCCCTCACTGTACAATGCTGTTCATTTTAGTCTATTCAGATGGATCCCATTTCAAAGGAAAAAGCACTCATTAAGATCAGGTGTGGCTAATTAGTGGGCGCTGCCAACACATCTGAACACACTTAACAAGATGGAGGATAGAGAGAGTTCTGTTGATGCTGAGAACAGAATTACCTAGTTTTTTGAATATTACTGTTTTCTTGAGGTTTTTACAGAAAGTTTCCTTAATGTTCTGAGAACATGATTTTAAATAGAACCATGAGGAAACCTGTAAGAAATGCTATGCTGAAGTATTGAAATTCCCATAAGAAACATATGGTTCTAAGAACATTATGTTCTAGCTGGGTATCACGCACCATTCCAGAACATTGTGGGACGGTTGTCTGCAAAATAACATAATAACCTGACTACACCGCTCGCGTCGCGTGCACTAGCGTTGCAAAATAAATTTAGAAATCTATATTAATAATTATTGCACCCACACTGCTCGCGCACGCCAACGAGTGTCTGCGTTGCCAAGGGCTAAAATAGAAGTCAGTTCTATTTGTGACGCAGATCGCTGCAAGTCCTGCCTCTCCCATCTCCTCATTGGTTTATAGAAGCAGGTACCCACGTGCCATCTCCTCATTGGTTATACCCACGTGGGTGATTGAAAGACAAACTGTGTTGTCGGTCATCGTGGCAATACTATGAAAGTTTAGATGCCAATCACCATATAAGTTCAAGGAAGAAAAAGCCTGGAAGGAGGAGAGATGACTAGAAACTAATCAGTTGACCGTTTTATGTGTGGATTAATTGTCGGAGTAGAGGACCTTGTGCATTTCAGGTAAAATAACAACTCAATGTTTATATCCCAGGACAAATTAGCTAGCAACAGCAAGCTAGCTAAATAGGGCAAATTAGCTAGCAAGTGCAAGCTAGCTAGCTAAATTTCCATAAATGTTTAATGCTTTTTGACCTGTCCCCAAATTAATGTAATTGGTTCAGAGTTTGTTTTGATATTTTAACCTGTGTGTCGTGATCACGTTTGGTGTGGGGGGACAAAATAAATGTATGCACAATGGCGCATGATGGCGCACGATGGCGCACACTCGCATTCTCACCAAGCTCTAAGAAACATATCGTTCTCAGAACGTTATGTGCTAGCTGAGCTAACTTAAAAATCGTATTTAACAAACATTATTTAGAATTCAAATAGGCCATCTCAAATACAGATAATTTAAAATAACATTTTTATTTTCATATAATTACAATCTACCATGTCATATGCAAATACAGTGCCTTCGGAAAGTATTCATTCCCCTTGACTTTTTCCACATATTTTTACATTACAGCCTCATTCTAAAATTGATTACATAAATGAAAATCCTCATCAATCTACACACAATACCCCATAATGACAAAGCAAAAACAGGTTTAGAAATGTTAGCATATTTCTTAAAAATAAAAAACTGAAATACCTTATTTACGTAAGTATTCAGACACTTTGCTATGAGTCTCAAAATTCAGCTCAGGTGCATCCTGTTTCCATTGATCATCCTTGAGATGTTTCTACAACTTGATTGGAGTCCACCTGCAGTAAATTCAATTGATTTCATATGATTTGGAAAGGCACACATCGGTCCCACAGTTGTCAGAGCAAAAACCAAGCCATGAGGTCAAAGGAATAGTCCGTAGAGCTGCGAGACAGGATTGTGTTGAGGCACAGATCTGGGGAAGGGTACCAACACATTTCTGCATCATTGAAGGTCCTCAAGAACACAGTGGCCTCTATAATTCATAAATGGAAGAAGTTTGGAACCACCAAGACTCTTCCAAGAGCTGTCCGCCCGGCCAAACTGAGAAATCGGGGGAGAAGGGCCTTGGTCAGGGAGGTGACCAAGAACCCAATAGTCACTCTGACAGAGCTCCAGAGTTCCTCTGTGGAGATGGGAGAACCTTCCAGAAGAACAACCATCTCTGCAACACTCCACCAATCAGGCTTTTATGGTAGAGTGGCCAAACGGAAGCCACTCCTCAATAAAAGGCACATGACTGACACCTTAGAGTTTGCCAAAAGGCAACAAAATGACTCTCAGACCATGAAAAACAAGTTTCTCTTGTCTGATGAAAGCAAGATTGAACTCTTTGGCCTGAATGCCAAGCGTCACGTCTGGAGGGAACAAGGCACCGCTCATCACCTGGCCAATACCATCCCTACAGTGAAGCATGGTGGTGGCAGCATCATGCTGTGGGGATGTTTTTATGGGGCTAGGAGACTAGTCGGGATCGAGGGAAAGATGAACAGAGCAAAGTACAGAGAGATCATTGATGAAAACCTGCTCCAGAGCGCTCAGGACCTCAGACTGGGGTGAATCTTCACCTTCCAACAGGACAAAAACCCTAAGCACGCAGCCAAGACAAGGCAGGATTGGCTTCGGGACAAGTCTCTGAATGTCCTTGAGTGGCCCAGCCAGAGCCCGGACTTGAACCCGATCGAACATCTCTGGAGAGACCTGAAAATAGCTGTACAGCAACGCTCCTCATCCAACTTGACAGAGCTTGAGAGGATCTGCAGAGAAGAATGGGAGAAACTCCCAAAATACAGGTGTGCCAAGCTTGTAGTGTCCTACCCAAGAAGACTCGAGGCTGTAATCGCTGCCAAATGTGCTTCAACAAAGTACTGAGTCTGAATACTCATGTAAATGTGATATTTCAGTTTTTTACTTTGTAAAAATGTGCACAAAAATATAAAAACTTTGTCATTATGTGGTATTGTGTGGAGATTGATGAGGGAAAATAACAATTTAATCAATTTTAGAATAAGGTTGTAATGTAACAAAATGTGGAAAAATTCAAGGGGTCTGAATACTTTCCGAATGCCTACAGAAAATCTATACTATTTTCACATCAATATTGATTTGAAAATAGATATCAGGCCTAAATTAGTTGAAATATTATAGACACATCTGAACAAGAAGATGCATTCAATACATTCACCGTTCACACTGTCTCCCATCATCGTGTTAGAGAGAGAGAGAGGGTGAAGAGAGCCCTGAGGCCAAGTGCTTTACGGAAGAATGAGCCAGTGTGTGTGTGTGTGTGTGTGTGTGTGTGTGTGTGTGTGTGTGTGTGTGTGTGTGTGTGTGTGTGTGTGTGTGTGTGTGTGTGTGTGTGTGTGTGTGTGTGTGTGTGTGTGTGTGTGTGTGGGTGAGTTCTGAGTCTCAACGTAAAGAAGAAACCTTCTCTCCAGTCCACGTTAGGGTTAGTGTAGCTCTATCTAGCTCTATGATTTTCTACAATAACCATTCTACATAATCTATCTCTATTATATTTTACAAGAGGGTTTTCCAACGCTCTCTTTGTCTGGGAGCGCCCAAGCAAAAGGTTGGAAAACTCTGTTCTACAATACCATTCTACATCACCTAGCTCTAGGATCTTCTTCAATCTATACACACCTCTATGTGTTCTATGTTCACACACACAGTTGTCAGTGTCTGTATCTGCAAAGAGACTGCACACCATCTAGTGGGGTATATCTGACAGGACAGGGAGACAGTGTCTCAGTGACTAAAAGACAGAACTGTATTTTAACAACAGCACAACATCGAGGACACAGGAGAGAGACAGACACCACCACATCGAGGACACAGGAGAGAGACAGACAGCACCACATCGAGGACACAGGAGAGAGACAGACAGCACAACATCGAGGACACAGGAGAGAGACAGACAGCACCACATCGAGGACACAGGAGAGAAACAGACAGCACAACATCGAGGACACAGGAGAGAGACAGACACCACCACATCGAGGACACAGGAGAGAGACAGACAGCACCACATCGAGGACACAGGAGAGAGACAGACAGCACCACATCGAGGACACAGGAGAGAAACAGACAGCACCACATCGAGGACACAGGAGAGAAACAGACAGCACCACATCGAGGACACAGGAGAGAAACAGACAGCACCACATCGAGGACACAGGAGAGAGACAGACACCACCACATCGAGGACACAGGAGAGAGACAGACAGCACCACATCGAGGACACAGGAGAGAAACAGACAGCACAACATCGAGGACACAGGAGAGAGACAGACAGCACCACATCGAGGACACAGGAGAGAGACAGACAGCACAACATCGAGGACACAGGAGAGAGACAGACAGCACAACATCGAGGACACAGGAGAGAGACAGACAGCACAACATCGAGGACACAGGAGAGAGACAGACAGCACCACATCGAGGACACAGGAGAGAGACAGACAGCACCACATCGAGGACACAGGAGAGAGACAGACAGCACCACATCGAGGACACAGGAGAGAGACAGACACCACCACATCGAGGACACAGGAGAGAGACAGACAGCACCACATCGAGGACACAGGAGAGAGACAGACAGCACCACATCGAGGACACAGGAGAGAGACAGACAGCACCACATCGAGGACACAGGAGAGAGACAGACAGCACAACATCGAGGACACAGGAGAGAGACAGACAGCACCACCTCCTGGACACAGGAGAGAGACAGACAGCACCACATCGAGGACACAGGAGAGAGACAGACAGCACAACATCGAGGACACAGGAGAGAGACAGACAGCACCACCTCCTGGACACAGGAGAGAGACAGACAGCACCACATCGAGGACACAGGAGAGAAACAGACAGAACCACATCGAGGACACAGGAGAGAAACAGACAGCACCACATCGAGGACACAGGAGAGAGACAGACAGCACAACATCGAGGACACAGGAGAGAGACAGACAGCACCACATCGAGGACACAGGAGAGAGACAGACACCACCACATCGAGGACACAGGAGAGAGACAGACAGCACCACATCGAGGACACAGGAGAGAAACAGACAGCACAACATCGAGGACACAGGAGAGAGACAGACAGCACCACATCGAGGACACAGGAGAGAAACAGACAGCACCACATCGAGGACACAGGAGAGAAACAGACAGCACCACATCGAGGACACAGGAGAGAGACAGACAGCACCACATCGAGGACACAGGAGAGAGACAGACAGCACCACCTCCTGAACACAGGAGAGAGACAGACACCATCACATCGAGGACACAGGAGAGAGACAGACAGCACAACATCGAGGACACAGGAGAGAAACAGACAGCACCACATCGAGGACACAGGAGAGAGACAGACAGCACCACATCGAGGACACAGGAGAGAGACAGACAGCACCACATCGAGGACACAGGAGAGAAACAGACAGCACCACATCGAGGACACAGGAGAGAGACAGACAGCACCACATCGAGGACACAGGAGAGAAACAGACAGCACCACATCGAGGACACAGGAGAGAGACAGACAGCACCACCTCCTGAACACAGGAGAGAGACAGACACCATCACATCGAGGACACAGGAGAGAGACAGACACCATCACATCGAGGACACAGGAGAGAGACAGACAGCACCACCTCCTGGACACAGGAGAGAGACAGACAGCACCACATCGAGGACACAGGAGAGAAACAGACACCACCACATCGAGGACACAGGAGAGAGACAGACACCACCACATCGAGGACACAGGAGAGAGACAGACAGCACCACATCGAGGACACAGGAGAGAGACAGACAGCACAACATCGAGGACACAGGAGAGAGACAGACACCATCACATCGAGGACACAGGAGAGAGACAGACAGCACCACCTCCTGGACACAGGAGAGAGACAGACAGCACCACATCGAGGACACAGGAGAGAGACAGACAGCACAACATCGAGGACACAGGAGAGAGACAGACAGCACCACATCGAGGACACAGGAGAGAGACAGACAGCACCACATCGAGGACACAGGAGAGAGACAGACAGCACCACCTCCTGAACACAGGAGAGAGACAGACACCATCACATCGAGGACACAGGAGAGAGACAGACAGCACAACATCGAGGACACAGGAGAGAGACAGACACCATCACATCGAGGACACAGGAGAGAGACAGACAGCACCACCTCCTGGACACAGGAGAGAGACAGACAGCACCACATCGAGGACACAGGAGAGAAACAGACAGCACGACATCGAGGACACAGGAGAGAGACAGACAGCACCACATCCTGAACACAGGAGAGAGACAGACACCATCACATCGAGGACACAGGAGAGAGACAGACAGCACCACATCGAGGACACAGGAGAGAGACAGACAGCACCACATCGAGGACACAGGAGAGAGACAGACAGCACCACATCGAGGACACAGGAGACAGACAGACAGCACCACATCACAGGGTTAGATAGATAATTGTTATTCTCCAGCCTGCTGCTAGAGGACTGAGAACAGAGAAGCAGACCTATAGCAAAACTAGTAAATTACATTTTCAAGCAACTCAATATTAGCAACTGTTTGGTATACTCAGTCAAAGTTAAATTTAGTAAAATAATTGGTTTGATTACTTTCATATACTAATATATCAACTTTGGATTGTGGGCAGTTAGATCACACATTTCATCACATATAACTACATTCAGACGAACACTTTATCCCCTCTCCTACCAGACTACCACGGTATAGACTACCAAGGTATAGACTACCACAATATAGACTAACCCTTTATCCACTCTCCTACCAGACTACCACGGTATAGACTACCAAGGTATAGACTACCACAATATAGACTAACCCTTTATCCCCTCTCCTACCAGGCTACCACGGTATAGACTACCAAGGTATAGACTACCACAATATAGACTAACCCTTTATCCACTCTCCTACCAGACTACCACGGTGTAGACTACCACGGTATAGACTAACCCTTTATCCACTCTCCTACCAGACTACCACGGTATAGACTACCAAGGTATAGACTACCACAATATAGACTAACCCTTTATCCCCTCTCCTACCAGACTACCACGGTATAGACTACCAAGGTATAGACTACCACAATATAGACTAACCCTTTATCCCCTCTCCTACCAGACTACCACGGTATAGACTACCACGGTATAGACTACCACAATATAGACTAACCCTTTATCCCCTCTCCTACCAGACTACCACGGTATAGACTACCAAGGTATAGACTACCACGGTATAGACTAACCCTTTATCCACTCTCCTACCAGACTACCACGGTATAGATTAACCCTTTATCCCCTCTCCTACCAGACTACCACGGTATAGACTACCAAGGTATAGACTACCACAATATAGACTAACCCTTTATCCACTCTCCTACCAGACTACCACGGTGTAGACTACCACGGTATAGACTAACCCTTTATCCACTCTCCTACCAGACTACCACGGTATAGACTACCAAGGTATAGACTACCACAATATAGACTAACACTTTATCCCCTCTCCTACCAGACTACCACGGTGTAGACTACCACGGTATAGACTAACCCTTTATCCCCCTCCTACCAGACTACCACGGTGTAGACTACCACGGTATAGACTAACCCTTTATCCACTCTCCTACCAGACTATCACGGTTTAGATTAACCCTTTATCCACTCTCCTACTAGACTACCACAGTATAGACTAACCCTTTATCCCCTCTCCTACCAGACTACCACGGTATAGACTACCACAGTATAGACTACCACGGTACAGACTACCACAGTATAGACTACAACGGTTTAGACTACCACGGTGTAGACTACCACGGTATAGACTACCACGGTATAGACTACCATGGTATAGACTACCACAGTGTAGACTACTACGGTATAGACTACCACGGTATAGACTACCACAGTATAGACTACCACGGTATAGACTACCACGGTATAGACTACCACGGTATAGACTACCACGGTAAAGACTACCACAGTGTAGACTACCACAGTATAGACTACCACGGTATAGACTACCACGGTATAGACTACCATGGTGTAGATTAAAACAGTATAGACTACCACGGTATAGACTACCACGGTAAAGACTACCACAGTGTAGACTACCACGGTATAGATTAAAACAGTATAGACTACCACGGTATAGACTACCACGGTATAGACTACCACGGTAAAGACTACCACAGTCTAGACTACCACGGTATAGACTACCACGGTAAAGACTACCACAGTGTAGACTACCACGGTATAGACTACCACGGTATAGACTACCACGGTGTAGACTAACCCTTTATCCCCTCTCTTACCAGACTACCACGGTGTAGACTACCACGGTACAGACTACCATGGTGTAGACTACCACGGTATAGACTACCACGGTATAGACTACCACGGTAAAGACTACCACAGTGTAGACTACCACGGTATAGACCACCACGGTAAAGACTACCACGGTATAGACTACCACGGTTAAAACTACCACGGTATAGACTACCACGGTATAGACTACCATGGTATAGACTACCACAGTGTAGACTACTACGGTATAGACTACCACGGTATAGACTACCACGGTATAGACTACCACAGTATAGACTACCACAGTATAGACTACCACGGTGCAGACTACCACGGTACAGACTACCACGGTAAAGACTACCACAGTATAGACTACCACGGTATAGACTACCACGGTGTAGACTACCACGGTATAGACTACCATGGTATAGACTACCACGGTATAGACTACCACGATATAGACTAACCCTTTATCCACTCTCTTACTAGACTACCACGGTATAGACTACCACGGTGTAGACTACCACGGTAGAGACTACCACGGTGTAGACTACCACGGTATTGACTACCACGGTATAGACTACCACGGTATAGACTACCACAGTGTAGACTACCACGGTATAGACTACCACAGTATAGACTACCACGGTATAGACTACCACAATGTAGACTACCACGGTATAGACTACCACGGTAAAGACTACCACAGTCTAGACTACCACGGTATAGACTACCACGGTATAGACTACCACGGTATAGACTACCATGGTGTAGACTACCACGGTATAGACTACCACGGTAAAGACTACCACAGTGTAGATTAAAACAGTATAAACTACCATGGTATAAACTACCACGGTATAGATTAAAACAACTTTATTTTCTCACAACTTTTTTGGATGACAGCGGTATGTTCATGAAGTCCTCTCTGGGCTGGAAGGGGACAAGTGTGAAGAGGGACCCACTGTCCTTAAAGGGGGAACTGCTTCCCTATGAGCACCAGGGGGGGACAGCGGGCCCTAAAAAATCCATTCAATGTTTTGTCCGATTTCATTTCGTTTTTTTTCTCCAAATTCCGTTTTTTCTGTTTAGTTTTTCCTGGTTTCAGTAATTAAAAAAAAATCTAAATCACACGTTTAAAATGAAAAAAACAGCAACATTGGATGTCATAAGTCCACAACAATGCTTAAGCCACATCAAGGGACCGACCACTTGAGGTTTGGAAAAATAGAAGAAATGTAGATTTATGTACGTAGTTACCCTTTAATGCAAGTGTGCACCAGCAAGAGACCGTTGTTTGGTTAGCGATATTTCTGTAGTGTTCATGTCATTGCAGAGTTTGCAAAACAAATGACAATTGGATTGATGCAAATAATCATGATATCACTCAGCCAGGTAGGCACAAGTATGGGTAGCTGCAGCCCAATATGGTGACTGGAGTATGGGTAGCTGTCCCCCAATATGGTGACTGGAGTATGGGTAGCTGTAGGCCAATATGGTGACTGGAGTACGGGTAGCTGCAGGCCAATATGGTGACTGGAGTATGGGTAGCTGCAGGCCAATATGGTGACTGGAGTATGGGTATCTGCAGGCCAATATGGTGACTGGAGTATGGGTAGCTGCAGCCCAATATGGTGACTGGAGTATGGGTAGCTGCAGCCCAATATGGTGACTAGAGTACGGGTAGCTGCAGGCCAATATGGTGACTGGAGTATGGGTAGCTGCAGGCCAATATGGTGACTGGAGTATGGGTAGCTGCAGGCCAATAGGGTGACTGGAGTTACGGGTAGCTGCAGCCCAATATGGTGACTGGATTATGGGTAGCTGCAGCCCAATATGGTGACTGGAGTATGGGTAGCTGCAGGCCAATATGGTGACTGGAGTATGGGTAGCTGTCCCCCAATATGGTGACTGGAGTACGGGTAGCTGCAGCCCAATATGGTGACTGGAGTATGGGTAGCTGCAGCCCAATATGGTGACTGGAGTATGGGTAGCTGTCCCCCAATATGGTGACTGGAGTATGGGTAGCTGTAGGCCAATATGGTGACTGGAGTATGGGTAGCTGCAGGCCAATATGGTGACTGGAGTATGGGTAGCTGCATCCCAATATGGTGACTGGAGTATGGGTAGCTGCAGCACAATATAGTGACTGGAGTATGGGTAGCTGCAGGCCAATAGGGTGACTGGAGTACGGGTAGCTGCAGCCCAATATTGTGACTGGAGTACGGGTAGCTGCAGCCCAATATGGTGACTGGAGTATGGGTAGCTGCAGGCCAATATAGTGACTGGAGTATGGGTAGCTGCAGGCCAATATGGTGACTGGAGTACGGGTAGCTGCAGGCCAATAGGGTGACTGGAGTATGGGTAGCTACAGCCCAATAGGGTGACTGGAGTATGGGTGTGCCTGCCGACTTGAAGAGGTTCCTTGTAGGTATCATTGTATTGTGCCTGCCGACTTGAAGAGGTTCCTTGTAGGTATCAATGTGTTTTGCCTGCGGTAGCTACGTGACCATTTTTTTATCTCACATTTGACTGTACCTGACTATACCTGGCTGTACCTGACTATACCAGGCTATACCTGGCTATACCTGACTATACCTGACTATACCTGACTATACCTGACTATACCAGGCTATACCTGGCTGTACCTGACTATACCTGGCTGTACCTGGCTGTACCTGGCTGTACCTGACTATACCTGACTATACCTGGCTATACCTGGCTATGCCTGACTGTAACTGACTGTAACTGACTGTACCTGGCTATACCTGACTATATCTGACTATACCTGACTATACCTGACTATACCTGACTATACCTGGCTATACCTGGCTGTACCTGACTGTACCTGGCTGTACCTGGCTGTACCTGGCTGTACCTGACTGTACCTGACTGTACCTGGCTATACCTGACTATATCTGACTATACCTGACTATACCTGACTATACCTGACTATACCTGGCTATACCTGGCTGTACCTGACTGTACCTGGCTGTACCTGGCTATACCTGGCTATACCTGACTGTAACTGACAGTAACTGACTGTACCTGGCTATACCTGACTGAACCTGGCTATACAAGACTATACCTGGCTATACCTGACTATACCTGGCTATACCTGGCTATACCTGACTATACCTGACTATACCTGACAATACCTGGCTATACCTGACTATACCTGGCTATACCTGACTGTACCTGACTATACCTGACTATACCTGACTATACCTGACTATACCTGACTATACCTGGCTATACCTGACTATACCTGACTATACCTGGCTATACCTGACTATTCCTGACTATACCTGACTATACCTGGCTATACCTGACTATACCTGGCTATACCTGACTGTACCTGACTATACCTGACTATACCTGGCTATACCTGACTATACCTGACTGTACCTGACTATACCTGGCTATACCTGACTATACCTGACTATACTAGGCTATACTAGGCTATACTAGGCTATACCTGGCTATACCTGACTATACCTGACTATACCAGGCTATACCTGACTATACCTGACTATACCTGACTATACCTGACTATACCTGGCTATACCTGGCTGTACCTGGCTATACCTGGCTATACCTGGCTGTACCTGACTATACCTGGCTGTATCTGACTGTACCTGACTATACCTGACTATACCTGACTATACCTGACTATGCCTGGCTATACCTGACTATACCTTACTATACTAGGCTATACTAGGCTATACCTGGCTATACCTGACTATACCTGACTATACCAGGCTATACCTGACTATACCTGACTATACCAGGCTGTACCTGGCTGTACCTGACTATACCTGACCATACCTGGCTGTACCTGGCTGTACCTGACCATACCTGGCTGAACCTGATGATACCTGGCTGTACCTGACCATACCTGGCTGTACCTGACTGTACCTGGCTGTACCTGACCATACCTGGCTGTACCTGATTATACCTGGCTGTACCTGACCATACCTGGCTGTACCTGGCTGTACCTGGCTGTACCTGGCCGTACCTGGCTGTACCTGACCATACCTTGCTGTACCTGACGTTACCTGGCTGTACCTGGCTGTACCTGACTGTAACTGACTGGAGTATGGGTAGCTGCAGGCCAATATGGTGACTGGAGTACGGGTAGCTGCAGGCCAATAGGGTGACTGGAGTATGGGTAGCTACAGCCCAATAGGGTGACTGGAGTATGGGTGTGCCTGCCGACTTGAAGAGGTTCCTTGTAGGTATCATTGTATTGTGCCTGCCGACTTGAAGAGGTTCCTTGTAGGTATCAATGTGTTTTGCCTGCGGTAGCTACGTGACCATTTTTTTATCTCACATTTGACTGTACCTGACTATACCTGGCTGTACCTGACTATACCAGGCTATACCTGGCTATACCTGACTATACCTGACTATACCTGACTATACCTGACTATACCAGGCTATACCTGGCTGTACCTGACTATACCTGGCTGTACCTGGCTGTACCTGGCTGTACCTGACTATACCTGACTATACTAGGCTATACCTGGCTATGCCTGACTGTAACTGACTGTAACTGACTGTACCTGGCTATACCTGACTATATCTGACTATACCTGACTATACCTGACTATACCTGACTATACCTGGCTATACCTGGCTGTACCTGACTGTACCTGGCTGTACCTGGCTGTACCTGGCTGTACCTGACTGTACCTGACTGTACCTGGCTATACCTGACTATATCTGACTATACCTGACTATACCTGACTATACCTGACTATACCTGGCTATACCTGAATGTACCTGACTGTACCTGGCTGTACCTGGCTATACCTGGCTATACCTGACTGTAACTGACAGTAACTGACTGTACCTGGCTATACCTGACTGAACCTGGCTATACAAGACTATACCTGGCTATACCTGACTATACCTGGCTATACCTGGCTATACCTGACTATACCTGACTATACCTGACAATACCTGGCTATACCTGACTATACCTGGCTATACCTGACTGTACCTGACTATACCTGACTATACCTGACTATACCTGACTATACCTGACTATACCTGGCTATACCTGACTATACCTGACTATCCCTGGCTATACCTGACTATTCCTGACTATACCTGACTATACCTGGCTATACCTGACTATACTTGGCTATACCTGACTGTACCTGACTATACCTGACTATACCTGGCTATACCTGACTATACCTGACTGTACCTGACTATACCTGGCTATACCTGACTATACCTGACTATACTAGGCTATACTAGGCTATACTAGGCTATACCTGGCTATACCTGACTATACCTGACTATACCAGGCTATACCTGACTATACCTGACTATACCTGACTATACCTGGCTATACCTGGCTGTACCTGGCTATACCTGGCTATACCTGGCTGTACCTGACTATACCTGGCTGTATCTGACTGTACCTGACTATACCTGACTATACCTGACTATACCTGACTATGCCTGGCTATACCTGACTATACCTTACTATACTAGGCTATACTAGGCTATAGCTGGCTATACCTGACTATACCTGACTATACCAGGCTATACCTGACTATACCTGACTATACCAGGCTGTACCTGGCTGTACCTGACTATACCTGACCATACCTGGCTGTACCTGGCTGTACCTGACCATACCTGGCTGAACCTGATGATACCTGGCTGTACCTGACCATACCTGGCTGTACCTGATTATACCTGGCTGTACCTGACCATACCTGGCTGTACCTGGCTGTACCTGGCTGTACCTGGCCGTACCTGGCTGTACCTGACCATACCTTGCTGTACCTGACGTTACCTGGCTGTACCTGGCTGTACCTGACCATACCTGGCTGTACCTGGTTGTACCTGATTTTACCTGGCTGTACCTGGCTGTACCTGACTATACCTGGCTGTACCTGGCTTTACCTGACTATAACTGGCTATTCCTGGGTGTACCTGGATATACCTGGCTATACCTGGCTGTACCTGGCTGTACCTGACTATGCCTGGCTATACCTGACCGTACCTGGCTATACCTGACTGTACCTGACTATACCTGGCTGTACCTGGCTGTACCTGACTATACCTGACTATACCTGACTGTACCTTGCTGTACCTGGCTATACCTGGCTGTACCTGGCTGTACCTGACTATGCCTGGCTATACCTGGCAATACCTGAATATACCTGACCATACCTGGCTGTACCTGGTTGTACCTGATTTTACCTGGCTGTACATGGCTGTACCTGACTATACCTGGCTGTACCTGGCTCTACCTGACTATAACTGGCTATTCCTGGGTGTACCTGGATATACCTGGCTATACCTGACTATACCTGACTGTACCTGACTATGCCTGGCTATACCTGACCGTACCTGGCTATACCTGACTGTACCTGACTGTACCTGACTGTACCTGGCTGTACCTGACTGTACCTTGCTGAACCTGACTTTACCTGACTGTACCTGACTGTACCTGACTATACCTGGCTATACCTGGCTATACCTGGCTGTACCTGACTATGCCTGGCTATACCTGACCGTACCTGGCTATACCTGACTGTACCTGACTGTACCTGGCTGTACCTGGCTGAACCTGACTTTACCTGACTGTACCTTGCTGTACCTGGCTATACCTGGCTGTACCTGGCTGTACCTTGCTGTACCTGACTGTACCTGGCTGTACCTGGCTGTACCTGACTGTACCTTGCTGAACCTGACTTTACCTAACTGTACCTGACTGTACCTGGCTATACCTGGCTGTACCTGGCTGTACATGACTATGCCTGGCTATACCTGACCGTACCTGGTTATACCTGGCTGTACCTGACCATACCTGGCTGTACCTGGTTGTACCTGATTTTACCTGGCTGTATTTGGCTGTACCTGACTGTACCTTACTACACCTGGCTGTACCTGGTTGTACGTGATTTTACCTGGCTGTACCTGACTATACCTTGCTGTACCTCACTACACCTGGCTGTACCTGGCTGTACCAGAATATGCCTGACTATACCTGGATATACCTGACTATACCTGGCTATACGTTGCTGTAGCTGACTGTACCTGGCTGTACCGGGCTGTACTTGACCACATCTGGCTGTACCTGGCTAAACCTGGCTGTACCTGACCGTACCTGGCTGTACCTGACCATACCTTGCTGTACCTGGCTGTACCTGGCTGAACCTGATCATACCTTGCTGTACCTGACGATACCTGGCTGTACCTGGTTGTACCTGACTATGCCTGGCTGTACCTGACTATACCTGACTACACCTGGCTGTACCTGACTATACCTGGCTGTACCTGGCTGTACCTGACTGTAGCTGACCATACCTTGCTGTACCTGACGATACCTGGCTATACCTGACTATACCTGACTGTACCAGGCTATACCTCACTGTACCTGACTATACCTGACTATACCTGACTATACCTGACTATACTAGGCTATACCTGACTATACCTGACTATACCAGGCTATACCTGACTATACCAGGCTGTCCCTGACTATACCAGGCTATACCTGGCTATACCTGACTATACCTCACTATACCTGGCTATACCTGGCTATACCTGACTATACCTGGCTGTACCTGACTATACCTGACTGTACCTGACTGTACCTGACTATACCTGGCTATACCTGGCTATACATGGCTATACCTGGCTGTACCTGACTATACCTGACTATACCTGACTATACCTGGCTATACCTGACTATACTTGACTATACCTGACTATACCTGACTATACCTGGCTATAGCTGGCTATACCTGGCTATACCTGGCTATACCTGGCTATACCTGACTATACCTGACTGTACCTGGCTGTACCTGACTGTACCTGACTATACCTGGCTATACCTGGCTATACATGGCTATACCTGGCTGTACCTGACTATACCTGGCTGTACCTGGTTGTACCTGACTATACCTGGTTGTACCTACATGGCTGTACCTGACGATACCTGACTACACCTGGCTGTACCTGGTTGTACCTGACTATACCTGGTTGTACCTCCATGGCTGTACCTGACTGTACCTGGCTGTACCTGACTATACCTGGCTGTACCTGGCTGTACCTGGTTGTACCTGGCTATACCTAACTATACCTGACCATAACTGGCTGTACCTGACCATTCCTGGCTATACCTGGATGTACCTGACTATACCTGACCATACCTGGCTGTACCTGGTTGTACCTGATTTTACCTGGCTGTACTTGGCTGTACCTGACTATACCTGGCTGTACCTGGCTGTACCTGACTATAACTGGCTATTCCTGGGTGTACCTGGCTATACCTGACTGTACCTTGATGTACCTGGCTGTACCTGGCTGTACCTGGCTGTACCTGACTATACCTGACTGTACCTGACTGTACCTGACCATACCTGGCTGTACCTGGTTGTACCTGATTTTACCTGTCTGTACCTGGCTGTACCTGGCTGTACCTGGCTGTACCTGACTATACCTGACTATACCTGACCATACCTGGCTGTACCTGGTTGTACCTGATTTTACCTGGCTGTACCTGGCTGTACCTGACTATACCTGACCATACCTGGCTTTACCTGGTTGTACCTGATATTACCTGGCTGTACCTGGCTGTACCTGACTATACCTGGCTGTTCCTGACTATAACTGGCTATTCCTGGGTGTACCTGACTATACCTGACTATACCTGGCTGTACCTGGCTGTACCTGACTATGCCTGGCTATACCTGACCGTACCTGATCATACCTGGCTATACCTGACTATACCTGGCTGTACCTGACTATACCTGACTATACCTGACTATACCTGACTATAACTGACTATACCTGGCTGTACCTGACTATACCTGACTATACCTGACTATACCTGACTATACCTGACTGTACCTGACTATACCTGACTATACCTGACTGTACCTGGCTATACCTGACTATACCTGACTATACCTGACTATACCTGGCTATACCTGGCTATACCTGACTATACCTGGCTATACCTGGCTATACCTGACTATACCTTGCTATACCTGGCTATACCTGACTATACCTGGCTATACCTGACTATACCTGACTACACATGGCTGTACCTGACCATACCTGACTATACCTGACTATACCTGGCTATACCTGACTATACCTGACTATACCTGCCTATACCTGACTATACCTGACTATACCTGACTACACATGGCTGTACCTGACCATACCTGACTATACCTGACTATACCAGGCTATACCTGACTATACCTGACTATACCTGACTATACCTGACTATACCTGGCTATACCTGACTATACCTCACTACACATGGCTGTACCTGACCATACCTGACTATACCTGACTATACCAGGCTATACCTGACTATACCTGACTATACCTGACTATACCTGACTATACCAGGCTATACCTGACTATACCTGACTATACCTGGCTATACCTGGCTATACCTGACTATACCTGACTATACCTGACTATACCTGGCTATACCTGGCTATTCCTGACTATACCTGGCTATACCTGACTATACCTGACTACACATGGCTGTACCTGACCATCCCTGACTATACCTGACTATACCAGGCTATACCTGACTATACCTGACTATACCTGACTATACCTGACTATACCTGACTATACCAGGCTATACCTGACTATACCTGACCATACCTGATTAAAGTTGGCTATACCTGATTATACTTGACAAACCTGACTATACCTGGCTGTACCTAACTATTCCTCGCTGAACCTGGCTGTACCTGACTATACCTGACATTACCTGACTATCCCTGGCTGAACCTGACTGTACCTGACTATACCTGGCTGTACCTGGTTGTACCTGGCTGTACCTGGTTGTACCTACATGGCTGTACTTGACTGTACCTGGCTGTACCTGGCTGTACCTGGTTGTACCTCACTACACCTGGCTGTACCTGACTATACCTGACTATACCTGGCTGTACCTGACTATACCTGGCTGTACCTGGCTGTACCTGATTGTACCTGACTACACCTGGCTGTACCTGACTACACCTGGCTGTACCTGACTATACCTGACTATACATGGCTGTACGACTATAGCCAGGTATAGTCAGGTACAGCCAGGTATAGTTAGGTACAGCCAGGTGTAGTCAGGTACAATCAGGTACATCCAGGTACAGCCAGGTATAGTCAGGTACAGCCAGGTATCGTCAGGTACAGCAAGGTATGGTCAGGTACAGACAGGTACAGTCAGGTATAGCCAGGTATAGTCAGGTACAGCCAGGTATAGTCAGGTACAGCCAGGTACAGCCAGGTAAAATCAGGTACAACCAGGTACAGCCAGGTATAGTCAGGTATAGTCAGGCATAGTCAGGTACAGCCAATTATAGCCAGGTATCGTCAGGTACAGCAAGGTATGGTCAGGTACAGACAGGTACAGTCAGGTACAGCCAGGTATAGTCAGGTACAGTCAGGTAGTCAGGTATAGTCAGGTACAGCCAGGTATAGTCAGGTACAGTCAGGTACAGTCAGGTATAGCCAGGTACAGCCAGGTAACCCTAACCCTAACCCACTTGATAAGAGTAGAGTACTAACCCTAACCCTAACCCTAGTACTAACCCTAACCCTACCCCCTAACCCCTAAGAGTAGAGTACTAACCCTAACCCTAACCCTAGTACTAACCCTAACCCTAACCCTAGTACTAACCCTGACCCTAAGAGTAGCCACTTCGCCCCTGTAGTCTTCCACATGCTAGCAGTTGCTACATTGAAAGTCATCGCGGTCCACATTGTCCCGTAACAAAGCAAAGTAAACACAGCTCCTGCAAGGCTGGAAACGTTCAATAGCGGCCTCCATTTGAGCCCACCGAGCCAGTTAGGCCAGCTGAGCCAGTTAGGCCATCTGAGCCAGTTAGGCCAGCTGAGCCAGTTAGGCCAGCTGATTCAGTTAGGCCAGCTGATTCAGTTAGGCCAGCTGAGCCAGTTAGGCCATCTGAGCCAGTTAGGCCATCTGAGCCAGTTAGGCCATCTGAGCCAGTTAGGCCAGCTGAGCCAGTTAGGCCATCTGAGCCAGTTAGGCCAGCTGAGCCAGTTAGGCCAGCTGATTCAGTTAGGCCAGCTGAGCCAGTTAGGCCAGCTGATTCAGTTAGGCCAGCTGAGCTAGTTAAGCCATCTGAGCAAGTTAGGCCAGCTGAGCCAGTTAGGCCAGCTGATTCAGTTAGGCCAGCTGAGCCAGTTAGGCCAGCTGAGCCAGTTAAGCCAGCTGAGCTAGTTAGGCCAGCTGAGCCAGTTAGGCCAGCTGAGCCAGTTAGGCCAGCTGAGCCAGTTAAGCCAGCTGAGCTAGTTAGGCCAGCTGAGCCAGTTAGGCCAGCTGAGCCAGTTAGGCCAGCTGAGCCAGTTAAGCCAGCTGAGCCAGTTAGGCCAGCTGAGCCAGTTAGGCCATCTGAGACAGTTAGGCCAGCTGAGCCAGTTAGGCCATCTGAGCCAGTTAGGCCAGCTGAGCCAGTTAGGCCAGCTGAGCAAGTTAAGCAATCTGAGCAAGTTAGGCCAGCTGAGCCAGTTAGGCCAGCTGAGCCAGTTAGGCCAGCTGAGCCAGTTAGGCCAGCTGAGCAAGTTAAGCAATCTGAGCCAGTTAGGCCAGCTGAGCCAGTTAGGCCATCTGAGCCAGTTAGGCCAGCTGAGCCAGTTAGGCCAGCTGAGCCAGTTAGGCCAGCTGAGCAAGTTAGGCCAGCTGAGCCAGTTAGGCCAGCTGATTCAGTTAGGCCAGCTGAGCCAGTTAGGCCAGCTGAGCCAGTTAGGCCATCTGAGCCAGTTAGGCCAGCTAACCTCTCAAGACAGGACAGCAGAGGAATAAATCATAAGGAATAAGGTTTGGAAGTGTCTGTCCTATATCTAGGACAGTGTTTCCCAACTCCAGTACCCCAACAGTGTTTCCCAACTCCAGTCCTCCAGTACCCCAACAGTGTTTCCCAACTCCAGTCCTCCAGTACCCCCAACAGTGTTTCCCAACTCCAGTACCCCAACAGTGTTTCCCAACTCCAGTCCTCCAGTACCCCAACAGTGTTTCCCAACTCCAGTCCTCCAGTACCCCCAACAGTGTTTCCCAACTCCAGTCCTCCAGTACCCCAACAGTGTTTCCCAACTCCAGTCCTCCAGTACCCCAACAGTGTTTCCCAACTCCAGTCCTCCAGTACCCCCAACAGCGTTTCCCAACTCCAGTCCTCCAGTACCCCAACAGTGTTTCCCAACTCCAGTCCTCCAGTACCCCCAACAGTGTTTCCCAACTCCAGTCCTCCAGTACCCCCAACAGTGTTTCCCAACTCCAGTCCTCCAGTACCCCAACAGTGTTTCCCAACTCCAGTCCTCCAGTACCCCAACAGCGTTTCCCAACTCCAGTCCTCCAGTACCCCCAACAGTGTTTCCCAACTCCAGTACCCCCAACAGTGTTTCCCAACTCCAGTCCTCCAGTACCCCCAACAGTGTTTCCCAACTCCAGTCCTCCAGTACCCCCAACAGTGTTTCCCAACTCCAGTCCTCCAGTACCCCCAACAGTGTTTCCCAACTCCAGTCCTCTAGTACCCCCAACAGTGTTTCCCAACTCCAGTCCTCCAGTACCCCCAACAGTGTTTCCCAACTCCAGTCCTCCAGTACCCCCAACAGTGTTTCCCAACTCCAGTCCTCCAGTACCCCCAACAGTGTTTCCCAACTCCAGTCCTCCAGTACACCCAACAGTACCCATTTTATTGTAATCCTGGACAAGCACACCTGATTCCTCCATTCGTTTGTATGGGTTACCTTCAGATGAGTCCCGTGACACTTGTGGAGAACACCATCGTGTTTGCGAGAGTTTCCCCTTTCCATAGAGTGGTGAGAGTTTGTAGGCCAAACCGTTCGCTGTAGCTCGGCCGCTTTCCACCGCTGATGCAGAAGTCCAATACCTGATATTTCTAGCGTAAACTGACGGATTTTAATGGAAATGTTTTATTATGTTACTTAGATTGACGTACAGGTGCATCTCTAGACACTTAAGGACTACGACGTAATGGTAAAGAAAATGATTTACTCTCCTTCCGTTCCTATATGCCTACTTCTCTATATTCCTCCCTCTATTTATCCCTCTTTCCCCATCTCTCTCCATCCCAGCAAAATAACTCAACAGCAAGGTAACTAACTCAACACCAAGTTAAGTAACTAACTCAACAGCAAGGTAACTAACTCAACAGCAAGGTAACTAACTCAACAGCAAGGTAACTAACTCAACAGCAAGGTAACTAACTCAACAGCAAGGTAACTAACTCAACAGCAAGGTAACTAACTCAACAGCAAAGTAACTAACTCAACAGCAAGGTAACTAACTCAACAGCAAGGTAACTAACGCAACAGCAAGGTAACTAACTCAACAGCAAGGTAACTAACTCAACAGCAAGGTAACTAACACAATACCAAGCTAAGTAACTAACACAACAGCAAGGTAACTAAGTCAAAGAAGGAATGGTTTGGGTTAGAAAAGGGCAGGATAGAGGGATGGATAAGATGGATGGATCAAGGGACAGAGGGAAGAAAGAATGGTGGGAGGGACCACACCCCAGCAGGCGCTCTCATTGGTGGAGAGTTGAGGGCCCCAGGCGATGTGATTGGACAACAAGCCGGCAACTCAGAGCATCCCATAATACCCAGCTCACTGAGGGCATCACCATGGAGACAGAGAACAACAGAAACAAACCCAGCATGCTCACAGAAAAACAAGAGGTACAATGTGTGTGTGTAGGTGTGTGTGTGTGTGTGTGTGTGTGTGTGTGTGTGTGTGTGTGTGTGTGTGTGTGTGTGTGTGTGTGTGTGTGTGTGTGTGTGTGTGTGTGTGTGTTGAGCTCAGGTAGCAGTGTGTCAGAAGGCTGTCAGTCACTCATCCATCCAGCTGGCTAATTGGCTCCTTACCTTCCCTTTCCCTCCCTCCCTCCCTCTCTCTCTCCCTCTCCTCCCTCCTCCAGGCATAGCTCCTAACCGGGTGCCGGAGGCCAAAATGCATATGAGCCAATGCTCTGCTGCTGCTCTGTTTAATTACCTCACAATGTGTGTGTGTGTGTGTGTGTGTGTGTGTGTGTGTGTGTGTGTGTGTGTGTGTGTGTGTGTGTGTGTGTGTGTGTGTGTGCGTGTGTGTGTGCGTGCGTGCGTGCGTGCGTGCGTGCGTGCATGTGTGTGTGTTTTACCGGCCCACACACCAGTGCTATGTTAAGCAGCAAGGCATCCTGGGAATTGGAGTGACAGCTCATTTTGGTTCTGCAGTCTGAGACATTGCGCACGCACACACGCACGCACACACACACACACACACACACACCCCCTCTCTGTGGAGCTCCTGGGTCGGGGCTGTCGTGACAGTGACAGGGTTGTTGACAAACACTAGCAGCCAGCGGCACCATGGGAAATGGTGTCAGCAGAATGACAAGAGCTGTTAATGTCTCGCCTCGGCATCCAGCGCCTGACAGACAGACACACCTCACACGTCTCTTATACACACATCTCAAATAACATTTATTCCTCACATGCTTTGTAAACAACAGGTGTAGACTAACAGTGAAATGCTTAGTTACGGGCCCTTCCCAACAATGCAGAGAGAAAGAAAACAGAGAAATAATAGAAAACTTAAACACATAATAATAAATACACGATCAGTAATGATACCTTGGCTCTATCAGACTATATACAGGGTATTACGGTACAGAGTCAATGCGGAGGCTATGTGGAGGCTATATACAGGGGTACCGGTACAGAGTCAATGTGGAGGCTATATACAGGGGGTACCGGTACAGAGTCAATGTGGAGGCTATGTGGAGGCTATATACAGGGGGTACCGGTACAGAGTCAATGTGGAGGCTATATACAGGGGGTACCGGTACAGAGTCAATGTGGAGGCTATGTGGAGGCTATATACAGGGGGTACCGGTACAGAGTCAATGTGGAGGCTATATACAGGGTATTACGGTACAGAGTCAATGTGGAGGCTATATACAGGGGGGGTACCGGTACAGAGTCAATGTGGAGGCTATGTGGAGGCTATATACAGGGGGTACCGGTACAGAGTCAATGTGGAGGCTATATACAGGGGGTACCGGTACAGAGTCAATGTGGAGGCTATATACAGGGTATTACAGTACATTTACATTTACATTTAAGTCATTTAGCAGACGCTCTTATCCAGAGCGACTTACAAAATGGTGCATTCACCTTATGATATCCAGTGGAACAACCACTTTACAATAGTGCATCTAAATCTTTTAAGGGGGGGGGGGGGTTGAAGGATTACTTTATCCTATCCTAGGTATTCCTTAAAGAGGTGGGGTTTCAGGTGTCTCCGGAAGGTGGTGATTGACTCCGCTGTCCTGGCGTCGTGAGGGAGCTTGTTCCACCATTGGGGTGCCAGAGCAGCGAACAGTTTTGACTGGGCTGAGCGGGAACTGTGCTTCCTCAGAGGTAGGGGGGCCAGCAGGCCAGTGGTGGATGAACGCAGTGCCCTTGTTTGGGTGTAGGGCCTGATCAGAGCCTGAAGGTATGGAGGTGCCGTTCCCTTCACAGCTCCGTAGGCAATCACCATGGTCTTGTAGCGGATGCGAGCTTCAACTGGAAGCCAGTGGAGAGAGCGGAGGAGCGGGGTGACGTGAGAGAACTTGGGAAGGTTGAACACCAGACGGGCTGCGGCGTTCTGGATGAGTTGTAGGGGTTTAATGGCACAGGCAGGGAGCCCAGCCAACAGCGAGTTGCAGTAATCCAGACGGGAGATGACAAGTGCCTGGATTAGGACCTGCGCCGCTTCCTGTGTGAGGCAGGGTCGTACTCTGCGAATGTTGTAGAGCATGAACCTACAGGATCGGGTCACCGCCTTGATGTTAGTGGAGAACGACAGGGTGTTGTCCAGGATCACGCCAAGGTTCTTAGCACTCTGGGAGGAGGACACAAGGGAGTTGTCAACCGTGATGGCGAGATCATGGAACGGGCAGTCCTTCCCCGGGAGGAAGAGCAGCTCCGTCTTGCCGAGGTTCAGCTTGAGCTGGTGATCCGTCATCCACACTGATATGTCTGACAGACATGCAGAGATGCGATTCGCCGCCTGGTTATCAGAAGGGGGAAAGGAGAAGATTAATTGTGTGTCGTCTGCATAGCAATGATAGGAGAGACCATGTGAGGATATGACAGAGCCAAGTGACTTGGTGTATAGCGAGAATAGGAGAGGGCCTAGAACAGAGCCCTGGGGGACACCAGTGGTGAGAGCGCATGGTGCGGAGACAGATTCTCGCCACGCCACCTGGTAGGAGCGACCTGTCAGGTAGGACACAATCCAAGCGTGGGCCGCGCCGGAGATGCCCAACTCGGAGAGGGTGGAGGGGAGGATCTGATGGTTCACAGTATCAAAGGCAGCAGATAGGTCTAGAAGGATGAGAGCAGAGGAGAGAGAGTTAGCTTTAGCAGTGCGGAGAGCCTCCGTGACACAGAGAAGAGCAGTCTCAGTTGAATGCCCAGTCTTGAAACCTGACTGATTAGGATCAAGAAGGTCATTCTGAGAGAGATAGCAGGAGAGCTGGCCAAGGACGGCACGTTCAAGAGTTTTGGAGAGAAAAGAAAGAAGGGATACTGGTCTGTAGTTGTTGACATCGGAGGGATCGAGTGTAGGTTTTTTCAGAAGGGGTGCAACTCTCGCTCTCTTGAAGACGGAAGGGACGTAGCCAGCGGTCAAGGATGAGTTGATGAGCGAGGTGAGGAAGGGGAGAAGGTCTCCGGAAATGGTCTGGAGAAGAGAGGAGGGGATAGCTTCAAGTGGGCAGGTTGTTGGGCGGCCGGCCGTCACAAGACGCGAGATTTCATCTGGAGAGAGAGGGGAGAAAGAGGTCAAAGCACAGGGTAGGGCAGTGTGAGCAGGACCAGCGGTGTCGTTTGACTTAGCAAACGAGGATCGGATATCGTCAACCTTCTTTTCAAAATGGTTGACGAAGTCATCCGCAGAGAGGGAGGAGGGGGGGGGGAGGGGGAGGAGGATTCAGGAGGGAGGAGAAGGTAGCAAAGAGCTTCCTAGGGTTAGAGGCAGATGCTTGGAATTTAGAGTGGTAGAAAGTGGCTTTAGCAGCAGAGACAGAAGAGGAGAATGTAGAGAGGAGTGAGTGAAAGGATGCCAGGTCCGCAGGGAGGCGAGTTTTCCTCCATTTCCGCTCGGCTGCCCGGAGCCTTGTTCTGTGAGCTCGTAGTGAGTCGTCGAGCCACGGAGCAGGAGGGGAGGACCGAGCCGGCCTGGAGGATAGGGGACAGAGAAAATCAAAGGATGCAGAAAGGGAGGAGAGGAGGGTTGAGGAGGCAGAATCAGGAGATAGGTTGGAGAAGGTTTGAGCAGAGGGAAGAGATGATAGGATGGAAGAGGAGAGAGTAGCGGGAGAGAGAGAGCGAAGGTTGGGACGGCGCAATACCATCCGAGTAGGGGCAGAGTGAGAAGTGTTGGATGAGAGCAAGAGGGAAAAGGATACAAGGTAGTGGTCGGAGATTTGGAGGGGAGTTGCAATGAGATTAGTGGAAGAACAGCATCTAGTAAAGATGAGGTCAAGCGTATTGCCTGCCTTGTGAGTAGGGAGGGAAGGTGAGAGGGTGAGGTCAAAAGAGGAGAGGAGTGGAAAGAAGGAGGCAGAGAGGAATGAGTCAAAGGTAGACGTGGGGAGGTTAAAGTCACCCAGAACTGTGAGAGGTGAGCCATCCTCAGGAAAGGAACTTATCAAGGCGTCAAGCTCATTGATGAACTCTCCAAGGGAACCTGGAGGGCGATAAATGATAAGGATGTTAAGCTTGAAAGGGCTGGTAACTGTGACAGCATGGAATTCAAATGAGGAGATGGACAGATGGGTCAGGGGAGAAAGAGAGAATGTCCACTTGGGAGAGATGAGGATTCCAGTGCCACCACCCCGCTGGCTCGATGCTCTAGGGGTATGCGAGAACACGTGGGCAGACGAAGAGAGAGCAGTAGGAGTAGCAGTGTTATCTGTGGTAATCCATGTTTCCGTCAGCGCCAGGAAGTCTAGGGACTGGAGGGTAGCATAGGCTGAGATGAACTCAGCCTTGTTGGCTGCAGACCGGCAGTTCCAGAGGCTGCCGGAGACCTGGAACTCCACGTGGGTCGTGCGCGCTGGGACCAGCAGGTTAGAGTGGCAGCGGCCACGCGATGTGAAGCCTTTGTATGGCCTGTGCAGAGAGGTGAGAACAGGGATAGACAGACACATAGTTGACAAGCTACAGAAGTGTTGTTTCTTGTATTATTGTCTCTTGTGTCTTTAGAGAACTGTTTCACTTTGATATCCTTTTTCTTCTGTCCTGATTTTCTCTTTCTTTTCGTCTGTTAACTAGATATTCTTTGTTGTTCTTCGTTAGCTAGCTAGCTTCTTCCAAAAGAGTCCCTAGCAACTGCTTAGCAACTGGTAAACAATTCAGCTTGCTAAGATAACTACAACTTTATGAAAAATAGTTATTTTTCAAAAGCCTATCTTCTTTGTTTGTTGCTTGTTTTTTCTCCTATTCAGTCTTGCAGTTTTCTTTTGGTTTTTTCCGATGTACTTCACTCTAAAAACCATGTAAATTTCAATATTTGTAGGAGCTCATTTTTCAGCTGCTGCTGCTCGTCAATGTGGAGGCTATATACAGGGGGTACCGGTACAGAGTCAATGTGGAGGCTATATACAGGGGGCACCAGTACAGAGTCAATGTGGAGGCTATATACAGGGGGGTACTGGTACAGAGTCAATGTGGAGGCTATATACAGGGTATTACGGTACAGAGTCAATGTGGAGGCTATATACAGGGGGTACCGGTACAGAGTCAATGTGGAGGCTATATACAGGGGGTACCGGTACAGAGTCAATGTGGAGGCTATATTCAGGGGGTACCGGTACAGAGTCAATGTGGAGGCTATATTCAGGGGGGTACCGGTACAGAGTCAATGTGGAGGCTATATTCAGGGGGTACCGGTACAGAGTCAATGTGGAGGCTATATACAGGGGGTACCGGTACAGAGTCAATGTGGAGGCTATATTCAGGGGGTACCGGTACAGAGTCAATGTGGAGGCTATATTCAGGGGGTACCGGTACAGAGTCAATGTGGAGGCTATATACAGGGGGTACCGGTACAGAGTCAATGTGGAGGCTATATTCAGGGGGTACCGGTACAGAGTCAATGTGGAGGCTATATACAGGGGGTACCGAGTCAATGTGCAGGGATACGAGGTAGTTGAGGTAAATATGAACATATAACCAGGAATAAAGTAACAGATAATCAACAGGAGCAGTCACTTATTGCAAGAAGAGTCAATGCAGATGGTAACTATTTGGTTAACTATTTAACTAACTATTCATCAGTCGTATGGCTTGGGGTTAGAAGTTGTTCAGTGTCCGTT
Source organism: Salmo salar (assembly GCF_965601325.2). Lineage (NCBI taxonomy): Eukaryota > Metazoa > Chordata > Actinopteri > Salmoniformes > Salmonidae > Salmo > Salmo salar. The sequence goes on along the minus strand of NC_138296.1, from coordinate 99,016,219 downwards.
TGGTCCTAGACTTGGCGCTCCGGTACCGCTTGCCGTGCGGTAGCAGAGAGAACAGTCTATGACTGGGGTGGCTGGAGTCTTTGACACACACCACACACACACACACACACACACACACACACACACACACACACACACACACACACACACACACACACACACACACACACACACACACACACCCCCTCTGAGACATCTCATACTCTCACACAGAGAAACTGACACACCCAGCCAACATTCATGTCCACCATTTCAGTTCATTGTATCCTTCTTCCCTCAACATGAAAATTCAATAAAACAGAAAATAAACTACAAGATACAACAGATAAACTACATTTCAGCAAATCAATTTTTACAAATCAACCGAAACACTTGCAAACCTCAGTGAATTCATTGCACATCTAAACTGCCCTATTGGCACCAGGGATTCAAGATGTAAATGAGGTTAGTGAATTATTTCAAACATGGGGGGGAGCGTTAAAACTAAAGGCTGATTTATCGCGGTTGGTAGAGGCATGAGGGACCTCGAGGGGGGTTTGGTGTTTTCTATTTCTATACTTTAATAAAGGGGTTCTAAGCTGACACATGGAATTGTTTTAAGATGGGCATACTAAGGATTATTTACCCCCGTAAGGTATCAAAAACACACATCACAAAAAACTATTGGAGGAAACATAGAATTTGATATTACTGCTATTAGCCCATAGAAACACATTGAATAACAGATTACTGCTATTAGCCCATAGAAACACATTGAATAACAGATTACTGCTATTAGCCCATAGAAACACATTGAATAACAGATTACTGCTATTAGCCAATAGAAACACATTGAATAACAGATTACTGCTATTAGCCAATAGAAACACATTGAATAACAGATTACTGCTATTAGCCCATAGAAACACACTGAATAACAGATTACTGCTATTAGCCCATAGAAACACATTGAATAACAGATTACTGCTATTAGCCCATAGAAACACATTGAATAACAGATTACTGCTATTAGCCAATAGAAACACATTGAATAACAGATTACTGCTATTAGCCCATAGAAACACATTGAATAACAGATTACTGCTATTAGCCCATAGAAACACATTGAATAACAGATTACTGCTATTAGCCCATAGAAACACATTGAATATCAGATTACTGCTATTAGCCCATAGAAACACATTGAATAACAGATTACTGCTATTAGCCCATAGAAACACATTGAATAACAGATTACTGCTATTAGCCCATAGAAACACATTGAATAACAGATTACTGCTATTAGCCAATAGAAACACATTGAATAACAGATTACTGCTATTAGCCCATAGAAACACATTGAATAACAGATTACTGCTATTAGCCCATAGAAACACATTGAATAACAGATTACTGCTATTAGCCCATAGAAACACATTGAATAACAGATTACTGCTATTAGCCCATAGAAACACATTGAATAACAGATTACTGCTATTAGCCAATAGAAACACATTGAATAACAGATTACTGCTATTAGCCCATAGAAACACATTGAATAACAGATTACTGCTGTTAGCCCATAGAAACACATTGAATAACAGATTACTGCTATTAGCCAATAGAAACACATTGAATAACAGATTACTGCTATTAGCCCATAGAAACACATTGAATAACAGATTACTGCTATTAGCCCATAGAAACACATTGAATAACAGATTACTGCTATTAGCCCATAGAAACACATTGAATAACAGATTACTGCTATTAGCCAATAGAAACACATTGAATAACAGATTACTGCTATTAGCCCATAGAAACACATTGAATAACAGATTACTGCTATTAGCCCATAGAAACACATTGAATAACAGATTACTGCTATTAGCCCATAGAAACACATTGAATAACAGATTACTGCTATTAGCCCATAGAAACACATTGAATAACAGATTACTGCTATTAGCCCATAGAAACACATTGAATAACAGATTACTGCTATTAGCCCATAGAAACACATTGAATAACAGATTACTGCTATTAGCCAATAGAAACACATTGAATAACAGATTACTGCTATTAGCCAATAGAAACACATTGAATAACAGATTACTGCTATTAGCCAATAGAAACACATTGAATAACAGATTACTGCTATTAGCCAATAGAAACACATTGAATAACAGATTACTGCTATTAGCCAATAGAAACACATTGAATAACAGATTACTGCTATTAGCCCATAGAAACACATTGAATAACAGATTACTGCTATTAGCCCATAGAAACACATTGAATAACAGATTACTGCTATTAGCCAATAGAAACACATTGAATAACAGATTACTGCTATTAGCCCATAGAAACACATTGAATAACAGATTACTGCTATTAGCCAATAGAAACACATTGAATAACAGATTACTGCTATTAGCCAATAGAAACACATTGAATAACAGATTACTGCTATTAGCCCATAGAAACACATTGAATATCAGATTACTGCTATTAGCCAATAGAAACACATTGAATAACAGATTACTGCTATTAGTCCATAGAAACACATTGAATAACAGATTACTGCTATTAGCCAATAGAAACACATTGAATAACAGATTACTGCTATTAGCCCATAGAAACACATTGAATAACAGATTACTGCTATTAGCCAATAGAAACACATTGAATATCAGATTACTGCTATTAGCCCATAGAAACACATTGAATAACAGATCACTGCTATTAGCCCATAGAAACACATTGAATAACAGATTACTGCTATTAGCCCATAGAAACACATTGAATAACAGATTACTGCTATTAGCCCATAGAAACACATTGAATAACAGATTACTGCTATTAGCCAATAGAAACACATTGAATAACAGATTACTGCTATTAGCCAATAGAAACACATTGAATAACAGATTACTGCTATTAGCCAATAGAAACACATTGAATAACAGATTACTGCTATTAGCCCATAGAAACACATTGAATAACAGATTACTGCTATTAGCCAATAGAAACACATTGAATAACAGATTACTGCTATTAGCCAATAGAAACACATTGAATAACAGATTACTGCTATTAGCCAATAGAAACACATTGAATAACAGATTACTGCTATTAGCCAATAGAAACACATTGAATAACAGATTACTGCTATTAGCCCATAGAAACACATTGAATAACAGATTACTGCTATTAGCCCATAGAAACACACTGAATAACAGATTACTGCTATTAGCCCATAGAAACACATTGAATAACAGATTACTGCTATTAGTCCATAGAAACACATTGAATAACAGATTACTGCTATTAGCCCATAGAAACACATTGAATAACAGATTACTGCTATTAGCCCATAGAAACACATTGAATAACAGATTACTGCTGTTAGCCCATAGAAACACATTGAATAACAGATTACTGCTATTAGCCCATAGAAACACATTGAATAACAGATTACTGCTATTAGCCCATAGAAACACATTGAATAACAGATTACTGCTATTAGCCCATAGAACCACATTGAATAACAGATTACTGCTATTAGCCCATAGAAACACATTGAATAACAGATTACTGCTATTAGCCCATAGAAACACATTGAATAACAGATTACTGCTATTAGCCCATAGAAATACATTAAATAACAGATTACTGCTATTAGCCCATAGAAACACATTGAATAACAGATTACTGCTATTAGCCCATAGAAACACATTGAATAACAGATTACTGCTATTAGCCCATAGAAACACATTGAATAACAGATTACTGCTGTTAGCCCATAGAAACACATTGAATAACAGATTACTGCTATTAGCCCATAGAAACACATTGAATAACAGATTACTGCTATTAGCCCATAGAAACACATTGAATAACAGATTACTGCTATTAGCCAATAGAAACACATTGAATAACAGATTACTGCTATTAGCCAATAGAAACACATTGAATAACAGATTACTGCTATTAGCCAGTAGAAACACATTGAATAACAGATTACTGCTATTAGCCCATAGAAACACATTGAATAACAGATTACTGCTATTAGCCCATAGAAACACATTGAATAACAGATTACTGCTATTAGCCCATAGAAACACATTGAATAACAGATTACTGCTATTAGCCAATAGAAACACATTGAATAACAGATTACTGCTATTAGCCCATAGAAACACATTGAATAACAGATTACTGCTATTAGCCCATAGAAACACATTGAATAACAGATTACTGCTATTAGCCCATAGAAACACATTGAATAACAGATTACTGCTATTAGCCCATAGAAACACATTGAATAACAGATTACTGCTATTAGCCCATAGAAACACATTGAATAACAGATTCACTACATGATACAACAGATTTATTTTTACTATCAAAAGGAAGTTTGTTGTGAAGTGTCTGTCTTACAAGAAAGATCAGGAAACTATTTATATTTTTTGGGGGACATGTATTTAACCCTTTATTTTTGGCACTAAACTGTCTCCATATATACTTCCATGAATTGTTTTAACTGGTGCCGGGGACCAGAGAAGCGGAGAACATCATCGTGTTCGTAAGAGTCTCATCTTTCAATAGAGTGGTCATAATAGTTCTGTAGGCAAAACCATCCGGACGCTACCGACGATTTCATGAGAAGACCGATTTTCGGGATGTCTCCTGGTCTGGACCAACACTGCTCTAGCTCCGTTACCTTTCACCCCAGATGGGATGTCTCCTGGTCTGTTACCTTTCACCCCAGATGGGATGTCTCCTGGTCTGTTACCTTTCACCCCAGATGGGATGTCTCCTGGTCTGTTACCTTTCACCCCAGATGGGATGTCTCCTGGTCTGTTACCTTTCACCCCAGATGGGATGTCTCCTGGTCTGTTACCTTTCACCCCAGATGGGATGTCTCCTGGTCTGTTACCTTTCACCCCAGATGGGATGTCTCCTGGTCTGTTACCTTTCACCCCAGATGGGATGTCTCCTGGTCTGTTACCTTTCACCCCAGATGGGATGTCTCCTGGTCTGTTACCTTTCACCCCAGATGGGATGTCTCCTGGTCTGTTACCTTTCACCCCAGATGGGATGTCTCCTGGTCTGTTACCTTTCACCCCAGATGGGATGTCTCCTGGTCTGTTACCTTTCACCTCAGATGGGATGTCTCCTGGTCTGTTACCTTTCACCCCAGATGGGGAAGGGCGATATTAGCGGACGCAGCATTTTGAGACACAGCCCATGCAAAAAAACATATCTCTAGCTTAAACAGACGGATTTTGATGGAGATGTTAATATTATGTTAATTCGATTTCCGCGGGGGCGCGGACATTGTAGGGAGAGAAGTCAGATACACCACATGACCAACAGTATGTGGACACCTGCCCGTCAAAACATCTCATTCCAAAATCATGGGTATTAATATGGAGTTGGTCCCCCATTTTACTGCTATAACAGCCTCCGCTCTTCTGGGAAGGATTTCCACTAGATGTTGGAACATTGCTGCAGGGACTTGCTTCCATTCAGCCACAAGAGCATTAGTGAGGTTGGGCACTGATGTTGGGTGATTAGGCCTGGCTCACAGTCGGCGTTCCAATTTATCCCAAAGGTGTTCAATGGGGTTGAGGTCAGGGTTCTGTGCAGGCCAGTCAAGTTCTTCCACACCCATCTCGATAAACCATTTCTGTATTGACCTCGCTTTGTGCACGATGGCATTGTCATGCTGAAACAGAATAAGGCTTTTCCCAAACTGTTGCCACAAAGATTGAAGCACAGAATCTTCCAGAATGTAATTGTTTGTTGTAACTAAGGGGCCGAAGCATGAAACACAGCCCAGACTGTTATTCCTCCTCCACCAAACTTTACAGTCGGCACTATGCATTCGGGTAGGTAGCGTTCTCCTGGCATCCGCCAAACCCAGATTCATCGGTCGGACTGCCAGATGGTGAAGTGTGATTTATCATTCCAGAGAACGCGTTTCCTCTGCTCCAGAGTCCAATGGCAGCGAGCTTTACACCACTCCAGCCGACGCTTGGCATTGCGCCTGGTGATCTGAGCCTTGTGTGCGGCTGCTCTGCCATGAAAACCCATTTCACGAAGCTCCAGTTCTGCTGCTGACGTTACCACGTTCATCTGTACAAACAATAGTACGCAAATACAAACACCGTTTTTAGTCCTAGATGTTTCCACTTCACAATAACAGCACTTACAGTTGACTGGGAGCAGCTCTAGCAGGGCAGAAATTTTACAAACTGACTTGTTGGAAAAGTGGCATCCTATGATGGTGCCACGTTGAAAGTCACTGAGCTCTTCAGTACGGGGCCATTCTACTGCCAATGTTTGTCTATGGAGATTGTATGGCTGTGTGCTCAATTTTATACACGTGTCAGCAACAGGTGTGGCTGAAATAGCCGAATCCACTAATTTGAAGGGGTGTCCACATACTTATTTATATATAGTTTATGTTGGAAGCTTGTGCAACAGAGCTTTTTGAACAAAAACAGAGTAATGAAATTAGGGAATTTAGAGCGGACTGCACGTTTAGCAATATAGAGGTAACTTGACACCATCAGAAAGCACACAGTGGTCCTGTCTGACAGATAGTTCCCAAACCACTTGCATGACAGATTGTCGAGGCTCATTTCAGACAACCTTTAAATGAGTAGGGGGTGGTCGACAGTATCAAAGGCCTTGGATAGGTATATAAATATGAGAGCAAAGTGATTCCTATGATCTACAGTTGAAGTCGGAAGTTTACCTTAGACAAATACATTTAAATTCAGTTTTTCACAATTCCGGTCATTGTCCATTTGGAAGACTCATTTGCGACCAAGCTTTAACTTCCTGACTGATGTCTTGAGATGTTGCTTCAATATATCCACATAATTTTCCTACCTCATGATGCCATCTATTTTGTGAAGTGCACCAGTCCCTCCTGCAGCAAAGCACCCCCACAACATGATGCTGCCACCCCCGTGCTTCACGGTTGGGATGGTGTTCTTTGGCTTGCAAGCCTCCCCCTTTTTCCTCCAAACATAACGATCGTCATTGTGGCCAAACAGTTCTATTTTTGTTTAACCAGACGAGAGAACATTTCTCCAAAAAGTACGATCTTTGTCCCCATGTGCAGTTGCAAACCGTAGTCAGGCATTTTTATGGCGGTTTTGGAGCAGTGGCTTCTTCCTTGCTGAGCGGCCTTTCAGGTTATGTCGATATAGGACTCGTTTTACTGTGGATATAGATACTTTTGTACCTGTTTCCTCCAGCATCTTCACAAGGTCCTTTGCTGTTGTTCTGGGATTGATTTGCACTTTTCCCACCAAAGTACGTTCATCTCTAGGAGACAGAACGCGTCTCCTTCCTGAGCGGTATGACGGCTGCGTGGTCCCATGGTGTTTATACTTGTGTTCTATTGTTTGTACAGACGAACGTGGTACCTTCAGGTGTTTGGAAATTGCTCCCAAGGATGAACCAGACTTGTGGAGGTTTACAATTTTTTCTGATGTCTTGGCTGATTTCTTTAGATTTTCCCGTGATGTCAAGCAAAGAGGCGCTGAGTTTGAAGGTAGGCCTTGAAATACATCCACAGGTACACCTCCAGTTGATTCAAATGATATCAATTAGCCTCAGAAGCTTCTAAAGCCATGACATCATTTTCTGGAATTTTCCAAGCTGTTTAAAGGCACAGTCAACTTAGTGTATGTAAACTTCTGACCCACTGGAATTGTGATACCATGAATTATAAGTGAAATGATCTGTCTGTAAACAATTGTTGGAAAAATTACTTCTGTCATTCACAAAGTAGATGTACTATAGTTTTTTAACAAGAAATGTGTGGTGGTTGAAAAACAAGTTTTAATGACTCTAACCTAAGTGTATGTAAACTTCCGACTTCAACTGTAAGCAATTTAACACATAATTTAAGACAAGCTGCCGAAACGGTATCCAGGTCTAATACCAGACTGGTGTACATTAAGAATATAATTTGAAGTAAAAATGAAAAATTTCCCAGATATAATTATTTTTTTGTGCAAGGCACGATAGTTTAGAAAGTGGCCGATATTTAGGTCAGAAAGATCCCTGCCTTTGTGAAGTGAAAGGACATGTGAAAGGTGTGTGCAAATGACGTGAGGAGGTAAGGCAAACTGTTCCTGCTATTTCTTTATTATTATTTTATTTATTTCAGTTTATTTTAGTAAATACTTTAACACTTATTTTTCTTAAAACTGCATTGTTGGTGAAGGGCTTGTATAAGTAAGCATTTCACTTTAAGATCTACACCTGGGGACTGTTGCGTGAGGCTTGGTGGTCCATAGTCGCGGTAGTCCAGCTGTGAGGCAGTCCCCTATTGGGGACAGAGGGCACTGAACTGGCAGACAGCTGAAGGCGGACTGGATCGGTGGACAGCCTAGTGTTTATCAGAGCAGAGCTGACTCCAGACATTATCCCTCCTATTGGTTACAGTTACCCTGCTAACATCATTCAGCCTAGTGTTTATCAGAGCAGAGCTGACTCCAGACATTATCCCTCCTATTGGTTACAGTTACCCTGCTAACATCATTCAGCCTAGTGTTTATCAGAGCAGAGCTGACTCCAGACATTATCCCTCCTATTGGTTACAGTTACCCTGCTAACATCATTCAGCCTAGTGTTTATCAGAGCAGAGCTGACTCCAGACATTATCCCTCCTATTGGTTACAGTTACCCTGCTAACATCATTCAGCCTAGTGTTTATCAGAGCAGAGCTGACTCCAGACATTATCCCTCCTATTGGTTACAGTTACCCTGCTAACATCATTCAGCCTAGTGTTTATCAGAGCAGAGCTGACTCCAGACATTATCCCTCCTATTGGTTACAGTTACCCTGCTAACATCATTCAGCCTAGTGTTTATCAGAGCAGAGCTGACTCCAGACATTATCCCTCCTATTGGTTACAGTTACCCTGCTAACATCATTCAGCCTAGTGTTTATCAGAGCAGAGCTGACTCCAGACATTATCCCTCCTATTGGTTACAGTTACCCTGCTAACATGGTTACAGTTACCCTGCTAACATCATTCAGCCTAGTGTTTATCAGAGCAGAGCTGACTCCAGACATTATCCCTCCTATTGGTTACAGTTACCCTGCTAACATCATTCAGCCTAGTGTTTATCAGAGCAGAGCTGACTCCAGACATTATCCCTCCTATTGGTTACAGTTACCCTGCTAACATCATTCAGCCTAGTGTTTATCAGAGCAGAGCTGACTCCAGACATTATCCCTCCTATTGGTTACAGTTACCCTGCTAACATCATTCAGCCTAGTGTTTATCAGAGCAGAGCTGACTCCAGACATTATCCCTCCTATTGGTTACAGTTACCCTGCTAACATCATTCAGCCTAGTGTTTATCAGAGCAGAGCTGACTCCAGACATTATCCCTCCTATTGGTTACAGTTACCCTGCTAACATCATTCAGCCTAGTGTTTATCAGAGCAGAGCTGACTCCAGACATTATCCCTCCTATTGGTTACAGTTACCCTGCTAACATCATTCAGCCTAGTGTTTATCAGAGCAGAGCTGACTCCAGACATTATCCCTCCTATTGGTTACAGTTACCCTGCTAACATCATTCAGCCTAGTGTTTATCAGAGCAGAGCTGACTCCAGACATTATCCCTCCTATTGGTTACAGTTACCCTGCTAACATCATTCAGCCTAGTGTTTATCAGAGCAGAGCTGACTCCAGACATTATCCCTCCTATTGGTTACAGTTACCCTGCTAACATCATTCAGCCTAGTGTTTATCAGAGCAGAGCTGACTCCAGACATTATCCCTCCTATTGGTTACAGTTACCCTGCTAACATCATTCAGCCTAGTGTTTATCAGAGCAGAGCTGACTCCAGACATTATCCCTCCTATTGGTTACAGTTACCCTGCTAACATCATTCAGCCTAGTGTTTATCAGAGCAGAGCTGACTCCAGACATTATCCCTCCTATTGGTTACAGTTACCCTGCTAACATCATTCAGCCTAGTGTTTATCAGAGCAGAGCTGACTCCAGACATTATCCCTCCTATTGGTTACAGTTACCCTGCTAACATCATTCAGCCTAGTGTTTATCAGAGCAGAGCTGACTCCAGACATTATCCCTCCTATTGGTTACAGTTACCCTGCTAACATCATTCAGCCTAGTGTTTATCAGAGCAGAGCTGACTCCAGACATTATCCCTCCTATTGGTTACAGTTACCCTGCTAACATCATTCAGCCTAGTGTTTATCAGAGCAGAGCTGACTCCAAACATTATCCCTCCTATTGGTTACAGTTACCCTGCTAACATCATTCAGCCTAGTGTTTATCAGAGCAGAGCTGACTCCAGACATTATCCCTCCTATTGGTTACAGTTACCCTGCTAACATCATTCAGCCTAGTGTTTATCAGAGCAGAGCTGACTCCAGACATTATCCCTCCTATTGGTTACAGTTACCCTGCTAACATCATTCAGCCTAGTGTTTATCAGAGCAGAGCTGACTCCAGACATTATCCCTCCTATTGGTTACAGTTACCCTGCTAACATCATTCAGCCTAGTGTTTATCAGAGCAGAGCTGACTCCAGACATTATCCCTCCTATTGGTTACAGTTACCCTGCTAACATCATTCAGCCTAGTGTTTATCAGAGCAGAGCTGACTCCAGACATTATCCCTCCTATTGGTTACAGTTACCCTGCTAACATCATTCAGCCTAGTGTTTATCAGAGCAGAGCTGACTCCAGACATTATCCCTCCTATTGGTTACAGTTACCCTGCTAACATCATTCAGCCTAGTGTTTATCAGAGCAGAGCTGACTCCAGACATTATCCCTCCTATTGGTTACAGTTACCCTGCTAACAGCATTCAGCCTAGTGTTTATCAGAGCAGAGCTGACTCCAGACATTATCCCTCCTATTGGTTACAGTTACCCTGCTAACATCATTCAGCCTAGTGTTTATCAGAGCAGAGCTGACTCCAGACATTATCCCTCCTATTGGTTACAGTTACCCTGCTAACAGCATTTAGCCTACTGTTTATCAGGAGGACAATGGATGAGGTTAGAAACAAACTCACGTGTAAACGCCTCAGGTATTCCACTCAGCGCGCGTGCACACACACACACACACACACACACACACACACACACACACACACACACACACACACACACACACACACACACACACACACACACACACACACACACACACACACACACACACACACACACACACACACACACACACACCAGGGTGAGCAAGAAGAGGAAAAGTGAGTCAAGTGCTTCTTTCATGCTCCGTTTTCAGCAGGTGTCGCTCGCCTGAGTCTGCTTCCCTTCCTTCCCTCTTGTTCCCTCCTCCGCCCCCCTTTCCACCTCTCTCTATCCCTCACTCTGCAAGGATTGTGTGTGTGTGTGTGTGTGTGCAGTGTGAGGTAGATTTGGGGTGACAGCAGCGGAGCATCCTCCAGTCACCCCCTATAAAAGGTTTGGTTCTGATCAAAGCTGTGCAGCTCGGCGGAGAGGCGGAAAAGCTCCAGCAGTGTGTCTCCCTGTCTCAGCGTCTCGCAGCGTCTCGCAGCGTCTCGCAGCGCCGCAGCTCTCGCAGAGTGGAAACGGTTTGAAGTTTCATTCAGCTCCGTTTTGCCTTGACAGTAAAACATTGGTTTTATTTCCCTGCCTGACTGCGCCCTGTGACAACTAGGCTGTATAACAAACCCAGAAACACACACACACACACACACACACACACACACACACACACACACACACACACACACACACACACACACACACACACACACACACACACACACACACACACACACACACACACACACACACACACACACACACACACACACACACACACACACACACACACACACACACACACACACACACACACCACAACACACACACCACAACACACACACACACACACACACACACACACACACCACAACACACACACCACAACACACACACACACACACACACACACACACACACACACACACACACACACACACACACACACACACACACACACACTGTCACTCCAAAACACACACACACACACACACTCACATACAATCATCATACAAGCTGCTGCTACTCTGTCTATCTTATATCCTGTTGCCTAGTCACTGTCCCCTATACATATCTACCTCCATCACTCCAGTATCCCTGTCCCCTTCCCCCTATACATATCTACCTCCATCACTCCAGTATCCCTGTCCCCTATACATATCTACCTCCATCACTCCAGTATCCCTGTCTCCTATACATATCTACCTCCATCACTCCAGTATCCCTGTCCCCTTCCCCCTATACATATCTACCTCCATCACTCCAGTATCCCTGTCCCCTATACATATCTACCTCCATCACTCCAGTATCCCTGTCTCCTATACATATCTACCTCCATCACTCCAGTATCCCTGTCCCCTTCCCCCTATACATATCTACCTCCATCACTCCAGTATCCCTGTCTCCTTCCCCCTATACATATCTACCTCCATCACTCCAGTATCCCTGTCCCCTATACATCTCTACCTCCATCACTTCAGTATCCCTGTCCCCTAAACATATCTACCTCCATCACTCCAGTATCCCTGTCCCCTATACATATCTACCTCCATCACTCCAGTATCCCTGTCTCCTTCCCCCTATACATATCTACCTCCATCACTCCAGTATCCCTGTCCCCTATACATATCTACCTCCATCACTCCAGTATCCCTGTCTCCTATACATATCTACCTCCATCACTCCAGTATCCCTGTCTCCTTCCCCCTATACATATCTACCTCCATCACTCCAGTATCCCTGTCCCCTTCCCCCTATACATATCTACCTCCATCACTCCAGTATCCCTGTCCCCTATACATCTCTACCTCCATCACTCCAGTATCCCTGTCTCCTTCCCCCTATACATATCTACCTCCATCACTCCAGTATCCCTGTCCCCTTCCCCCTATACATATCTACCTCCATCACTCCAGTATCCCTGTCCCCTATACATATCTACCTCCATCACTCCAGTATCCCTGTCCCCTTCCCCCTATACATATCTACCTCCATCACTCCAGTATCCCTGTCCCCTTCCCCCTATACATATCTACCTCCATCACTCCAGTATCCCTGTCCCCTATACATATCTACCTCCATCACTCCAGTATCCCTGTCTCCTCCCCCCTATACATATCTACCTCCATCACTCCAGTATCCCTGTCCCCTTCCCCCTATACATATCTACCTCCATCACTCCAGTATCCCTGTCCCCTATACATATCTACCTCCATCACTCCAGTATCCCTGTCCCCTTCCCCCTATACATATCTACCTCCATCACTCGAGTATCCCTGTCCCATAACCCCTATACATATCTACCTCCATCACTCCAGTATCCCTGTCTCCTTCCCCCTATTCAGCGGGGGGGGAAAGTATTTGATCCCCTGCTGATTTTGTACGTTTGCCCACTGACAAAGAAATGATCAGTCTATAATTTTAATGGTATGTTTATTTGAACAGTGAGAGATAGAATAACAACAAAAACGCATGTCAAAAATGTTATAAATTGATTTGCATTTTAATGAGGGAAATAAGTATTTGACCCCCTCTCAATCAGAAAGATTTCTGGCTCCCAGGTGTCTTTATACAGGTAACGAGCTGAGATTAGGAGCACACTCTTAAAGGGAGTGCTCCTAACCACAGCTTCTTACCTGTAAAAAAGACACCTGTCCACAGAAGCAATCAATCAATCAGATTCCAAACTCTCCACCATGGCCAAGACCAAAGAGCTCTCCAAGGATGTAAAGGACAAGATTGTAGACCTACACAAGGCTGGAATGGGCTACAAGACCATCGCCAAGCAGCTTGGTGAGAAGGTGAAAACATTTGGTGCAATTATTCGCAAACGGAAGAAACACAAAAGAACTGTCAATATCCCTCGGCCTGGGGCTCCATGCAAGATCTCACCTCGTGGGGTTGCAATGATCATGAGAACGGTGAGGAATCAGCCCAGAACTACACGGGAGGATCTTGTCAATGATCTCAAGGCAGCTGGGACCATAGTCACCAAGAAAACAATTGGTAACACACTATGCCGTGAAGGACTGAAATCCTGCAGCAAGGTCCCCCTGCTCAAGAATACATATGCATGCCCGTCTGAAGTTTGCCAATGAACGTCTGAATGATTCAGAGGACAACTGGTGAAAGTGTTGTGGTCAGATGAGACCAAAGTGGAGCTCTTTGGCATCAACTCAACTCGCCGTGTTTGGAGGAGGAGGAATGCTGCCTATGACCCCAAGAACACCATCTCCACTGTCAAACATGGAGGTGGAAACATCATGCTTTGGGGGTGTTTTTCTGCTAAGGGGACAGGACAACTTCACCGCATCAAAGGGACGATGGACGGGGCCATGTACCGTCAAATCTTGGGTGAGAACCTCCTTCCCTCAGCCAGGGCATTGAAAATGGGTTTTGGATGGGTATTCCAGCATGACAATGACCCAAAACACACGGCCAAGGCAACAAAGGAGTGGCTCAAGAAGAAGCACATTAAGGTCCTGGAGTGGCCTAGCCAGTCTCCAGACCTTAATCCCATATAAAATCTGTGGAGGGAGCTGAAGGTTCGAGTTGCCAAACGTCAGCCTCGAAACCTTAATGACTTGGAGAAGATCTGCAAAGAGGATTGGGACAAAATCCCTCCTGAGACGTGTGCAAACCTGGTGGCCAACTACAAGAAACATCTGACCTCTGTGATTGCCAACAAAGGTTTTGCCACCGAGTACTAAGTCATGTTTTGCAGAGGGGTCAAATACTTATTTCCCTCATTAAAATAAATTTTTGACATGCATTTTTCTGGATTTTTTGTTGTTGTTATTCTGTCTCTCACTGTTCAAATAAACCTACCATTAAAATTATAGACTGATCATTTCTTTGTCAGTGGGCAAATGTACAAAATCAGCAGGTGATCAAATACTTTTTTCCCCCACTGCCCCGCGCCGGTCACCTGCCGGTCACCTGCCGATCACCTGCCGCATCTTCCAGAGAATATCTATCTTCACTGTGCCGGGTCAGCTGCCATCACCTGGCGCACCTGCCAGGTAAAGTGAGATGAAGAAAAGAATACAACAAAATATAGATCTCTCTCTCTCTCTCTCTGCTGCTTCTCCTTAAGTTTTGAATACATTTCTAGATTCATTCTCTGATCCTTTGATTGGATAGACAACATGTCAGTTCATGCTCCAAGAGCTCTGGTAGGATGGAGGACCTCCTCAGGATGTCATCATAATTACTGTGTAAGTCTATGGAAGCGGGTGCAACCATAAGCCTCCTAGGTTTTGTATTGTAGTCAATATACCCAGAGGAGGATGGAAGCTAGCTGTCCTCTGCCTTCTCCATGGTGCTAACCTACAGAGTGCTGATGAGGCTACTGTAGACCTTCATTGCAAAGCAGTGTGTTTTTCAGCAATTTGGTGACTTGAATATATTTAGTATAGTTTTATCTAAAAAGGATAATCATTTTAATGTTTCACTATTTAAAAAAAAATTAAAAATCACTGAGTAGGATTGTCCTCCCCTTCCTGCTCTGAGGAGCCTCCTCTGGTGTGTGAGTGTGTGTGTGTGTGTGTGTGTGTGTGTGTGTGTGTGTGTGTGTGTGTGTGTGTGTGTGTGTTGGAGTGACAGTGTGTGTGAGTGTGTAGGGCCCTGTGAGTGTGCATAGAGACAGTGCAAAAAAATGTAAATTAAATATCAATAAAGATAGAATCTTAATTAAGACAGCCCGTTTAGCTATTTGTCAGTCTTGTTTATTGGGGATAGAAGCTGTTCAGGAGCCTGTTGGTGCCAGACTTGATGCACTGGTACCTCTTGCCGTGGGCAGCAGAGAAAATAATCTATGGCTGGGGTGGTTGGAGTCTAACGATTTTCCAGGCCTTCCTTTCACACAGCCTGGTATAGAGGTCCTGGCAGGGAGCAAGGCCCCAGTGATGTACCGGGCTGTCCGCACAACCATTTGTCCTGCCATGCGATCGAGGGTGGTGCTATTGCCATACCAAGCTGTGATGCAGCCAGTCAATATTCTCTCATTGTAGAACCTTTGTGGATTTGAGGGGGGCCCCATGTCAAACTTTTTCAACCTCCTGAAGGGGGAAGAGGATCCGTCGGGATTTGTTCCTGTGTGTTTGGACCATTTTAAATCTTTAGTGATTTGGACACAGAGGAACTTGAAGCTGTCTACCTGCTCCACTGCCGCCCCGTCGATGTGGGCATGGTCGCCCCTCCATTTCCTTTGTAATCCGTAACGGACTATAAGCATCCGCCACATGAGGCGGGCGATAGGATTCTATTCTGTTCCTACATTTTCCTGTTTGCTCGGTTTAAATGACTATGCGGAGGGTCATAAGCAGGCCTTCCTGTCTTCGGCCATAGCCTCAGGGTTGTCTGCTCTGTGTGCTGTAGCCATGCTCTTTTAGTAGTTCAGCACCAACCTCTGTGTTAATTCAGAGCTTTTGATTGGGGGAGCAGCAAACCCTCCCCTCGCGGATACAACGTCGTCGATGCATTTTTCTAATGAAGCCAGTGACTGAGGTGGTAAACTCGTCAAAGTTATTTGGCGGAGTCTCGTAACATAATCAAATCAACGCTAGCAAAGCAGTCTTAAAGCATAACTTCTGATTCTGGTGACCATTTCTCAACGGAGCAAATCGTGTGTACTTCCTGTTTCAGCTTCTGCTTGTAAACAAGAAGCAAGAGAATGACGTCATTATCCGATTTACCGAATGGCAGACGAGTTGGATAGCCGTGGCGGGTCTTGTCCGAGAGCCATGTTTCTGAAAGGCTAAATAATATTGCAGTTCTGAGAGTCCCGTTGGTTGCGAATCCACGATCAGAGAT
Organism: Salmo salar; assembly: GCF_965601325.2. NCBI lineage: Eukaryota > Metazoa > Chordata > Actinopteri > Salmoniformes > Salmonidae > Salmo > Salmo salar. Next base: position 98,999,314 of record NC_138296.1, on the reverse strand, counting down.
CCTCCATCTTATTAGCCAGTGACTGTACATTAGCCAGTAGAATGGAGGGACGATCAGAGATCCTCCATCTTATTATCTAGTGACTGTACATTAGCCAGTAGAATGGTGGGAAGAGGTAGCAGGTTTTCCCTTCACCTCAATCTCACCAGGATCCCCCCTCTCTTGCCTCCATCGTTTCCTCTTGGCCTGAGAATTGGGTTGGAATTACAGAGAGCCCAGATAAGTTTAAGTAGAAGGTCGGAGTTGGGCTAAGTAACTGCTGATCTGATGTTCAAGAAATAATAGTGGAGACATTGTGAACATACAGTAAAAAAAAAAAAAAAAAAGTTATCACAAAATAGCAAAGTCGGGTCGGAGCTTCCTGTATGGTGCCATCTTCATCATCTTCATATCTGGAAGGAGTCAGAGTGCAGGAGAGGATATGATGCTAAAGTCTTCATACTCAGAGAAACACCTGAGGGGAGGTTAGATGAGTTAGACTAGGGGAAGACCTAAATGACGCTTCATGAACTGCTTCCGCTTGCCATCGCTCACTCACCGCAGACTTTCGACTGATCTGAATTTTTAATGTAAACTAATTACCTTGTGAATCTTATTATGTGAACTCAGAAACTAACTAGGACTTCTATTTACTGTATTTATTTTGTCAGGCTTTAAAAAGCCTAGTGGACTTATAGACTCTCTCACCTTATTCTGTTGGGGGCGAGTGACTCTTTGTTATTTGTTCCATGACTCCTGCGTGCTTTGTTGATTGTGAATTTGCTCATTTACCTGACCTTGGGACAGAATGTTTGTTCCCACACTCAGGATTCTGACTCTCTATTGGTTACACAGAATCTTGACCTCCCATCCTATTCCAACCACCTCTCGCTGGCTTGGTATTCATGCTACCTGATGAAATTGCTGTACAATCTGATCTTGTTGCCATCTGATGCACATTCAGATGTCATAAATCAGCACTGCAGAGCTCTCCCTGTCCTCTGCTTTAAACTTTAATGAACAAGCCTTCCTTTATGACCAGGCCTCTGTAAATTGGCATAGAATCAGCTTGATCGCCTCTGTCGAAAATGCTTGGACCTTTAATATTTTCTGTGGTATTTTTTATTTAACTAGGCAAGTCAGTTAAGAACAGATTCTTATTTACAATGACGGCCTAGGAACAGTGGGTTAACTGCGTCGTTCAGGGGCAGAACGACAGATGTAATACTTGTCTGCTCAGGGATTCGATATAGCAACCTTTCGGTTACTGGCCCAACACGAACCACTAGGACACCTGCCGCCCCATTGTTAACAGGTTCAGCCCCTGGTTCAACCCTGATCTGGCAGAGTTGCTCCACCTCAGGAATTCCATTTGGCAAAAACGCTCGGAACACAAATATTCAGGCTGATTGGCTGTCGTTCAGGTTTTCAGTTTGGTAGAGCGGACAGCTCTAGGAAGAGTCTTGGTGGTTCTAAGAATTTTTGCTCCGACGTCAACTGTGGGACCTTATATAGACAGGTGTGTGACAGGTGTGAGCCAGGTGTGTGACAGGTGCGTGCTTTTCCAAATCATGTCCAATCAATTGAATTTACGACAGGTGGAGTCCAATCAAGTTGTAGAAACATCTCAAGGATGATCAATGGAAACAGGATGCACCTGAGCTCAATGTTGAGCCTCATAGCAAAAGGTCTAAATACTCATGTAGCGTATCTGTTTATTTATTTTTATATAATATATATATATATATATATATATATATCCGACCATTCATCTCAATTTCCGCCTAAAATGACATACCCAAATCTAACTGCCTGTAGCAAGGATATGTATATTCTTGAAACTATTTTAAAAGGAAACACTTTCAAGTTTTTAGAAAGGTGAAATTAATGGAGAATTAACGTCAACGTTTATTTTGCATCATCTTTGACATGCAAAAGGAGACAATGGCCTTGGATGCTGGATGCCATGTAATGTCCACAAGAGGGAAGCAGTGTGTGCAAAATGGCAGACATACTTTCAACAATGAGAGCTCTACATACAGTGAGGGGGGAAAAGTATTTCATCCCCTGCTGATTTTGTACGTTTGCCCACTGACAAAGAAAGGATCAGTCTATAATTTTAATGGTAGGTGTATTTGAACAGTGAGAGACAGAATAACAACAAAAACGCATGTCAGAAATGTTATAAATTGATTTGCATTTTAATGAGGGAAATAAGTATTTGACCCCCTCTCAATCAGAAAGATTTCTGCCTCCCAGGTGTCTTTTATACAGGTAACGAGCTGAGATTAGGAGCACACTCTTAAAGGGAGTGCTCCTAATCTCAGCTTGTTACCTGTATAAAAGACACCTGTCCACAGAAGCTATCAATCAATCAGATTCCAAACTCTCCACCATGGCCAAGACCAAAGAGCTCTCCAAGGATGTCAGGGACAAGATTGTAGACCTACACAAGGCTGGAATGGGCTACAAGACCATCGCCAAGCAGCTTGGTGAGAAGGTGACAACAGTTGGTGCGATTATTCGCAAATGGAAGAAACACAAAAGAACTGTCAATATCCCTCAGCCTGGGGCTCCATGCAAGATCTCACCTCGTGGGGTTGCAATGATCATGAGAACGGTGAGGAATCAGCCCAGAACTACACGGGAGGATCTTGTCAATGATCTCAAGGCAGCTGGGACCATAGTCACCAAGAAAACAATTGGTAACACACCACGCCGTGAAGGACTGAAATCCTGCAGCGCCCGCAAGGTCCCCCTGCTCAAGAATACATATACATGCCCGTCTGAAGTTTGCCAATGAACGTCTGAATGACTCAGAGGACAACTGGTGAAAGTGTTGTGGTCAGATGAGACCAAAATGGACCTCTTTGGCATCAACTCAACTCGCCGTGTTTGGAGGAGGAGGAATGCTGCCTATGACCCCAAGAACACCATCCCCACCGTCAAACATGGAGGTGGAAACATTATGCTTTGGGGGTGTTTTTCTGCTAAGGGGACAGGACAACTTCACCGCATCAAAGGGACGATGGACGGGGCCATGTACCGTCAAATCTTGGGTGAGAACCACCTTCCCTCAGCCAGGGCATTGAAAATGGGTCGTGGATGGGTATTCTAGCATGACAATGACCCAAAACACACGGCCAAGGCAACAAAGGAGTGGCTCAAGAAGAAGCACATTAAGGTCCTGGAGTGGCCTAGCCAGTCTCCAGACCTTAATCCCATAGAAAATCTGTGGAGGGAGCTGAAGGTTCGAGTTGCCAAACGTCAGCCTCGAAACCGTAATGACTTGGAGAAGATCTGCAAAGAGGAGTGGGACAAAATCCCTCCTGAGATGTGCGGAAACCTGGTGGCCAACTACAAGAAACGTCTGACCTCTGTGATTGCCAACAAGGGTTTTGCCACCGAGTACTAAGTCATGTTTTGCAGAGGGGTCAAATACTTATTTCCCTCATTAAGATGCAAATCATTTTATAACATTTTTTACATGCATTTTTCTGGATTTTTTGTAGTTATTCTGTCTCTCACTTTTCAAATAAACCTACCATTAAAATTATAGACTGATCGTTTCTTTGGAAGTGGGCAAACGTACAAAATCAGCAGAGGATCAAATACTTTTTCCCCCCACTGTAATATGTTGTATTAGTCTCCCAGATGGGGGCCCCCCTCAGGAGTCGGACCAGATGTGGGGCCCCCCTTAGGAGTCGGACCAGATGTGGGCCCCCCTCAGGAGTCGGACCAGATGTGGGCCCCCCTCAGGAGTCGGACCAGATGTGGGGCCCCCTCAGGAGTCGGACCAGATGTGGGGCCCCCCTCAGGAGTCGGACCAGATGGGGCCCCTCAGGAGTCGGACCAGATGTGGGCCCCTCAGGAGTCGGACCAGATGGGCCCAAGTGGCCGAACTGGTCAATTGATAAATTTCCAAGTACATAACTACAGAGAACTTTTTTTTATTACCATAGCATTTTTGTAGGTTCACACACTCCCAGGAATGTCATACATGATGGATCATTAGCTTCCCACATAAAAAGGTACTAACCTTCTCACCTCTATCGATGGCCAGGCTGGGGGCCTAGTGTGGAGTCAGAGACAGCAGAGGGGTCAGACTGGAGAAGACAGTTCCTACATTTGAATGAGTGGGGGGGATGGAGGACCTCAAGTCCTCAGGTCTATAGATTATAAACTCAGCAGTGTGTAGGGCTGGCCTGGTTAAACATGGTCTGCGTTTGAGAGGCATGTTGGACACACTGCCAAATTCTCTAAAACAATGTTGGAGGCAGCTTATGGTAGAGAAATGAACATTAAGTTCTCTGGCAACAGATCTGCTGGACATTCCTACAGTCAGCAAACCAATAAAACTGCACATTTTAAAAGTGGATTTATTCATTTAATTATTTTTTTTACAAGGTTCACCTGTGTAATAATCATGCTGTTTAATAAGCTTCTTGATATGCCACACCTGGGAGGTGGATGAATTATCTTGGGAAAGGAGAAATGCTCACAAACAGGGATGTAAAGAAATGTGAGCACAACATTTCAGAGAAATTAGCTTCTTGTGCGAATGGAACATTTATGGGATCTTTTATTTCAGCTGATGCGTTTATATTTTATTCAGTGTACATTCGCTGCAACACTACGACAACTTCAGTAACACAATGGTAGGGATTAACTGAGCTGGGCTTAGGACAGTGTTCAGGAGCCAAGATGATTTGAATGGACTCAGTCATTCCTGTAGAGCATTTTCGGTCTCCAAAAAATGGCCAGGTTTTATAGTTAACTTTGACAACAGAGCTAAAAGCAGTCTTAGTGTGGCGTAAAGCCAGTAGCCTGCTGAATGTTTCACAGCCGTGGCTCAGAGATGTTACAGGCACCGAAATAATTGGCCGCTTTAGAATCTTCCCCCCGAGATCAGTTACTTGAAGCATAGCTGATTGGTCAGACCAACGTTGGACAGCCCATTGCACAGGTGCTTCCTGTTAAAGTTTCTGCCTATAGGTGGGAGGAGCAGAATGGAGGCGTGATCTGATTTACCGATGGGAAGGCGTTGTAGCCATCCCAGAAAGGAGAGCTCATGATGCATGTGTAGCACAGGAAACGTGTGGATACCATTCCTCAGATCAACACAGACAGCTGCTAACCATAACAGTAGCTTTAGGCTAGTTACAGCACAAGTTTCTCTGAAGAAAAATGTTGCTTTAGATTTCAAACTATCCCATGGTAATGGAGGTTACAATTTTAGAAAGACAGAAAATAAATGACTAATCCATTATGGGAAGCTGTAGGGTAGTTCTATTGTTTTTTAATTAAATCATTGTAGTAACACATTCATTTGTAAGTAAACCAAAAGACAGAGTATAAACATCTGAATGATCGGATCAGGGTGCATCTCAAGAGTAATGGCATCTCCTCCTCCTCCACCTCCTCCACCTCCTCCTCCATCTGCCCTGATATGAACACAGCTGATGGCATCACGGTGGACAACTACCGACTAAGAATTTCCTTTCACGAGGAGAGGAAATGAGGAGGCCACAGACTATGGAGAAAGCCCCACTGTTACATTCCTGTCTGTGTGAAGGCTACTGCTGCGGTGCACCCTGACAGCAAGGCAACCAAAACTCTGCTCTAAATTTACACTCTCCTCCACACAAAACGCATGCCCTAATGCAACCAGGCAAAGTGGTGTTAGAATGTACAGTCTGATAATGTGGGTGGTTATTCCACTCTGTGTGTATATGTGCACACAGTCTTCTGCTGAATCCTCCTCCCAGAATCCTGTTCTACTGTGGGTATGCTTCGATCACCATGGCATGGCCCTGAAAACACACACACACACGGTAAGATGACTTTACTGTCCGTTACACTGAATTAACTGGAAGCGTGTTTTACCTGTCCGCCCGCAGCGCATGCAGCCACCAGTCCATACTGGCCCCCTTCCTTCTGCAGGCGGTGTGCTACCGTGGTTACCAGGCGGCAGCCGGTGGCGCCAAACGGATGGCCGAGGGACAGACTGCCCCCCCACAGGTTAAACTTCTCCATGGCAGGGGCGCCCACCTAAACACACAGTCAGCAGAGTTGGGGAAAGGAACAGGTCACCGGACGTGCTTGTTGCCTCGACAACTACTGTGATTATTATTATCTGACCATGCTGGTCATTTATGAATATTTTAACATCTTGGCCATGTTCTGTTATAATCTGCACCCGGTACACAGCCAGAAGAGGACTGGCCACCCCTCATAGCCTGGTTCCTCTCTACCCAGTACAGCCAGTAGAGGACTGGTCACCCCTCATAGCCTGGTTCCTCTCTACCCAGTACAGCCAGTAGAGGACTGGTCACCCCTCATAGCCTGGTTCCTCTCTACCCAGTACAGCCAGAAGAGGACTGGCCACCCCTCATAGCCTGGTTACTCTGGTCTACCCAGTACAGCCAGTAGAGGACTGGTCACCCCTCAGAGCCTGGTTCCTCTCTACCCAGTACAGCCAGTAGAGGACTGGTCACCCCTCAGAGCCTGGTTCCTCTCTACCCAGTACAGCCAGTAGAGGACTGGTCACCCCTCATAGCCTGGTTCCTCTCTACCCAGTACAGCCAGTAGAGGACTGACCACCCCTCAGAGCCTGGTTCCTCTCTACCCAGTACAGCCAGTAGAGGACTGGTCACCCCTCATAGCCTGGTTCCTCTCTACCCAGTACAGCCAGTAGAGGACTGGTCACCCCTCATAGCCTGGTTCCTCTCTACCCAGTACAGCCAGTAGAGGACTGGCCACCCCTCATAGCCTGGTTCCTCTCTACCCAGTACAGCCAGTAGAGGACTGGTCACCCCTCATAGCCTGGTTCCTCTCTACCCAGTACAGCCAGTAGAGGACTGGCCACCCCTCATAGCCTGGTTCCTCTCTAGGTTTCTTCCTAGGTTTTTTGCCTTTCTAGGGAGTTTTTCCTAGGGAGTTTTTCCTAGCCACCGTGCTTCTACACCTGCATTGCTTGCTGTTTGGGGTTTTAGGCTGGGTTTCTGTACAGCACTTTGAGATTTCAGCTGATGTACGAAGGGCTATATAAATAAATTTGATTTGAGGTCACCATTTCACAGGGTTAGTCGTGACATAACGAACAGGATCCCCATTTCACAGGGTTAGTCGTGACATAACGAACAGGATCCCCATTTCACAGGGTTAGTCGTGACATAACGAACAGGATCCCCATTTCACAGGGTTAGTCGTGACATAACGAACAGGATCCCCATTTCACAGGGTTAGTCGTGACATAACGAACAGGATCCCCCCATTTCACAGGGTTAGTCGTGACATAACGAACAGGATCCCCATTTCACAGGGTTAGTCGTGACATAACGAACAGGATCCCCCATTTCACAGGGTTAGTCGTGACATAACGAACAGGTCCCCCATTTCACAGGGTTAGTCGTGACATAACGAACAGGATCCCCATTTCACAGGGTTAGTCGTGACATAACGAACAGGTCCCCCATTTCACAGGGTTAGTCGTGACATAACGAACAGGTCCCCCATTTCACAGGGTTAGTCGTGACATAACGAACAGGATCCCCATTTCACAGGGTTAGTCGTGACATAACGAACAGGTCCCCCATTTCACAGGGTTAGTCGTGACATAACGAACAGGATCCCCATTTCACAGGGTTAGTCGTGACATAACGAACAGGTCCCCCATTTCACAGGGTTAGTCGTGACATAACGAACAGGATCCCCATTTCACAGGGTTAGTCGTGACATAACGAACAGGATCCCCATTTCACAGGGTTAGTCGTGACATAACGAACAGGTCCCCCATTTCACAGGGTTAGTCGTGACATAACGAACAGGTCCCCCATTTCACAGGGTTAGTCGTGACATAACGAACAGGATCCCCATTTCACAGGGTTAGTCGTGACATAACGAACAGGTCCCCCCATTTCACAGGTGTTCTCATCTTTTGAATTTTGGAGGTGGAGGGGACATTCGGCCCCTAACATGCAGAGAAAAGGGTGGAGTGCTTTGTTCCAGTTTTGATCTCTTCTCTTAAAGACTCTGGAAGTTCGGCAACTATGCATTTTTTTAACCCTCCCGCTTTGGGCTGGATGTGTCATTCATAATCTATGAGCAAAATTACTCTTACCTCAATTGGTTTCAAACTAGATATTTCGTGGCCAACTTCTCTTGAAGCTGTGCAGCACAATTTTTCCTGCATTTTCACCATGTGAGCAAACACCTTAGCAATTAAGAGTTCCAGCCGCCTGCCATTTGAGCGACAGCTAGCAAGATGAAAACACAGCGGAGAGAGAAAGCAATGCCGTGCTGCAGATATATGTAGTACGTGATTATGAGGATGGTCTTGTTTTGCTGAGTTTAGATAGTTCATATTTTACCTTAGCCTTCCGTCCCATGTAGGTCTGTGCAAACCAGTCTGAATCCAACGCTTTCAGGTTAGCCATGATCTGGCCCTGTTAACACACACACACACACACACACACACGAGCAGTGTTACTATAGATAGAGAGGAAACACCGAGTCCTGTATAGAACAGAACAGTTTAATCTTCCTCAATATCGCACAATCAGTCAAAACTAATACATTTAAATCTAATCTAATTTCATTTATCACACACACACACCGAATTCAACTCATGCAGACTTAACAGAACTTTTAGGTGCAGAGTTCAACAATAAAAATACACAAGAATGGAGCTACAGTTGAAGTGGGAAGTAGACAAATACATTTAAACTCCGTTTCATTAATGCGTGTAAAAATTCCATCTTAGGTCAGTTAGGATCACCACTTTACTTTAAGAATGTGAAATGTCAGAATAATAGTAGAGAGAATGATTTATTTCAGCTTTTATTTATTTCATCACATTCCCAGTGGGTCAGAAGTTTACATACACTCAATTAGTATTTGGTAGCATTGCCTTTAAATTGTTTAACTTGGATCAAACGTTTTGGGTAGCCTTCCACAAGCTTCCCACAATAAGTTGGGTGAATTTTTGGCCCATTCCTCCTGACAGAGCTGGTGTAACTGAGTCAGGTTTGTAGGCCTCCTTGCTCGCACACACTTTTTCAGTTCTGCCCAGACATTTTCTATAGGATTGAGGTCAGGGCTTTGTGATGGCCACTCCAAAACCTTGACTTTGTTGTCCTTAAGCCATTTTTCCACAACTTTGGAAGTATGCTTGGGGTCATTGTCCATTTGGAAGACCCATTTGTGACCAAGCTTTAACTTCCTGACTGATGTCTTGAGATGTTGCTTCAATATATCCACATAATTTTCCTCCCTCATGATGCCATCTATTTTGTGAAGTGCACCAGTCCCTCCTGCAGCAAAGCACCCCCACAACATGATGCTGCCACCCCCGTGCTTCACGGTTGGATGGTGTTCTTCGGCTTGCAAACCTCCCCGTTTCCTCCAAACATAACGATGGTCATTATGGCCAAACAGTTCTACTTTTGTTTAATCAGACCAGAGGACATTTCAGACCAGCCGGCAACTCTCAGCATCTGACCGTAAGGCGCTACAGAGGGTAGTGCGAACGGCCCAGTACATCACTGGGGTTGAGGTTCCTGCCATTCAGGACCGGTGCATTTGCCATACCAAGGGGTGATGCAGCTGGAGGATCTGAGGGTCCATGCTAAATCTTTAACCTCCCGAAGGGAGAAGAGGCGCTGCCATCTTCATGACTGAGTCGGTGTGCGGGGACCATGTCAAGTCCTTAGTGATGTGGACACTGAGGAACCAGAAGGATGTAGAACTTATACTGAGCTCCACAAAGGAGATCCAACATGTAGAACGAACACACACACACACACACACACACACACACACACACACACACACGTGACTGAGCAACTCACGGCAAAGGCCTCGTGGAACTCGAAGACGTCGATGTCATCCATAGTCAACCCGGCACGTGCCAGAACTTTCGGGGTTCCATATGTGGGCCTGAAGAGGAGAAACAAACTCATGACCTCGTCATTAACCTCTTCTAAGGTTATATAGACCATAGAGCTGCTACAGCCGGGTTAAAGGTCTACTGTAGGGCCGGGTTAAAGGTCTACTGTAGGGCCGGGTTAAAGGTCTACTGTAGGGCCGGGTTAAAGGTCTACTGTAGGGCCGGGTTAAAGGTCTACTGTAGGGCCGGGTTAAAGGTCTACTGTAGGGCCGGGTTAAAGGTCTACTGTAGGGCCGGGTTAAAGGTCTACTGTAGGGCCGGGTAAAGGTCTACTGTAGGGCCGGGTTAAAGGTCTACTGTAGGGCCGGGTTAAAGGTCTACTGTAGGGCCGGGTTAAAGGTCTACTGTAGGGCCGGGTTAAAGGTCTACTGTAGGGCCGGGGCCGGGTTAAAGGTCTACTGTAGGGCCGGGTTAAAGGTCTACTGTAGGGCCGGGTTAAAGGTTAAAGGTCTACTGTAGGGCCGGGTTAAAGGTCTACTGTAGCCGGGTTAAAGTTCTACTGTAGCCGGGTTAAAGGTCTACTGTAGCCGGGTTAAAGGTCTACTGTAGGGCCGGGTTAAAGGTTAAAGGTCTACTGTAGGGCCGGGTTAAAGGTCTACTGTAGCCGGGTTAAGGTCTACTGTAGGGCCGGGTTAAAGGTCTACTGTAGGGCCGGGTTAAAGGTCTACTGTAGGGCCGGGTTAAAGGTCTACTGTAGGGCCGGGTTAAAGGTCTACTGTAGGGCCGGGTTAAAGGTCTACTGTAGCCGGGTTAAAGGTCTACTGTAGCCGGGTTAAAGGTCTACTGTAGCCGGGTTAAAGGTCTACTGTAGCCGGGTTAAAGGTCTACTGTAGCCGGGTTAAAGGTCTACTGTAGCCGGGTTAAAGGTCTACTGTAGCCGGGTTAAAGGTCTACTGTAGCCGGGTTAAAGGTCTACTGTAGGGCCGGGTTAAAGGTCTACTGTAGCCGGGTTAAAGGTCTACTGTAGCCGGGTTAAAGGTCTACTGTAGGGCCGGGTTAAAGGTCTACTGTAGGGCCGGGTTAAAGGTCTACTGTAGGGCCGGGTTAAAGGTCTACTGTAGGGCCGGGTTAAAGGTCTACTGTAGGGCCGGGTTAAAGGTCTACTGTAGGGCCGGGTTAAAGGTCTACTGTAGGGCCGGGTTAAAGGTCTACTGTAGGGCCGGGTTAAAGGTCTACTGTAGGGCCGGGTTAAAGGTCTACTGTAGGGCCGGGTTAAAGGTCTACTGTAGGGCCGGGTTAAAGGTCTACTGTAGCCGGGTTAAAGGTCTACTCACCCAAGCAGCAGCTGGTCTTTGGGGTCCTGAGACACGAACACAAAGTCTCTGTAGAACACACACAGCAGATAAACACCTACTGTAGCCGGGTTAAAGGTACTACTGTAGCCGGGTTAAAGGTCTACTGTACAGCACGAGCGTTAAAGGTCTACTGTAGCCGGGTTAAAGGTCTACTGTAGCCGGGTTAAAGGTCTACTGTAGCCGGGTTAAAGGTCTACTGTAGCCGGGTTAAAGGTCTACTGTAGCCGGGTTAAAGGTCTACTGTAGCCGGGTTAAAGGTCTACTGTAGCCGGGTTAAAGGTCTACTGTAGCCGGGTTAAAGGTCTACTGTAGCCGGGTTAAAGGTCTACTGTAGCCGGGTTAAAGGTCTACTGTAGCCGGGTTAAAGGTCTACTGTAGCCGGGTTAAAGGTTAAAGGTCTACTCACCCAAGCAGCAGCTGGTCTTTGGGGTCCTGAGACACGAACACAAAGTCTCTGTAGAACACACACAGAGCAGATAAACACCACACACACACAGAGCAGATAAACACCACACACACACAGAGCAGATAAACACACCACACACACACAGCAGATAAACACACCACACACACACAGCAGATAAACACACACACACACACACAGCAGATAAACACACCACACACACACAGCAGATAAACACACCACACACACACAGCAGATAAACACACCACACACACACAGCAGATAAACACACCACACACACACAGCAGATAAACACACCACACACACACAGCAGATAAACACCACCACACACACACAGCAGATAAACACACCACACACACAGCAGATAAACACCACACACACACACACAGCAGATAAACACCACACACACACACAGCAGATAACACACCACACACACACAGCAGATAAACACCACACACACAGCAGATAAACACCACACACACACAGCAGATAAACACCACACACACACAGCAGATAAACACCACACACACACAGCAGATAAACACCACACACACAGCAGATAAACACCACACACACAGCAGATAAACACCACACACACACAGCAGATAAACACCACACACACAGCAGATAAACACCACACACACAGCAGATAAACACCACACACACAGCAGATAAACACCACACACACACAGCAGATAAACGACACACGACGACACTGCAGATACTTTTATATAGTATAGTATAGTCTAGTATAGTGTAGTATAGTGTAGTATAGTGCAGTGTAGTATAGTCTAGTATAGTCTAGTATAGTGTAGTATAGTGTAGTATAGTGCAGTGTAGTATAGTATAGTCTAGTGTAGTATAGCGTAGTATAGTGTAGTCTAGTATAGTCTAGTATAGTATAGTGTAGTATAGTGTAGTATAGTGTAGTATAGTGTAGTATAGTCTAGTATAGTCTAGTATAGTGTGGTATAGTATAGTCTAGTATAGTGTATTATAGTATAGTCTAGTATAGTGTAGTATAGTGTAGTATAGTGTAGTATAGTGTAGTGTAGTATAGTGTAGTATAGTATAGTGTAGTATAGTGTAGTATAGTGTAGTATAGTATAGTGTAGTATAGTGTAGCCTAGTATAGTCTAGTATAGTGTAGTATAGTATAGTGCAGTATAGTGCAGTATAGTGTAGTGTAGTATAGTCTAGTATAGTGTAGTATAGTCTAGTATAGTGTAGTATAGTGTAGTATAGTGTAGTATAGTGTAGTATAGCGTAGTGTAGTATAGTGTAGTATAGTATAGTGTAGTATAGTGTAGTATAGTGTAGTATAGTGTAGTGTAGTATAGTATAGTGTAGTGTAGTATAGTCTAGTATAGTCTAGTATAGTGTAGTGTAGTATAGTGTAGTATAGTGTAGTATAGTGTAGTATAGTGTAGTATAGTGTAGTATAGTGTAGTGTGGTATAGTGTAGTGTAGTATAGTGTAGTGTAGTATAGTCTAGTATAGTCCAGTATAGTGTAGTGTAGTATAGTGTAGTATAGTATAGTGTAGTATAGTATAGTGTAGTGTAGTATAGTATAGTGTAGTGTAGTATAGTGTAGTATAGTCTAGTATAGTGTAGTATAGTGTAGTATAGTGTAGTGTAGTATAGTGTAGTATAGTGTAGTGTAGTATAGTGTAGTGTAGTATAGTGTAGTGTAGTATAGTCTAGTATAGTGTAGTATAGTGTAGTATAGTATAGTGTAGTATAGTATAGTGTAGTATAGTATAGTGTAGTATAGTATAGTGTAGTGTAGTGTAGTGTAGTGTAGTATAGTCTAGTATAGTCTAGTATAGTGTAGTGTAGTATAGTGTAGTCTAGTGTAGTGTAGTATAGTCTAGTGTAGTCTAGTGTAGTATAGTCTAGTATAGTATAGTATAGTATAGTATAGTATAGTGTAGTGTAGTATAGTATAGTATGGTATAGTGTAGTGTGGTATAGTGTAGTATAGTGTAGTATAGTGTAGTGTAGTATGGTATAGTATAGTATGGTATAGTGTAGTGTGGTATAGTGTAGTATAGTGTAGTATAGTGTAGTATAGTGTAGTATAGTGTAGTATAGTGTAGTATAGTCTAGTATAGTATAGTATAGTATAGTGTAGTATAGTCTAGTATAGTGTAGTGTAGTGTAGTATAGTCTAGTCTAGTATAGTCTAGTATAGTCTAGTATAGTATAGTGTAGTATAGTGTAGTATAGTGTAGTATAGTGTAGTGTAGTATAGTATAGTGTAGTATAGTGTAGTATAGTGTAGTGTAGTATAGTATAGTATAGTATAGTGTAGTATAGTGTAGTGTAGTATAAGAGTACTAATACAGTATATCAGTACCTGAGGTAGGCTTTGGGCTTGTATCCCATGGCCAGGGCTTTCTCTTCTGACATGATGAGGACAGCTGATGCACCGTCGGTCTGAGGAACACAATGGAAACTCAGTCATTTGAGGTGTTGAGTACCAGACTTCTCTGTGTGTGTATATATATATATATATGTGTGTGTGTGTCTGTGTCTGTGTGTGTGTGTGTGTGTGTGTGTGTGTGTGTGTGTGTGTGTGTGTGTGTGTGTGTGTGTGTACCAGAAAGGACGAGTTAGCAGCAGTAACAGTGCCATGAGGTTTGATAAAAGCAGGTTTCAGTTTGGCCAGCTGTTCCATGGAGGATGGACGGATCCCGTTGTCCTTGGCAACCATGTCACGACCTACACACACACACACACACACACACACACACACACACACACGTCAACATTTGTGATCATCATAGAATGCTCTGTTTAATGCAGAATTTGCCAAACGTTTTCACTTCGGTCCCCCGGTCCCCCATTGGGACCCCCCCCGGTCCCCCATTGGGACCCCCCCCGGTCCCCCATTGGGACCCCCCCCGGTCCCCCATTGGGACCCCCCCCCGGTCCCCCATTGGCCATTGGGACCCCCCGGTCCATCATTGGGAAACACCCCCTCCCACCATGTGCATTTTAACATGCCCCAGTTTGGTAACCACTGGCATGATGGACTAACTAACCCGCTGGTCACTAGTCTAAAACTCAACTAACTAACCATCTGGTCACTAGTCTAAAACTCAACTAACTAACCATCTGGTCACTAGTCTAAAACTCAACTAACTAACCATCTGGTCACTAGTCTAAAACTCAACTAACTAACCCGCTGGTCACTAGTCTCTCCAACACCCTAAAACCACCATGCTTCAACATGGTTACCTGGCACCTTGAAGCTGATGACGTCACTGAGGAACCCTGCATCCTGGGCCCGTTTGGCGAGCGTGTGTGATCGTAGCGCGAACTCATCCTGTTCCAGCCGAGTCACTCCGAATGCCGCCGCCAGACGGTCTGCACTGTGACCCATCGTCTCTGCCGTGGAAAACTCTGCTACCGCAGGCAGCTAAACACACACACACATAATATAAATGCACTATACAGGGCCTAAGGGAAGTATTCAAACCCCTTGACTTTTTCCACTTTGTTAAGATACAGCCTTAAAAAAATATAATTTATAAAAACTACAAAACTGAAATCACATTTACGTAAGTATTCAGACCCTTCACCCAGTAATTTGTTGAGGCAGCGATTACAGAATCGAGTCTTCTTGGGTATGACGCTACAAGCTTAGCACACCTGTATTTGTGGAGTTTCTCCCATTCTTCTCTGCAGATCCTCTCAAGCTCTGTCAGGTTGGATGGGGAGCGTTGCTGTACAGCTATTTTCAGGTCTCTCCAGAGATGTTCGATCGGGTTCAAGTCAATCCTGCATTGTCTTGGCTGTGTGCTTAGGGTCGTTGTCCTGTTGGAAGGTGAACCTTCACCCCAGTCTGAGGTCCTGAGTGCTCTGGAGCAGGTTTTCATCAAGGATCTCTGTACTTTGCTCCGTTCATCTTTCCCTCGATCCTGACTAGTCTCCCAGTCCCTGCCGCTTAAAAACATCCCCACAGCATGATGCTGCCACCACCATGCTTCACCGTAGGGATGGTGCCAGGTTTCCTCCAGATGTGACGCTTGGCATTCAGGACGAAGAGTTCAATCTTAGTTTCATCAGACCATAGAATCTTGGTCCTCGTGATCCAAGCGGGCTGTCATGTGCCTTTTACTGAGGATTGGCTTCCGTCTGGCCACGCTACCAGAAAGGCCTGATTGGTGGAGTGCTGCAAAGATGGTTGTCCTTCTGGAAGGTTCTCCCATCTCCACAGAGGAACTCTGGAGCTCTGTCAGAGTGACCATCGGGTTCTTGGTCACCTCCCTGAGCCTTGATGATCCCAAACTTCTTCCATTAAAGAGCGACGGAGGCCACTGTGTTCTTGGGGACCTTCAATGCTGCAGACATGTTTGGTACCCTTCCCCAGATCTGTGCCTCGACACAATCCTGTCTCGGAGCTCTACGGACAATTCCTTCGACCTCATAGCTTGGTTTTTGCGCTGACATGCACTGTCAACTGTGGGACCTTATAAAGACAGGTGTGTGCCTTTCCAAATCAGTTGAATTTACCACAGTTGGACTCCAATCAAGTTGTAGAAATATCTCAAGGATGATGAATGGAAACAGGATGCACTGAAGCTCAAGTCTCATAGCAAACAGTCTGAATACTTACGTAAATAAGGATCTGTTTTAATTTTTAATACATTTACAGAAACGTCAACCTGTTCACGCCTTGTTATGATGGGGCATTGCGACGTCATGATGGGGCATCGAGTGTAGATCGCTGAGGATTTTTTATTTATTTCATCCATTTTAGATTAAGGCTTTAACGTAACAAAATGTGGAGAAAGTCAAAGGGTCTGAATACTTTCAGAAGGCTCTGGAAAAACACACAAATGAATTTCCTGAAGTTGTAAACACGTGATATACATAAGACACACCTCAGGTGTGAGATGAGCCATCCTGATAGAGCCGATAAGGCTGAGGCGCTGGCCGAGGGTCTTCGCTCTGTTCAGAGCCAACATGGTCTTCCTCATCTTCCTGCTGTGACGAATAGGAACGTCCGACATAAACTCCACCCCTCCAGCCACTATGGTATCACACTGGCCCGATGTGATCAGCCCCACACCTACACACACACACAGTTACTATAGCATCACACTGGCCCGATGTGATCAGCCCCACACACACACACACACACACAGTTACTATAGCATCACACTGGCCCGATGTGATCAGCCCCACACACACACACACACACAGCTACTATATTACCGACCGGCCGGTCCCTGTGGCCCTCATTACAGACCGACCGGTACCTGTGGCCCTCATTACAGACCGGCCGGTACCTGTGGCCCTCATTACAGACCGGCCGGTACCTGTGGCCCTCATTACCGACCGGCCAGTCCCTGTGGCCCTCATTACCAACCGGCCGGTCCCTGTGGCCCTCATTACAGACCGGCCGGTCCCTGTGGCCCTCATTACAGACCGGCCGGTACCTGTGGCTCTCATTACCGACCGACCGGTACCTGTGGCCCTCATTACCGACCGACCGGTACCTGTGGCCCTCATTACCGACCGACCGGTACCTGTGGCCCTCATTACAGACCGACCGGTACCTGTGGCCCTCATTACAGACCGACCGGTACCTGTGGCCCTCATTACAGACCGACCGGTACCTGTGGCCCTCATTACAGACCGACCGGTACCTGTGGCCCTCATTACAGACAGACCGGTACCTGTGGCCCTCATTACAGACAGACCGGTACCTGTGGCCCTCATTACAGACAGACCGGTACCTGTGGCCCTCATTACAGACAGACCGGTACCTGTGGCCCTCATTACCGACAGACCGGTACCTGTGGCCCTCATTACCGACAGACCGGTACCTGTGGCCCTCATTACAGACCGGTACCTGTTGTCATAGCGACGTTGGAGGAGATGCAGGCCATGGTAACGGTGTGAGATGGGATCTTATCAGAGAAGCCCGCTCCCAAGGAAGCCTGGAAAACACACACAATCACTCTGAATACATGTGACAGGGAAGGGGGGGGTGGGGTGTGTGTGTGTGGTGTGTGTGGTGTGTGGTGTGTGGTGTGTGTGTGTGTGTGTGTGGGGTGTGTGGTGTGGTGTGTGGGGTGTGTGGTGTGGTGTGTGTGTGTGTGTGGTGTGGTGGTGTGTGTGTGTGTGTGTGTGGTGTGTGGGTGGTGTGTGTGGTGTGTGGTGTGTGGTGTGTGTGTGTGGTGTGTGTGGTGTGTGTGTGGTGTGTGGTGTGTGTGTGTGTGTGTGTGTGTACCTCTCTAGCCACGTTGCTGGTCTTCACCTCCTGGATGACGGTTCCATAGATGATGTAATCTACTGCATCCTTAGGGAGACTGGTTTTATGCAGCAGACCCCTACACAGACACCCCAGTGAGATTTATTAGGATCCCCATTAGCGGCAGCTAGTCTTACCGGGGTCTAACGACTAACAGGAAGGAAAAAAAACCATTACATCCATTTTTTTTATGTTAAGCATCTATCAATTACACATGTCAGTACATACACAGAACAAGCAGGTCACATGGGGGAAGAGGCGTTGGTGAGATGGTGTGTATAAAAACAGAGATGACTTACTGTAGCGCTGCTCTGGCAAGGTCATGGGGCATCAGATCAGCATATCTGGAAACACACACATTTTGAACACACAGACTCATTTCTCAACCCCTTCCGCCCCCCAAACCCTACCGCCGCTCCCAGCCCCCCCAAACCCTACGCCGCTCCCAGCCCCCCCAAACCCTACGCCGCTCCCAGCCCCCCCAAACCCTACCGCCGCTCCCAGCCCCCCCAAACCCTACGCCGCTCCCAGCCCCCCCAAACCCTACCGCCGCTCCCAGCCCCCCCAAACCTACCGCCGCTCCCAGCCCCCCCAAACCCTACGCCGCTCCCAGCCCCCCCAAACCCTACGCCGCTCCCAGCCCCCCCAAACCCTACCGCCGCTCCCAGCCCCCCCAAACCCTACCGCCGCTCCCAGCCCCCCCAAACCCTACCGCCGCTCCCAGCCCCCCAAACCCTACGCCGCTCCCAGCCCCCCAAACCTACGCCGCTCCCAGCCCCCCCAAACCCTACGCCGCTCCCAGCCCCCCCAAACCCTACGCCGCTCCCAGCCCCCCAAACCCTACGCTCCCAGCCCCCCCAAACCCTACGCTCCCAGCCCCCCCAAACCCTACGCTCCCAGCCCCCCCAAACCCTACGCCGCTCCCAGCCCCCCCAAACCCTACGCCGCTCCCAGCCCCCCCAAACCCTACGCTCCCAGCCCCCCAAACCCTACGCTCCCAGCCCCCCAAACCCTACGCTCCCAGCCTTACGTGGTTCCTGAGAGGAGGAAAGGTGTCCTGACTCCTTCCACCAGAACTACGTTCTTCACTCCGGGTTTAGCCAATGTCTTCTTACTCTTAGTCTGGACTGGACACACACACACAGAGAGACAAAGAAAATATAGTAGGCGGTGTGTGACATCACGAGCTCAGGGCAGCGATCTCAAAGTGTGTGTGTGTGTGTAGACTCTTACCCTGGGCATGGAGCTGGACTGATGCACTGAGGGAGCGGGTCGCTGTAGAGAAACAGTCAGAGTGAGTGACAAGGGCTGAAGCCATTTAGCCTATTTTTTGGGGGGGTAAAAAAATTGCATATTTAAATTATGGCACACGATTCACGCCTGTCTGAGAGAACTAATCCATTGAAGGCCACAGGGTAGTAGTAACCTACATTTACCGTTAATTACCATCACTTAACTACAATGTTTCTTTGGGTTACAGCCATTTCTGTTAATGCATTTCAATATATCATTCCAGTCTTACCATCGTAGGAGTGGACACAACCTAGGCTACACCTGAGAAACAGGTTTCGGTTCATTTACCAGTTGTCAATTTATTCATTGTCTCGTTTGGAGACGCTCCTGTCAATCTTAAGGACACGCAGCTGATTAGGCATAGAAGTAGTCCTAGTCTAACTGGCTTGAGCGAAAACGTAGGCCTATTAAAACGCCCACCTTGGGATCCGATACTATTTCTGATTGAGAAACTCATCCTCCAGACGTTATTTCCTAAAGGGTTAGGGTTAGGGTTAAATGCCTGTTTGTTATGTTGTGAATTTGAACATGAATTATGCCCCTATTTAAGATTACTCTGATGTTTTTCGTACGATGTACCGATGAGATTAATGAAAACTTGTTCGGTAGGTCGACGTCGTCGTTGTGGTTTTACAGACGTGTTTAATACGTCTTCTTTACACACTTTATTCAAATATTTATTAAATAAATATTATATTTGGTAGCATTAGTTTTTCCCTCGACTCCAACCCCTTTCCACGCATGGAACGGACGTGGGTGGGGCTAGGTCTACATAAGGCCGCCACGCAAAGCTCTGGACGAAGGCCGCCACGCAAAGCTCTGGACGAAGGCCGACACGCAAAGCTCTGGACGAAGGCCGCCACGCAAAGCTCTGGACGAAGGCCGCCACGCATAGATTATAATGCTACATAGAATCTTGATTAAGCCGACACGCCATTGACTTTCTGATACGAAGGCTTCGACACGGCAAAGGTCTGGCTCGGCGCTCCAAACGGCAAAGGGTCTGGCCGCAGGCGCGCCAAACGGCAAAGGGTCTGGCCGCAGGCGCTCCAAACGGCAAAGGGTCTGGCTCGGCGCTCCAAACGGCAAAGGGTCTGGCCGTCGGCGCGCCAAACGGCAAAGGGTCTGGCCGACGGCGCGCCAAACGGAAAGGGTTGCCTCGGCGCTCCAAACGGAAAGGGTTGCCTCGGCGCTCCAAACGGAAAGGGTTGCCTCGGCGCTCCAAACGGAAAAGGGTTGCCTCGGCGCTCCAAACGGAAAAGGTTGCCTCGGCGCTCCAAACGGAAAGGGTTGCCTCGGCGCTCCAAACGGAAAAGGGTTGCCTCGGCGCTCCAAACGGAAAAGGGTTGCCTCGGCGCTCCAAACGGAAAAGGGTTGCCTCGGCGCTCCAAACGGAAAAGGGTTGCCTCGGCGCTCCAAACGGAAAAGGGTTGCCTCGGCGCTCCAAACGGAAAAGGGTTGCCTCGGCGCTCCAAACGGAAAAGGGTTGCCTCGGCGCTCCAAACGGAAAAGGGTTGCCTCGGCGCTCCAAACGGAAAAGGGTTGCCTCGGCGCTCCAAACGGAAAAGGGTTGCCTCGGCGCTCCAAACGGAAAAGGGTTGCCTCGGCGCTCCAAACGGAAAAGGGTTGCCTCGGCGCTCCAAACGGAAAAGGGTTGCCTCGGCGCTCCAAACGGAAAGGGTTGCCTCGGCGCTCCAAACGGAAAAGGGTTGCCTCGGCGCTCCAAACGGAAAGGGTTGCCTCGGCGCTCCAAACGGAAAGGGTTGCCTCGGCGCTCCAAACGGAAAGGGTTGCCTCGGCGCTCCAAACGGAAAGGGTTGCCTCGGCGCTCCAAACGGAAAGGGTTGCCTCGGCGCTCCAAACGGAAAAGGGTTGCCTCGGCGCTCCAAACGGAAAAGGGTTGCCTCGGC
The DNA here is from genome assembly GCF_965601325.2 of Salmo salar. Taxonomy (NCBI): domain Eukaryota; kingdom Metazoa; phylum Chordata; class Actinopteri; order Salmoniformes; family Salmonidae; genus Salmo; species Salmo salar. Next base: position 98,978,195 of record NC_138296.1, on the reverse strand, counting down.
GCTCCAAACGGAAAAGGGTTGCTGACCGCTGGTGTAGCCTTTTACCGACAACTTCAGGAGATTAACGGCAGAATCTGCAGCAGGAACTCTTCTGGTTAGGCTAAATGTCTGGCTCTCTTTTTAGTAGTGGGTCTTAAGTTATCACAGTGCTTAAAGCATCAGACAAGTTTAGTAGCTTCATCTAGTATCTATATGGAAAAACACTGGGTTGAAAATGTTGACCAACCGATTGGTCAAGAGAACAGATGACTCGGTGGACCAAGATTTATTTATTTAGGTAAAACAGATTTTGGTACAAAGACAGACTAGTAATGTGAGATCACGCTATCTGAATGTTGTACAGCAATCTAACAGTCACCTAGACAACACAGTCGTGTGTGTGTGTGTGTGTGTGTGTGTGTGTGTGTGTGTGTGTTTAAGGGTTTCCATTAACCGGTAATAGCCGGCTTTTGGCCAATAAACAAAAAGGAAGAAAAAAATGTTTTTGGAGTCGGTCAAATTGTCCCGGAAAAATTGAAATACCAGTCGATGTAAATACAACTGCCTTGTCATACTTACTGTTCTACAGGTTAATTTGCGTAATTTTGTCATATGAAAATTGCAGTATGTGTATTTTCCTTAGTCGTCATGCATCTCATTTATCACAGCAAACGCTACAGAGTCTAGCAGGCTACGAGTGGAATAATACCACATTCTGGACGGTGATGGACTGAAACATGTTCTTAACACTAGAACCACCAAGACAGTCAATCTGACGGTTTTCAATAAAAACCTTGAACCCACCTGTCCCCGACTCCTAAATATGTATATTTCACACTAGCAGGAGATAAATATCATAAAAGACAAACACTGAGCATCTCATCCTCAAAGCGCCATGAGTCAAAAATTATAATTTGCATATTTAAATAGTCAGACTTCAAGGTGTACCGATAGCCACCAGTCTAAATAAATAAATCCAACTAGAAAAGCCTGGCCTCGTTGGACTAAGGTCTAACGCAGGGGTCTCAAACTCATTCCATGGAGGGTTTAGTGTCTGCTGGTTTTTCCCATTCAATTAAGACCTAGACAACCAGGTGAGGGGAGTTCCTTACTAATTAGTAACCTAGACAACCAGGTGAGGGGAGTTCCTTACTGAGACCTAGACAACCAGGTGAGGGGCGTTCCTTACTGAGACCTAGACAACCAGGTGAGGGGAGACCTAGACAACCAGGTGAGGGGAGTTCCTTACTGAGCCCTAGACAACCAGGTGAGGAGAGTTCCTTACTGAGCCCTAGACAACCAGGTGAGGAGAGTTCCTTACTGAGCCCTAGACAACCAGGTGAGGGGCGTTCCTTACTGAGACCTAGACAACCAGGTGAGGGGAGTTCCTTACTGAGACCTAGACAACCAGGTGAGGGGCGTTCCTTACTGAGACCTAGACAACCAGGTGAGGAGAGTTCCTTACTGAGACCTAGACAACCAGGTGAGGGGAGACCTAGACAACCAGGTGAGGAGAGTTCCTTACTGAGCCCTAGACAACCAGGTGAGGGGAGTTCCTCACTGAGCCCTAGACAACCAGGTGAGGGGAGTTCCTCACTGAGACCTAGACAACCAGGTGAGGGGCGTTCCTCACTGAGACCTAGACAACCAGGTGAGGGGGAGTTCCTTACTAATTAGTAACCTTGATTGATGAAGTAAAACGGAGGAGTGAAATCCCGCAGGCACTCGGCCATCCGTGAAATGAGTTTGACACAAGTGCTCTAAAATGAAGTGTAAATATTTGAATGAGCATAATAAAACATGTTCCATTAGTTTGTTACTGCAGGCTAAGTGTAAAAAAAGAATGAAGTGTAAAATACATTTTGTTAACACTGAAACAAAAAGCATGTGCGGTGGAACAGTTAAAAAAAGAAAAGATTTATAACAAAACCAGTGAAGGCTCCTCAGAGGACGAAGGGAAGACCATCCTCAGGGAATTTAATAAAAACAAAAATAGTGAAACGTGAAAAGTTATCCTTTTTAGGTAAAACTATAGTCATTATATTCACGTCACCAAATAATTGATTAAAACAGTTTTGCAATGAAGGTTTACAGTAGCCTGAACAACACTAGTAGCACATTGGTATAGCCGGAGGACAGCTTTTTCCCGTCCTCCTCTGGGTATATTGACCTCAATAGAAAACCTTGGAGGCTCGTGTTTCTCACCCCCTTCCATTGACTTACACAGTAATTATGACAACTTGCAGAGGACGTCTCCCAACCTATCAAGAGCTCTTGCAGCATGAACTGACATGTTGTCCACCCAATCAAAGGATCAGATAATTATTCTAGTACTGAAAGCATAAGCTACAGCTAGCTAGCACTGCAGTGCATAAAATGAGGTGAGCAGTTGACTCAGAGAAAGACAATAGTTAAATTAATTTCTTAAAATGAAGAAGCATGAGACAGCTAGCTATATGTTGTTGTATGCAGCTAGCTAGTTTAGCCTACTCAAACACCTGGTTCAAACAGAGAAGGATGCTATGTTAGCTAGCTGGTTCAAACAGAGACGGATGCTATGTTAGCTAGCTGGCTAAGGCTATCAGAGAAGGATGCTATGTTAGCATCCGTCTCTGTTTGAACCAGCTAGCTAACATAGCATCCTTCTCTGATAGCCTTAGCCAGCTAGCTAACATAGCATCCGTCTCTGTTTGAACCAGCTAGCTAACATAGCATCCGTCTCTGTTTGAACCAGCTAGCTATGTTAGCTAGCTGGCTAAGGCTATCAGAGAAGGATGCTATGTTAGCTAGCTGGTTCAAACAGAGACGGATGCTATGTTAGCTAGCTGGTTCAAACAGAGACGGATGCTATGTTAGCTAGCTGGCTAAGGCTATCAGAGAAGGATGCTATGTTAGCTAGCTGGTTCAAACAGAGACGGATGCTATGTTAGCTAGCTGGTTCAAACAGAGACGGATGCTATGTTACCTAGCTGGTTCAAACAGAGACGGATGCTATGTTACCTAGCTGGTTCAATCAGAGAAGGATGCTATGTTAGCTAGCTGGTTCAAACAGAGACGGATGCTATGTTAGCTAGCTGGTTCAAACAGAGACGGATGCTATGTTAGCTAGCTGGCTAAGGCTATCAGAGACGGATGCTATGTTAGCTAGCTGGCTAAGGCTATCAGAGACGGATGCTATGTTAGCTAGCTGGCTAAGGCTATCAGAGAGGGATGCTATGTTAGCTAGCTGGCTAAGGCTATCAGAGAGGGATGCTATGTTAGCTAGCTGGCTAAGGCTATCAGAGAGGGATGCTATGTTAGCTAGCTGGCTAAGGCTATCAGAGAGGGATGCTATGTTAGCTAGCTGGCTAAGGCTATCAGAGAGGGATGCTATGTTAGCTAGCTGGCTAAGGCTATCAGAGAGGGATGCTATGTTAGCTAGCTGGCTAAGGCTATCAGAGAGGGATGCTATGTTAGCTAGCTGGCTAAGGCTATCAGAGAGGGATGCTATGTTAGCTAGCTGGCTAAGGCTATCAGAGAGGGATGCTATGTTAGCTAGCTGGCTAAGGCTAAGGCTATCAGAGAGGGATGCTATGTTAGCTAGCTGGCTAAGGCTAAGGCTATCAGAGAGGGATGCTATGTTAGCTAGCTGGCTAAGGCTAAGGCTATCAGAGAGGGATGCTATGTTAGCTAGCTGGCTAAGGCTATCAGAGAGGGATGCTATGTTAGCTAGCTGGCTAAGGCTAAGGCTATCCAACACCGGAACTCTTTCAAGTCACGGAAAGCTTTTGGTTTTATTAATTTATTGCCACCGGGGCCCGACGGTGTAACTGCTCGATTACAGCAGGTTTACTAACACGTTGGTTCGAGTAGCTACAATATATATATATATTACTACATACTACTATACATACATACACACACAACAACCCCCCCCCCCCCCCCCCCCCCCCGTATGTGGTCACCCCCTCAAATTAGTGGATTCAGCTATTTCAGCCACACCTGTGGTGTATAAAATCGAGCACACAGCCATAGAACCTCCATAAACAGACATTGGCAGTAGAACGGCCCCATACTGAAGAGCTCAGTGACTTTCAACGTGGCACCATCATAGGATGCCACCTTCCCAACAAGTCAGATTGTCATCAAATTACTGCCCCGCTAGAGCTGCTCCCGGTCAACTGTAAGGGCTGTAATTATGAAGAAGTGGAAACGTCTACGAGCAACAACGGCTCAGCAGCGAAGCAACAGGACACACAAGCTCACAGAACAGGACCACCGAGCGCTGAAGCACGTAGCGCGTAAAAACCATCTGTCCTCGGTTGCAACACTCACTACCGAGTTTCAAACTGCCTCTGGAAGCAACGTCAGCAGAAAAACTGTCCGTCGGGAGCTTTGTGAAATGTGTTTCCATGGCAGAGCAGCCACACACAAGGCTCAGATCACCAGGCGCAATGGCAAGCGTCGGTTGGAGTGGTGTAAAGCTCACCGCCATTGGACTATGGAGCAGTGGAAATGCGTTCTCTGGAGTGATGAATCACGCTTCACCATCTGGCAGTACGACGGACAGTTTTGGCGGATGCCAGGAGAACGCTACCTGCCCGAATGCATAGAGCCAACTGTAAAGTTTGGTGGAGGAGGAATAACAGTCTGGGCTGTTTTTCATGGTTCGGGCCCCTTCGTTCCAGTGAAGGGAAATCTTAATGATACAGCATACAATGGCATTCTAGATGATTCTGTGCTTCAATCTTTGTGGCAACAGTTTGGGAAAAGCCTTATCCTGTTTCAGCATGACAATGCCATCGTGCACAAAGCGAGGTCAATACAGAAATGGTTTGTCGAGATGGTTGTAGAAGAACTTGACTGGCCTGCACAGAGCCCTGACCTCAACCCCATTGAACACCTTTGGGATAAATTGGAACGCCGATTCTGAGCCAGGCCTAATCGCCCAACATCAGTGCCCAACCTCACTAATGCTCTTGTGGCTGAATGGAAGCAAGTCCCCCTGCAGCAATGTTCCAACATCTAGTGGAAAGCCTTCCCAGAAGAGCGGAGGCTGTTATAGCAGTAAAATGGGGGACCAAGTCCATATTAATACCCATGAGCCGGTGTCCACATACTTTTGGTCATGTAGTGTATGTTGTCTGCATTACATATTAGTGTTATGTAGCACTGTAAATTATAGGAATTTGTGGTTTTGGGTGGATTTTTCCTTCACATTTAGTTTTGGCATCTTTTACATTCGGTTTTGTACTCCAGCTTCAAACACAATATTTTTGGTTATGTAAAATATATTTCACAGCCGTTTAAATGGTACAATGATTCCCTACAATATATACTTGATTGTTTTGTCACAAACTGAAAGTAGGCAAAGCTTTAAAATTTTAGCAACCAGGAAATGGAGGCACGATTTCTACATAGCGCATATTTAACAACCCACCCTAGCTTGAATCTGTCACATATGGACATGCTTGCGGCAGGTGTGCTGTTTAGAATTATGTTTTCACATGAATTGCATTAATGCATATAGGTCCGGTAAATGTCTCAAAAGTCTGATCAATTCAAATGCTGCCGGCCACTTGTCTGAAACCCTGTTGGTGTGTGTGTGTGTGTGTGTGTCTCACCATACTGTACAACCCAAGCAGGGTTGACTGGAGGACAGCACCGTAGAGAGTTCATCAACATGGACGCCATTTTATCTGTCAACACAAAAAAATGTGCTCCATATCAACAGAGTAGGAAGTGCAGTAATCCTGTATTTTCGCCCTACAGCTGCCATAAAACACGAGGAGTTGAAAATACCCTGAATGTGACGCAGTAGCCCCTCTACAGAGAATGGCGCAGGTTGCGGTTAAAGCTACTTCCTAACTGTAGCTTCTATAATGTGATGATGATTTACTGTGTGTTATACATATGGAGATTATGATGACAGAGAGATAACCACTGAGGTATAGGATTTAACCTACTAGACTTTACAACCAGCCCCACCCCCAACCCAGCGGTGACCCTTCACCCAGATCCCCGTCCAGAGAATGACAAGGGCAGAGAGACTCTCTCTAACCCTGTACACACCAACGCTAGCGGGACTGCATTCATTCACAGCCACCCAACATCACATTAAAAAACACACAACATACAGATTACGGCTAATTAGCTAGCTGGCAGAATAATTAGCTAGCTGGCAGGCTAATTAGCTAGCTAGTATACATTCCGTAGCTAGACAGTTAAACGAGTCTTGCCAGTTTCTGGCAGCATGTGGCTGGGTAAACATTGATATTAGTTGTAGTTAAATGTATCCCAGTGTTGCTTTAAAGTTGGTTAGTGCAACTAACGCTGTTTACCTGTAACTTAACTCTGTGTCCCGGCACAGCTCTCCTGTCGCTATGTCGCTCTGGCGTCTGTTCCTGAACCGGAAGCTCACCACAAAACCGCTCGTCTTCTCAGGACCCTGAAAGGGTTTTGGCTGTCCTAAGAAAAGCCTAATTTAAAACGTAGAAACTCATGAGGTATGAAACCTATTTTTACCTTCATTGTAGATAAAATTATCAAATCTAACGATTGATTTACATTTTTTTTTTTTACTTTTGATTAATTCAACGAAAATATATGAATATATTTCTTAACGGCGCTCTTTCGTCTCTTCTCTGAGTTGTAAACGGGTCCTTCTGACAGACTGGGTTTCAGAAGCTGTAACACAGTGGATTGCGTTTTGGAGACTTCATCCGTTGCAAAACGTTTTTAGAAATATAGTTGTTTAGCAGGAGTGCAAGGGCGAATTGCAGTGGTAGAAAAAATACCAATCGTCATACTTCAGTAAAAAAATAAAGATACTTTAATAGAAAATGAGTCAAGTTAACATGAAAATCACCCAGTAAAATCCTACTTAAGTAAAAGTCAGAGTATTTGGCTTTAAATATACGTAAGTATCAAAAGTAAAAGTATAAATCATTTCAAAGTCCTTATACAGTTGAAGTCGGAAGTGTACATACACCTTAGCCAAATACATTTAAACTCAGTTTTTCACAATTCCTGACATTTAATCCTAGTAAAAATTCCCTGTCTTAGGTCAGTTAGGATCACCACTTTACTTTAAGAATGTGACATGTCAGAATAATAGTAGAGAGAATTATTTATTTCAGCTTTTATTTGTTTCATTACATTCCCAGTGGGTCAGAAGTTTACATACACTCAATTAGTATTTGGTAGCATTGCCTTTAAATTGTTTAACTTGGGTCAAACATTTCAGGTAGCTTTCTACAAGCTTCCCACAATAAGTTGGGTGAATTTTGGCCCATTACTCCTGACAGAGCTGGTGTAACTGAGTCAGGTTTGTAGGCCTCCTTGCTCACACACACTTTTCCAGTTCTGCCCACACATTTTCTATAGGATTGAGGTCAGGGCTTTGTGATGGCCACTCCAATACCTTGACTTTGTTGTCCTTAAGCCATTTTTCCACAACTTTGGAAGTATGCTTGGGGTCATTGTCCATTTGAAAGACCCATTTTCGCCCAAGCTTTAACTTCCTGACTGATGTCTTGAGATGTTGCTTCAATATATCCACATAATTTTCCTCCCTCATGAAGCCATCCATTTTTGTGAAGTGCAACAGTCCCTCCTGCAGCAAAGTACTCCCACAACATGATGCTGCCACCCCCGTGCTTCACGGTTGGGATGGTGTTCTTCGACTTGCAAGCCTCCCCGATTTTCCTCCAAACATAACGATGGTCATTATGGCCAAACAGTTCTATTTTTGTTTAATCAGACCAGAGAACATTTCTCCAAAAAGTACGATCTTTGTCCCCATGCGCAGTTGCAAACCGTAGTCTGGCTTTTTATGGCGGTTTTGGAGCAGTGGCTTCTTCCTTGCTGAGCGGCCTTTCAGGTTATGTCGATATAGGACTCATTTTACTGTTGGAATAGATACTTTTGTACCTGTTTCCTCCAGCACCTTCACAAGGTCCTTTGCTGTTGTTCTGGGATTGATTTGCACTTTTCACACCAAAGTACGTTCATCTCTAGGAGACAAAACGTGTCTCCTTCCTGAGCGGTATGACGGCTGCGTGGTCCCATGGTGTTTACACTTGCGTACTATTGTTTGTACAGATGAATGTGGTACCTTCAGGCGTTTGGAAATTGCTCGCAAGGATGAACCAGACTTGTGGAGGTCTACACATTTTTTTCTGAGGTCTTAGCTGATTTCTTTTGATTTTCCCATGATGACAAGCAAAGAGGCACTGAGTTTGAAGGTAGGCCTTGAAATACATCCTCAGGTACACCTCCAATTGACTCAAATGATGTCAATTAGCCTACCAGAAGCTTCTAAAGCCATGACATTTTCTGGAAATTTCCAAGCTGTTTAAAGGCACAGTCAACTTAGTGTATGTAACTTCTGACCCACTGGAATTGTGATACAGTGAAATAATCTGTCTGTAAACAATTGTTGGAAAAATGACTTGTGTCATGCACAAGTAGATGTCCTAACCGACTTGCCAAAACTATAGTTTGTTAACAAGAAATGTGTGGAGTGGTTGAAAAACGAGTTTCAATGACTCCAACCTTAATGTATGTAAACTTCCGACTTCAACTGTATAAAGCAAACCAGACCGCACCATTTCTTAATTTTTTTTAATTTACAGATAGCTAGGGGCACGCTCCAACACTTGGATATCATTTACGAATGAAACGTGTTTAGTGAGTCCGCCAGATCAGAGGCAGTAGGGATGACCAGGGATGTTCTCTGTTTAGTGAGTCCTCCAGATCAGAGGCAGTAGGGATGACCAGGGATGTTCTCTGTTTAGTGAGTCCTCCAGATCAGAGGCAGTAGGGATGACCAGGGATGTTCTCTGTTTAGTGAGTCCTCCAGATCAGAGGCAGTAGGGATGACCAGGGATGTTCTCTGTTTAGTGAGTCCTCCAGATCAGAGGCAGTAGGGATGACCAGGGATGTTCTCTGTTTAGGGAGTCCGCCAGATCAGAGGCAGTAGGGATGACCAGGGATGTTCTCTGTTTAGTGAGTCATCCAGATCAGAGGCAGTAGGGATGACCAGGGATGTTCTCTGTTTAGTGAGTCCTCCAGATCAGAGACAGTAGGGATGACCAGGGATGTTCTCTGTTTAGTGAGTCCTCCAGATCAGAGGCAGTAGAGATGACCAGGGATGTTCTCTGTTTAGTGAGTCCGACAGATCAGAGGCAGTAGGGATGACCAGGGATGTTCTCTGTTTAGTGAGTCCTCCAGATCAGAGGCAATAGGGTTGACCAGGGATGTTCTCTGTTTAGTGAGTCCTCCAGATCAGAGGCCGTAGGGATGACCAGGGATGTTCTCTGTTTAGTGAGTCCTCCAGATCAGAGGCAGTAGGGATGACCAGGGATGTTCTCTGTTTAGTGAGTCCGCCAGATCAGAGGCAGTAGGGATGACCAGGGATGTTCTCTGTTTAGTGAGTCCTCCAGATCAGAGGCAGTAGGGATGACCAGGGATGTTCTCTGTTTAGTGAGTCCTCCAGATCAGAGGCAGTAGGGATGACCAGGGATGTTCTCTGTTTAGTGAGTCCTCCAGATCAGAGGCAGTAGGGATGACCAGGGATGTTCTCTGTTTAGTGAGTCCTCCAGATCAGAGGCAGTAGGGATGACCAGGGATGTTCTCTGTTTAGTGAGTCCTCCAGATCAGAGGCAGTAGGGATGACCAGGGATGTTCTCTGTTTAGTGAGTCCTCCAGGTCAGAGGCAGTATATGACCAGGGATGTTCTCTGTTTAGTGAGTCCGCCAGATCAGAGGCAGTAGGGATGACCAGGGATGTTCTCTGTTTAGTGAGTCCGCCAGATCAGAGGCAGTAGGGATGACCAGGGATGTTCTCTGTTTAGTGAGTCCGCCAGATCAGAGGCAGTAGGGATGACCAGGGATGTTCTCTGTTTAGTGAGTCCGCCAGATCAGAGGCAGTAGGGATGACCAGGGATGTTCTCTGTTTAGTGAGTCCTCCAGATCAGAGGCAGTAGGGATGACCAGGGATGTTCTGTGTTTAGTGAGTCCTCCAGATCAGAGGCAGTAGGAATGACCAGGGATGTTCTCTGTTTAGTGAGTCATCCAGATCAGAGGCAGTAGGGATGACCAGGGATGTTCTCTGTTTAGTGAGTCCTCCAGGTCAGAGGCAGTATATGACCAGGGATGTTCTCTGTTTAGTGAGTCCTCTAGATCAGAGGCAGTAGGGATGACCAGGGATGTTCTCTGTTTAGTGAGTCCTCCAGATCAGAGGCAGTAGGGATGACCAGGGATGTTCTGTGTTTAGTGAGTCCTCCAGATCAGAGGCAGTAGGGATGACCAGGGATGTTCTCTGTTTAGTGAGTCATCCAGATCAGAGGCAGTAGGGATGACCAGGGATGTTCTCTGTTTAGTGAGTCCTCCAGATCAGAGGCAGTAGAGATGACCAGGGATGTTCTCTGTTTAGTGAGTCCGACAGATCAGAGGCAGTAGGGATGACCAGGGATGTTCTCTGTTTAGTGAGTCCTCCAGATCAGAGGCAGTAGGGATGACCAGGGATGTTCTCTGTTTAGTGAGTCCTCCAGATCAGAGGCAGTAGGGATGACCAGGGATGTTCTCTGTTTAGTGAGTCCTCCAGATCAGAGGCAGTAGGGATGACCAGGGATGTTCTCTTGATAAGTGTGTGAATTTGACCATTTTCCTGTCCTGCTCAGCATTCAAAATGTAACAAGTACTTTTGGGGGTCAGGGGAAATGTATGGAGTAAAAAGTACATCATTTTCTCTAGAAATGTAGTGAAGTAAGAGTAAAAGTTGTCAAAAATATAAATAGTAAAGTACAGATACCCCAAAAAACTACTTAAGTAGTACTTTCAAGTATTTTTACTTAAGTACTTTACACCACTGGCAAATTGTTATTGCACACCAGCACTTCCCTAACGGAAATATGCAAATAAATGCTAGAACAAGCCAATACAATCTCACAACTACAACACTCTACTCAGCAAATTGGATGCAGTCTATCACAGTGCCATCCGTTTTGTCACCAAAGCCCCATATACTACCCACCACTGCGACCTGTATGCTCTCGTTGGCTGGCCCTCGCTTAATATTCGTCGCCAAACCCACTGGCTCCAGGTCATCTATAAGTCTTTGCTAGGTAAAGCCCCGCCTTATCTCAGCTCACTGGTCACCATAGCAGCACCCACCCATAGCACGCGCTCCAGCAGGTATATTTCACTGGTCACCCCCAAAGCCAACTCCTCCTTCGGCCACCTTTCCTTCCGGTTCTCTGCTGCCAATGACTGGAACGAACTGCAAAAATCACTGAAGCTGGAGACTCATATCTCCCTCACTAGCTTTAAGCATCAGCTGTTAGAGCAGCTCACAGATCCCTGCACCTGCACATAGCCCATCTGTAAACAGCCCACCCAACTATCTCATCCCCATATTGTTATGTATTTATTCATCTCCTTTGCACCCCAGTATCTCTACTTGCACATCATCTTCTGTACATCCTACCATTCCAGTGTTTAATTGCTATATCGTAATTACCTCCCTAATCTTATCACATTTGCACACACTGTATATAGATTTTTTTATATTGTGTTATTGACTGTATGTTTGTTTATTCCATGTGTAACTCTGTGTTGTTGTTTGTGTCGCACTGCTTTGCTTTATCTTGACCAGGTCGCAGTTGCAAATGAGAACTTGTTCTCAACTTGCTTACCTGGTTAAATAAAGGACTTGTTCTCAACTGGCCTACCTGGTTAAATAAAGGACTTGTTCTGAACTAGCCTACCTGGATAAATAAAGGACTTGTTCTCAACTAGCCTACCTGGTTAAATAAAGGACTTGTTCTCAACTAGACTACCTGGATAAATAAAGGACTTGTTCTCAACTAGCCTACCTGGTTAAATAAAGGACTTGTTCTCAACTAGACTACCTGGATAAATAAAGGACTTGTTCTCAACTAGCCTACCTGGATAAATAAAGGTGAAATACAATTTTTTTTTAACTACCCAATGGGCACAATTCAGATGAAAATATTTTCCCGATGCCATATGAATGTCAGATTTTGAAAGTTTTTTTCATCAACGAGGCAGTGCTGTGTCTGCAGGAGGGAATTATAGGTAATCCAGAGGAGGGAAACATTGAAACTGTGTTCGGACTGGGCTTCCCTCCCTGTCTGGGAGGTACGACACACGCACACATTATACACACACTATGGATACACACACACACACACACACACACACACACACACACACACAAAATACTGGACACCAGCTGACTACAAACACATGACATCCAATGAGACAGGTTGCTGTGTGTTTGTGTGAGGCCAGGTACTTTCCAGTTCGTTGATTCCATTGGTGAGGAGCATCTCGTAGCAATGATGAGTCTTTATGAAGATGTTTATGGTAATCAGTTCACGCCCTGCCAGCTGCTATTGGACCATGCGAGGGACCCAACTAGGAAGTTCCACAGGTAACCCCGCCCGCTCCAGCTCACCTCCAACCTTATTGGACGAGCCTCAACACTGCTTGGCTCTCATTGGATGGTTTAGTCAGCGTCCCCATGCAACTGCAGTCTGTTAGTACAGTGGGGCAAAAAAGTATTTAGTCAGCCACCAATTGTGCAAGTTCTCCCACTTAAAAAGATGAGAGAGGCCTGTAATTTTCATCATAGGTACACTTCAACTATGACAGACAAAATGAGAAAAAAAATCCAGAAAATCACATTGTAGGATTTTTTATGAATTTATTTGCAAATTATGGTGGAAAATAAGTATTTGGTCAATAACAAAAGTTTCTCAATACTTTGTTATATACCCTTTGTTGGCAATGACACAGGTCAAACGTTTTCTGTAAGTCTTCACAAGGTTCACACACTGTTGCTGGTATTTTGGCCCATTCCTCCATGCAGATCTCCTCTAGAGCAGTGATGTTTTGGGGCTGTCGCTGGGCAACACGGACTTTCAACTCCCTCCAAAGATTTTCTATGGGGTTGAGATCTGGAGACTGGCTAGGCCACTCCAGGACCTTGAAATGCTTCTTACGAAGCCACTCCTTCGTTCCCGGGCAGTGTGTTTGGGATCATTGTCATGCTGAAAGACCCAGCCACGTTTCATCTTCAATGCCCTTGCTGATGGAAGGAGGTTTTCACTCAAAATCTCACGATACATGGCCCCATTCATTCTTTCCTTTACACGGATCAGTCGTCCTGGTCCCTTTGCAGAAAAACAGCCCCAAAGCATGATGTTTCCACCCCCATGCTTCACAGCAGGTATGGTGTTCTTTGGATGCAACTCAGCATTCTTTGTCCTCCAAACACGACGAGTTGAGTTTTTACCAAAAAGTTCTATTTTGGTTTCATCTGACCATATGACATTCTCCCAATCCTCTTCTGGATCATCCAAATGCTCTCTAGCAAACTTCAGACGGGCCTGGACAAACTTCAGACTGGCTTATGCAGGGGGACACGTCTGGCACTGCAGGATTTGAGTCCCTGGCGGCGTAGTGTGTTACTGATGGTAGGCTTTGTTACTTTGGTCCCAGCTCTCTGCAGGTCATTCACTAGGTCCCCCCGTGTGGTTCTGGGATTTTTGCTCACCGTTCTTGTGATCATTTTGACCCCACGGGGTGAGATCTTGCGTGGAGCCCCAGATCGAGGGAGATTATCAGTGGTCTTGTATGTCTTCCATTTCCTAATAATTGCTCCCACAGTTGATTTCTTCAAACCAAGCTGCTTACCTATTGCAGATTCAGTCTTCCCAGCCTGGTGCAGGTCTACAATTTTGTTTCTGGTGTCCTTTGACAGCTCTTTGGTCTTGGCCATAGTGGAGTTTGGAGTGTGACTGTTTGAGGTTGTGGACAGGTGTCTTTTATACTGATAACAAGTTCAAACAGGTGTCATTAATACAGGTAACGAGTGGAGGACAGAGGAGCCTCTTAAAGAAGAAGTTACAGGTCTGTGAGAGCCAGAAATCTTGCTTGTTTTGTAGGTGACCAAATACTTATTTTCCACCATAATTTGCAAATAAATTCATTAAAAATCCTACAATGTGATTTTCTGGATTCTTTTCCCTAATGTTGTCTGTCATAGTTGACGTGTACCTATGATGAAAATTACAGGCCTCACTCATCTTTTTATGTGAGAGAACTTGCACAATTGGTGGCTGACTAAATACTTTTTTGCCCCACTGTATATCTAATCAGAGAACACCAGGGAGGTTGGGTTTATTAACGCTGTAGACCAGAGAACTCCAGGGAGGTTGGGGTTTATTAACGCTGTAGACCAGAGAACTCCAGGGAGGTTGGGGTTTATTAACGCTGTAGACCAGAGAACTCCAGGGAGGTTGGGGTTTATTAACGCTGTAGACCAGAGAACTCCAGGGAGGTTGGGGTTTATTAACGCTGTAGACCAGAGAACTCCAGGGAGGTTGGGGTTTATTAACGCTGTAGACCAGAGAACTCCAGGGAGGTTGGGTTTATTAACGCTGTAGACCAGAGAACTCCAGGGAGGTTGGGGTTTATTAACGCTGTAGACCAGAGAACTCCAGGGAGGTTGGGGTTTATTAACGCTGTAGACCAGAGAACTCCAGGGAGGTTGGGGTTTATTAACGCTGTAGACCAGAGAACTCCAGGGAGGTTGGGGTTTATTAACGCTGTAGACCAGAGAACTCCAGGGAGGTTGGGGTTTATTAACGCTGTAGACCAGAGAACTCCAGGGAGGTTGGGGTTTATTAACGCTGTAGACCAGAGAACTCCAGGGAGGTTGGGGTTTATTAACGCTGTAGACCAGAGAACTCCAGGGAGGTTGGGGTTTATTAACGCTGTAGACCAGAGAACTCCAGGGAGGTTGGGGTTTATTAACGCTGTAGACCAGAGAACTCCAGGGAGGTTGGGGTTTATTAACGCTGTAGACCAGAGAACTCCAGGGAGGTTGGGTTTATTAACGCTGTAGACCAGAGAACTCCAGGGAGGTTGGGGTTTATTAACGCTGTAGACCAGAGAACTCCAGGGAGGTTGGGGTTTATTAACGCTGTAGACCAGAGAACTCCAGGGAGGTTGGGGTTTATTAACGCTGTAGACCAGAGAACTCCAGGGAGGTTGGGGTTTATTAACGCTGTAGACCAGAGAACTCCAGGGAGGTTGGGGTTTATTAACGCTGTAGACCAGAGAACTCCAGGGAGGTTGGGGTTTATTAACGCTGTAGACCAGAGAACTCCAGGGAGGTTGGGGTTTATTAACGCTGTAGACCAGAGAACTCCAGGGAGGTTGGGGTTTATTAACGCTGTAGACCAGAGAACTCCAGGGAGGTTGGGGTTTATTAACGCTGTAGACCAGAGAACTCCAGGGAGGTTGGGTTTATTAACGCTGTAGATCAGAGAACTCCAGGGAGGTTGGGGTTTATTAACGCTGTAGACCAGAGAACTCCAGGGAGGTTGGGGTTCATTAACGCTGTAGACCAGAGAACTCCAGGGAGGTTGGGGTTTATTAACGCTGTAGACCAGAGAACTCCAGGGAGGTTGGGTTTATTAACGCTGTAGACCAGAGAACTCCAGGGAGGTTGGGGTTCATTAACGCTGTAGACCAGAGAACTCCAGGGAGGTTGGGGTTTATTAACGCTGTAGACCAGAGAACTCCAGGGAGGTTGGGGTTTATTAACGCTGTAGACCAGAGAACTCCAGGGAGGTTGGGGTTTATTAACGCTGTAGACCAGAGAACTCCAGGGAGGTTGGGGTTTATTAACGCTGTAGACCAGAGAACTCCAGGGAGGTTGGGTTTATTAACGCTGTAGACCAGAGAACTCCAGGGAGGTTGGGTTTATTAACGCTGTAGACCAGAGAACTCCAGGGAGGGTGGAGTTTATTAACGCTGTAGACCAGAGAACTCCAGGGAGGTTGGGTTTATTAACGCTGTAGACCAGAGAACTCCAGGGAGGTTGGGGTTTATTAACGCTGTAGACCAGAGAACTCCAGGGAGGTTGGGGTTTATTAACGCTGTAGACCAGAGAACTCCAGGGAGGTTGGGTTTATTAACGCTGTAGACCAGAGAACTCCAGGGAGGTTGGGGTTTATTAACGCTGTAGACCAGAGAACTCCAGGGAGGTTGGGGTTTATTAACGCTGTAGACCAGAGAACTCCAGGGAGGTTGGGGTTTATTAACGCTGTAGACCAGAGAACTCCAGGGAGGTTGGGTTTATTAACGCTGTAGACCAGAGAACTCCAGGGAGGTTGGGGTTTATTAACGCTGTAGACCAGAGAACTCCAGGGAGGTTGGGGTTTATTAACGCTGTAGACCAGAGAACTCCAGGGAGGTTGGGGTTTATTAACGCTGTAGACCAGAGAACTCCAGGGAGGTTTAACGCTGTAGACCAGAGAACTCCAGGGAGGTTGGGGTTTATTAACGCTGTAGACCAGAGAACTCCAGGGAGGTTGGGGTTTATTAACGCTGTAGACCAGAGAACTCCAGGGAGGTTTAACGCTGTAGACCAGAGAACTCCAGGGAGGTTGGGTTTATTAACGCTGTAGACCAGAGAACTCCAGGGAGGTTGGGGTTTATTAACGCTGTAGACCAGAGAACTCCAGGGAGGTTGGGGTTTATTAACGCTGTAGACCAGAGAACTCCAGGGAGGTTTAACGCTGTAGACCAGAGAACTCCAGGGAGGTTGGGGTTTATTAACGCTGTAGACCAGAGAACTCCAGGGAGGTTGGGGTTTATTAACGCTGTAGACCAGAGAACTCCAGGGAGGTTTAACGCTGTAGACCAGAGAACTCCAGGGAGGTTGGGTTTATTAACGCTGTAGACCAGAGAACTCCAGGGAGGTTGGGGTTTATTAACGCTGTAGACCAGAGAACTCCAGGGAGGTTGGGGTTTATTAACGCTGTAGACCAGAGAACTCCAGGGAGGTTGGGTTTATTAACGCTGTAGACCAGAGAACTCCAGGGAGGTTGGGGTTTATTAACGCTGTAGACCAGAGAACTCCAGGGAGGTTGGGGTTTATTAACGCTGTAGACCAGAGAACTCCAGGGAGGTTGGGGTTTATTAACGCTGTAGACCAGAGAACTCCAGGGAGGTTGGGTTTATTAACGCTGTAGACCAGAGAACTCCAGGGAGGTTGGGGTTTATTAACGCTGTAGACCAGAGAACTCCAGGGAGGTTGGGGTTTATTAACGCTGTAGACCAGAGAACTCCAGGGAGGTTGGGGTTTATTAACGCTGTAGACCAGAGAACTCCAGGGAGGTTTAACGCTGTAGACCAGAGAACTCCAGGGAGGTTGGGGTTTATTAACGCTGTAGACCAGAGAACTCCAGGGAGGTTGGGGTTTATTAACGCTGTAGACCAGAGAACTCCAGGGAGGTTTAACGCTGTAGACCAGAGAACTCCAGGGAGGTTGGGTTTATTAACGCTGTAGACCAGAGAACTCCAGGGAGGTTGGGGTTTATTAACGCTGTAGACCAGAGAACTCCAGGGAGGTTGGGGTTCATTAACGCTGTAGACCAGAGAACTCCAGGGAGGTTGGGGTTCATTAACGCTGTAGACCAGAGAACTCCAGGGAGGTTGGGGTTTATTAACGCTGTAGACCAGAGAACTCCAGGGAGGTTGGGGTTTATTAACGCTGTAGACCAGAGAACTCCAGGGAGGTTGGGTTTATTAACGCTGTAGACCAGAGAACTCCAGGGAGGTTGGGGTTTATTAACGCTGTAGACCAGAGAACTCCAGGGAGGTTGGGGTTTATTAACGCTGTAGACCAGAGAACTCCAGGGAGGTTGGGGTTTATTAACGCTGTAGACCAGAGAACTCCAGGGAGGTTGGGGTTTATTAACGCTGTAGACCAGAGAACTCCAGGGAGGTTGGGGTTTATTAACGCTGTAGACCAGAGAACTCCAGGGAGGTTTAACGCTGTAGACCAGAGAACTCCAGGGAGGTTGGGTTTATTAACGCTGTAGACCAGAGAACTCCAGGGAGGTTGGGTTTATTAACGCTGTAGACCAGAGAACTCCAGGGAGGTTGGGGTTTATTAACGCTGTAGACCAGAGAACTCCAGGGAGGTTGGGGTTTATTAACGCTGTAGACCAGAGAACTCCAGGGAGGTTGGGGTTTATTAACGCTGTAGACCAGAGAACTCCAGGGAGGTTGGGGTTTATTAACGCTGTAGACCAGAGAACTCCAGGGAGGTTGGGGTTTATTAACGCTGTAGACCAGAGAACTCCAGGGAGGTTGGGGTTTATTAACGCTGTAGACCAGAGAACTCCAGGGAGGTTGGGGTTTATTAACGCTGTAGACCAGAGAACTCCAGGGAGGTTGGGTTTATTAACGCTGTAGACCAGAGAACTCCAGGGAGGTTGGGTTTATTAACGCTGTAGACCAGAGAACTCCAGGGAGGTTGGGGTTTATTAACGCTGTAGACCAGAGAACTCCAGGGAGGTTTAACGCTGTAGACCAGAGAACTCCAGGGAGGTTGGGGTTTATTAACGCTGTAGACCAGAGAACTCCAGGGAGGTTGGGGTTTATTAACGCTGTAGACCAGAGAACTCCAGGGAGGTTGGGGTTTATTAACGCTGTAGACCAGAGAACTCCAGGGAGGTTGGGGTTTATTAACGCTGTAGACCAGAGAACTCCAGGGAGGTTGGGGTTTATTAACGCTGTAGACCAGAGAACTCCAGGGAGGTTGGGGTTTATTAACGCTGTAGACCAGAGAACTCCAGGGAGGTTGGGGTTTATTAACGCTGTAGACCAGAGAACTCCAGGGAGGGTGGAGTTTATTAACGCTGTAGACCAGAGAACTCCAGGGAGGTTGGGGTTTATTAACGCTGTAGACCAGAGAACTCCAGGGAGGTTGGGGTTTATTAACGCTGTAGACCAGAGAACTCCAGGGAGGTTGGGGTTTATTAACGCTGTAGACCAGAGAACTCCAGGGAGGTTGGGTTTATTAACGCTGTAGACCAGAGAACTCCAGGGAGGTTGGGGTTTATTAACGCTGTAGACCAGAGAACTCCAGGGAGGTTGGGGTTTATTAACGCTGTAGACCAGAGAACTCCAGGGAGGTTGGGGTTCATTAACGCTGTAGACCAGAGAACTCCAGGGAGGTTGGGGTTTATTAACGCTGTAGACCAGAGAACTCCAGGGAGGTTGGGGTTTATTAACGCTGTAGACCAGAGAACTCCAGGGAGGTTGGGGTTTATTAACGCTGTAGACCAGAGAACTCCAGGGAGGTTGGGGTTTATTAACGCTGTAGACCAGAGAACTCCAGGGAGGTTGGGGTTTATTAACGCTGTAGACCAGAGAACTCCAGGGAGGTTGGGGTTTATTAACGCTGTAGACCAGAGAACTCCAGGGAGGTTGGGGTTTATTAACGCTGTAGACCAGAGAACTCCAGGGAGGTTGGGGTTCATTAACGCTGTAGACCAGAGAACTCCAGGGAGGTTGGGGTTTATTAACGCTGTAGACCAGAGAACTCCAGGGAGGTTGGGGTTTATTAACGCTGTAGACCAGAGAACTCCAGGGAGGTTGGGGTTTATTAACGCTGTAGACCAGAGAACTCCAGGGAGGTTGGGGTTCATTAACGCTGTAGACCAGAGAACTCCAGGGAGGTTGGGGTTTATTAACGCTGTAGACCAGAGAACTCCAGGGAGGTTGGGGTTCATTAACGCTGTAGACCAGAGAACTCCAGGGAGGTTGGGGTTTATTAACGCTGTAGACCAGAGAACTCCAGGGAGGTTGGGGTTTATTAACGCTGTAGACCAGAGAACTCCAGGGAGGTTGGGGTTTATTAACGCTGTAGACCAGAGAACTCCAGGGAGGTTGGGGTTTATTAACGCTGTAGACCAGAGAACTCCAGGGAGGTTGGGGTTTATTAACGCTGTAGACCAGAGAACTCCAGGGAGGTTGGGGTTTATTAACGCTGTAGACCAGAGAACTCCAGGGAGGTTGGGGTTTATTAACGCTGTAGACCAGAGAACTCCAGGGAGGTTGAGGTTTATTAACGCTGTAGACCAGAGAACTCCAGGGAGGTTGGGGTTTATTAACGCTGTAGACCAGAGAACTCCAGGGAGGTTGGGGTTTATTAACGCTGTAGACCAGAGAACTCCAGGGAGGTTGGGGTTCATTAACGCTGTAGACCAGAGAACTCCAGGGAGGTTGGGGTTTATTAACGCTGTAGACCAGAGAACTCCAGGGAGGTTGGGGTTTATTAACGCTGTAGACCAGAGAACTCCAGGGAGGTTGGGGTTTATTAACGCTGTAGACCAGAGAACTCCAGGGAGGTTGGGGTTTATTAACGCTGTAGACCAGAGAACTCCAGGGAGGTTGGGGTTTATTAACGCTGTAGACCAGAGAACTCCAGGGAGGTTGGGGTTTATTAACGCTGTAGACCAGAGAACTCCAGGGAGGTTGGGGTTTATTAACGCTGTAGACCAGAGAACTCCAGGGAGGTTGGGGTTTATTAACGCTGTAGACCAGAGAACTCCAGGGAGGTTGGGGTTTATTAACGCTGTAGACCAGAGAACTCCAGGGAGGTTGGGGTTCATTAACGCTGTAGACCAGAGAACTCCAGGGAGGTTGGGGTTTATTAACGCTGTAGACCAGAGAACTCCAGGGAGGTTGGGGTTTATTAACGCTGTAGACCAGAGAACTCCAGGGAGGTTGGGGTTTATTAACGCTGTAGACCAGAGAACTCCAGGGAGGTTGGGGTTCATTAACGCTGTAGACCAGAGAACTCCAGGGAGGTTGGGGTTTATTAACGCTGTAGACCAGAGAACTCCAGGGAGGTTGGGGTTTATTAACGCTGTAGACCAGAGAACTCCAGGGAGGTTGGGGTTTATTAACGCTGTAGACCAGAGAACTCCAGGGAGGTTTAACGCTGTAGACCAGAGAACTCCAGGGAGGTTGGGGTTTATTAACGCTGTAGACCAGAGAACTCCAGGGAGGTTGGGGTTTATTAACGCTGTAGACCAGAGAACTCCAGGGAGGTTGGGGTTTATTAACGCTGTAGACCAGAGAACTCCAGGGAGGTTGGGGTTTATTAACGCTGTAGACCAGAGAACTCCAGGGAGGTTGGGGTTTATTAACGCTGTAGACCAGAGAACTCCAGGGAGGTTGGGGTTTATTAACGCTGTAGACCAGAGAACTCCAGGGAGGTTGGGGTTTATTAACGCTGTAGACCAGAGAACTCCAGGGAGGTTGGGGTTTATTAACGCTGTAGACCAGAGAACTCCAGGGAGGTTGGGGTTTATTAACGCTGTAGACCAGAGAACTCCAGGGAGGTTGGGGTTTATTAACGCTGTAGACCAGAGAACTCCAGGGAGGTTGGGGTTTATTAACGCTGTAGACCAGAGAACTCCAGGGAGGTTGGGGTTCATTAACGCTGTAGACCAGAGAACTCCAGGGAGGTTGGGGTTTATTAACGCTGTAGACCAGAGAACTCCAGGGAGGTTGGGGTTTATTAACGCTGTAGACCAGAGAACTCCAGGGAGGTTGGGGTTTATTAACGCTGTAGACCAGAGAACTCCAGGGAGGTTGGGGTTCATTAACGCTGTAGACCAGAGAACTCCAGGGAGGTTGGGGTTTATTAACGCTGTAGACCAGAGAACTCCAGGGAGGTTGGGGTTTATTAACGCTGTAGACCAGAGAACTCCAGGGAGGTTGGGGTTTATTAACGCTGTAGACCAGAGAACTCCAGGGAGGTTTAACGCTGTAGACCAGAGAACTCCAGGGAGGTTGGGGTTTATTAACGCTGTAGACCAGAGAACTCCAGGGAGGTTGGGGTTTATTAACGCTGTAGACCAGAGAACTCCAGGGAGGTTGGGGTTTATTAACGCTGTAGACCAGAGAACTCCAGGGAGGTTGGGGTTTATTAACGCTGTAGACCAGAGAACTCCAGGGAGGTTGGGGTTTATTAACGCTGTAGACCAGAGAACTCCACAACCTCCTCTGTGTGTGTGTGTGTGTGTGTGTGTGTGTGTGTGTGTGTGTGTGTGTGTGTGTGTGTGTGTGTGTGTCTGTGTGTGTGTGTGTGTGTGTGTGTGTGTGTGTGTCAGACAAATCAAGTGCTCAGTTGAGAGGTTATTTAATTTTCTATTGATCATAGACATCCTGAAGACCTCATTAGACATTATGTTTCAAGGTGTTCAGACCTCATTAGACATTATGTTTCAAGGTGTTCAGACCTCATTAGACATTATGTTTCAAGGTGTTCAGACCTCATTAGACATTATGTTTCAAGGTGTTCAGACCTCATTAGACATTATGTTTCAAGGTGTTCAGACCTCATTAGACATTATGTTTCAAGGTGCTCAGACCTCATTAGACATTATGTTTCAAGGTGTTCAGACCTCATTAGACATTATGTTTCAAGGTGTTCAGACCTCATTAGACATTATGTTTCAAGGTGTTCAGACCTCATTAGACATTATGTTTCAAGGTGCTCAGACCTCATTAGACATTATGTTTCAAGGTGTTCAGACCTCATTAGACATTATGTTTCAAGGTGCTCAGACCTCATTAGACATTATGTTTCAAGGTGTTCAGACCTCATTAGACATTATGTTTCAAGGTGCTCAGACCTCATTAGACATTATGTTTCAAGGTGCTCAGACCTCATTAGACATTATGTTTCAAGGTGCTCAGACCTCATTAGACATTATGTTTCAAGGTGCTCAGACCTCATTAGACATTATGTTTCAAGGTGCTCAGACCTCATTAGACATTATGTTTCAAGGTGCTCAGATCTCATTAGACATTATGTTTCAAGGTGCTCAGATCTCATTAGACATTATGTTTCAAGGTGTTCAGACCTCATTAGACATTATGTTTCAAGGTGCTCAGATCTCATTAGACATTATGTTTCAAGGTGCTCAGACCTCATTAGACATTATGTTTCAAGGTGTTCAGACCTCATTAGACATTATGTTTCAAGGTGCTCAGACCTCATTAGACATTATGTTTCAAGGTGTTCAGACCTCATTAGACATTATGTTTCAAGGTGCTCAGACCTCATTAGACATTATGTTTCAAGGTGTTCAGACCTCATTAGACATTATGTTTCAAGGTGTTCAGACCTCATTAGACATTATGTTTCAAGGTGCTCAGACCTCATTAGACATTATGTTTCAAGGTGCTCAGACCTCATTAGACATTATGTTTCAAGGTGTTCAGACCTCATTAGACATTATGTTTCAAGGTGCTCAGACCTCATTAGACATTATGTTTCAAGGTGTTCAGACCTCATTAGACATTATGTTTCAAGGTGTTCAGACCTCATTAGACATTATGTTTCAAGGTGCTCAGACCTCATTAGACATTATGTTTCAAGGTGTTCAGACCTCATTAGACATTATGTTTCAAGGTGTTCAGACCTCATTAGACATTATGTTTCAAGGTGTTCAGACCTCATTAGACATTATGTTTCAAGGTGTTCAGACCTCATTAGACATTATGTTTCAAGGTGCTCAGACCTCATTAGACATTATGTTTCAAGGTGTTCAGACCTCATTAGACATTATCTTTCAAGGTGTTCAGACCTCATTAGACATTATGTTTCAAGGTGCTCAGACCTCATTAGACATTATGTTTCAAGGTGTTCAGACCTCATTAGACATTATGTTTCAAGGTGCTCAGACCTCATTAGACATTATGTTTCAAGGTGCTCAGACCTCATTAGACATTATGTTTCAAGGTGCTCAGACCTCATTAGACATTATGTTTCAAGGTGCTCAGACCTCATTAGACATTATGTTTCAAGGTGTTCAGACCTCATTAGACATTATGTTTCAAGGTGCTCAGACCTCATTAGACATTATGTTTCAAGGTGCTCAGACCTCATTAGACATTATGTTTCAAGGTGCTCAGACCTCATTAGACATTATGTTTCAAGGTGTTCAGACCTCATTAGACATTATGTTTCAAGGTGCTCAGACCTCATTAGACATTATGTTTCAAGGTGTTCAGACCTCATTAGACATTATGTTTCAAGGTGTTCAGACCTCATTAGACATTATGTTTCAAGGTGCTCAGACCTCATTAGACATTATGTTTCAAGGTGTTCAGACCTCATTAGACATTATGTTAAAGGTGCTCAGACCTCATTAGACATTATGTTTCAAGGTGCTCAGACCTCATTAGACATTATGTTTCAAGGTGTTCAGACCTCATTAGACATTATGTTTCAAGGTGTTCAGACCTCATTAGACATTATGTTTCAAGGTGTTCAGACCTCATTAGACATTATGTTTCAAGGTGCTCAGACCTCATTAGACATTATGTTTCAAGGTGTTCAGACCTCATTAGACATTATGTTTCAAGGTGTTCAGACCTCATTAGACATTATGTTTCAAGGTGTTCAGACCTCATTAGACATTATGTTTCAAGGTGCTCAGACCTCATTAGACATTATGTTTCAAGGTGCTCAGACCTCATTAGACATTATGTTTCAAGGTGTTCAGACCTCATTAGACATTATGTTTCAAGGTGCTCAGACCTCATTAGACATTATGTTAAAGGTGTTCAGACCTCATTAGACATTATGTTTCAAGGTGCTCAGACCTCATTAGACATTATGTTTCAAGGTGCTCAGACCTCATTAGACATTATGTTTCAAGGTGCTCAGACCTCATTAGACATTATGTTTCAAGGTGCTCAGACCTCATTAGACATTATGTTTCAAGGTGCTCAGACCTCATTAGACATTATGTTTCAAGGTGCTCAGACCTCATTAGACATTATGTTTCAAGGTGTTCAGACCTCATTAGACATTATGTTTCAAGGTGTTCAGACCTCATTAGACATTATGTTTCAAGGTGCTCAGACCTCATTAGACATTATGTTTCAAGGTGCTCAGACCTCATTAGACATTATGTTTCAAGGTGTTCAGACCTCATTAGACATTATGTTTCAAGGTGCTCAGACCTCATTAGACATTATGTTAAAGGTGTTCAGACCTCATTAGACATTATGTTTCAAGGTGCTCAGACCTCATTAGACATTATGTTTCAAGGTGCTCAGACCTCATTAGACATTATGTTTCAAGGTGCTCAGACCTCATTAGACATTATGTTTCAAGGTGCTCAGACCTCATTAGACATTATGTTTCAAGGTGCTCAGACCTCATTAGACATTATGTTTCAAGGTGCTCAGACCTCATTAGACATTATGTTTCAAGGTGTTCAGACCTCATTAGACATTATGTTAAAGGTGTTCAGACCTCATTAGACATTATGTTTCAAGGTGCTCAGACCTCATTAGACATTATGTTAAAGGTGTTCAGACCTCATTAGACATTATGTTTCAAGGTGCTCAGACCTCATTAGACATTATGTTTCAAGGTGCTCAGACCTCATTAGACATTATGTTTCAAGGTGCTCAGACCTCATTAGACATTATGTTAAAGGTGTTCAGACCTCATTAGACATTATGTTAAAGGTGTTCAGACCTCATTAGACATTATGTTTCAAGGTGCTCAGACCTCATTAGACATTATGTTTCAAGGTGTTCAGACCTCATTAGACATTATGTTTCAAGGTGTTCAGACCTCATTAGACATTATGTTTCAAGGTGCTCAGACCTCATTAGACATTATGTTTCAAGGTGCTCAGACCTCATTAGACATTATGTTAAAGGTGTTCAGACCTCATTAGACATTATGTTAAAGGTGCTCAGACCTCATTAGACATTATGTTAAAGGTGTTCTATGCAACATGTACTCAGCTATTTAATGTTGAAGCCATCTTAAATTATTATTTTCTTAGAGCACCTTTAACACCATCATCATCATCATCATCATCACTATCATCACCATCATCATCATCATCATCATCACTACAATCCCTGGTTAAACACCACCATCATCATCACCATCATCATCATCATCATCATCATCACTACAATCCCTGGTTAAACACCACCATCATCATCATCATCATCATCATCATCACTACAATCCCTGGTTAAACACCATCATCACTAGTAAAGAGACTAACACCAGCCCTTACCATAGCAAATCACCATAGCAACCCCCTGTAGCAGCCAGAACTTAGTTAACTCTACAGTTTGCAGTTACTGCAGGACCACGTTCAGTTGCAGATAGAAATGCCATGAACAGAGCTGATGTTAAATCCTTATTCTACATGTCAAAGGCATATTTGGTCTACAAAGGCTATTTCTATCTGAAGGTTCCAAAACAAAAGTTTAAGTTCAAGGTTAAGTTTAAACATCAGCCAATTAAAAATGGTTGATGTAGTGTCATGTGACAGAATGCTACATTGTAGCTGGTCTCATCAGATAACCTGGCACACGTTAGCCCTATGCTAACCTCACCAGATGACAGATTATTTCCTGGAACAAATTCCTCATCAGCCTATCAAAGACCTTTAGGGCTGGATTCAATCAGATCGCATTAGAGCTGTCAAATCCAGGCTATTGGGCAACACAACCATTTTAACCGAAATCTCCTCGCTATTTCAGGTTTAATAAATGAGTCTGTCAATTTGAACTAAGCAAGATACTGTAGTAAATTGTTCATTTTACATATTGCCTAGCCTACTGTAGCTAAGCAAACCATGGCAAAGTTGAATTACAAATCAGAAACGCAGATTGTATATAGTAGTCTAGGCCTAATGAAATGACAAGTCAATCATGCAGACAGGCCTAGCTATTATCCATGTATAACAGTTTGTATAACAGTTGGCAGAGAATAAGGCTCAATTGACAGAAAATATATATTTTTTTTCTTCCCCCCAGTTCATCCAAGTATTTCTCGGCGGAGAGATTTTGATATCCTCTGTCCAAATTCATCACTCAAACTCTCCTGTCTGACTCATCTATTAAAACATAAGTTCCTTTATTACCTTCGCGTTAGAACACAGGAATTGTTATTTTGATGGAAAACCACATTTCGCTTCTTATGTCGCTACAAATGACGTCGCCATTCCCTTCTTAATTCACTCAAAAACGTTAAGGAAGGGTTGAGGATCGCAAGAGCTGCTTCTCACCGATTTGATGACTCCAACGATCTGATTGAATCTAGGCCTTAAACTTGTTCTCCACAAACCAAAGGCATTCTGTAATAGGTTGACTGGCCAGCAGAGGGACACATGTTAACCTTGAATATAGAGATTTAAAATGCTCTGACTAGCACACTTCTCAAATCACCCTCCAAGTGGCAGTATAGAGTCCCTATCTCTCCTCCAATCAATAAGAAGGCACACAGCAGCCGGGGTTCATCCAATCGGAAGGTACACAGCATCTGATTCAACCAATAAGAAGGGACATGTAGGATGTCTCTACGGTAACCAAACGCTGCAGGCGGGAAATAAACGCCTGAGCGGTTTTTCCTTGTTTCTGGTCCTGACGAGAAAAACATTTTACTGTCGGGAGGTTCTCTCTTCTGTGCTGTTCAACCAATCCAGTCAATGTGGAGGAGGAGTTAAGATGGAGTGTCGCCTTGTTAACGTCCTAAAGTGGAAGTCATGTCACAGGCTGCCCAATGAGGGAGCTGCCCAATGAGGGAGCTTCCCAATGAGGGAGCTGCCCAATGAGGGAGCTGCCCACCGAGGGAGCAGCCCACCGAGGGAGCTGCCCAATGAGGGAGCTGCCCAATGAGGGAGCTGCCCAATGAGGGAGCTGCCCAATGAGGGAGCAGCCCACCGAGGGAGCTGCCCAATGAGGGAGCTGCCCAATGAGGGAGCTGCCCAATGAGGGAGCAGCCCAATGAGGGAGCAGCCCACCGAGGGTGACTACAGCGAACAAGACAGAAAGTACAGTACTTCATTAAAATGGCAAACCTTGCCTTTGTCCTTTACGTAGATCGCACAGGAGGTTGGTGGCTTCTTAATTGGGGAGGATGGGCTCGTGGTAATGGCTGCAGTGGAATGCTAGCAAGTACATCAAACACATGGTTTCCGTTCCAAGCCATTATTATGAGCCGTCCTCCAATCAGCTGCCTCCTCTGGTGTGATAAACACCTTGTGACGGTGTTAAATCTTGGGCCTCCAGCCCTGTATGAACTGTGTGATCCGTTAAATCTTGGGCCTCCAGCCCTGTATGAACTGTGTGATCTGTTAAATCTTGGGCCTCCAGCCCTGTATGAACTGTGTGATCTGTTAAATCTTGGGCCTCCAGCCCTGTATGAACTGTGTGATCTGTTAAATCTTGGGCCTCCAGCCCTGTATGAACTGTGTGATCTGTTAAATCTTGGGCCTCCAGCCCTGTATGAACTGTGTGATCCGTTAAATCTTGGGCCTCCAGCCCTGTATGAACTGTGTGATCCGTTAAATCTTGGGCCTCCAGCCCTGTATGAACTGTGTGATCCGTTAAATCTTGGGCCTCCAGCCCTGTATGAACTGTGTGATCCGTTAAATCTTGGGCCTCCAGCCCTGTATGAACTGTGTGATCCGTTAAATCTTGGGCCTCCAGCCCTGTATGAACTGTGTGATCCGTTAAATCTTGGGCCTCCAGCCCTGTATGAACTGTGTGATCCGTTAAATCTTGGGCCTCCAGCCCTGTATGAACTGTGTGATCTTGGTGACATGCAAACGGCTGAGATGGAAGTCATGTGACAGGGTCTCCTCGTCGAGCTGAACCAGGAGGCTCCCGTCAACGCGCTCTCTCTGGAACACGCCCACCGCTGCCTCTGATAGGCCAATGAACCTCAGACTGGCAGACACCTCCTCCAATGAGAGGGCAGACAGGTCAGTGGGCGGGCGCCAGGCAGGGTCACTAGGCGGAGTCGACCCCTCGCATGTCCCGCCTCCCTCGGCGCCTCTAGAGAGCTCTGCTGTCTGATTGGCTGGTACAGGCTCTGGGGAGGGGCAGGGGGAGGGACTAGGGCGGTTAAAGGGGTTCAGTGCTCCGAAGGGAGCGAATCGACTCTGAGGGGGCGGAAGCCTCAGCCGGGAGAAGGAAGAGGAATTATAGCTCCACGGCTCCACCCAGGTGGCCTGCGCTGGCTGGGGATTGGCCAAGCTGTCAGCAGGGAGAGCAGGGATTGGCTCAGGGCTGATGTGGGAGGGGTCAGTCCAGGAACATGGATAACAGTAGATAGACGAGTCTGGAGGAGAGACAGAACAACTAGAGAAAGATGGAAAGAGAGAGAGGGAAGGATGAGAGAAAGGGATATGGTTAGTCTCTGTCTGTCTGTCTGTCTGTCTGTCTGTCTGTCTGTCTGTGTGTCTGTCTGTCTGTCTGTCTGTCTGTCTGTCTGTCTGTCTGTCTGTCTGTCTGTCTGTCTGTGTGTGTGTGTGTGTGTGTGTGTGTGTGTTTCTGTGTGTCTGTCTGTGTGTGTGTGTGTGTGTGTCTGTTGGGTGGTCCAGAGGAGTAATAGGAGAGATGTGTGTGTGTGTGGGTGTCTGTCTGTCTGTCTGTCTGTCTGTCTGTCTGTCTGTCTGTCTGTCTGTCTGTCTGTCTGTGTGTGTGTGTGTGTGTGTGTGTGTGTCTGTCTGTGTGGGTGTGTCTGTCTGTCTGTCTGTCTGTCTGTCTGTCTGTCTGTCTGTCTGTCTGTCTGTGTGTGTGTGTGTGTGTGTGTGTGTGTGTGTCTGTCTGTCTGTCTGTCTGTCTGTCTGTCTGTCTGTCTGTCTGTCTGTCTGTGTCTGTCTGTGTCTGTCTGTGTGTGTGTGTGTGTGTGTGTGTGTGTGTGTGTGTGTGTGTGTACCTGTTGGGTGGTCCAGAGGAGTAATAGGAGAGATGTGTCTGTGGGAAGCGGGGCGGGACCGGTGGACTGGGGGTGGGGCTTGGACAGGAAGGGGAGGAGTCTCCTTTACAGCATCGAGGAGGAACTGGAGGAGCGATCAGGAACCTGCACTCTTCTCTCACCTACACACACACACACACACACACACACACACACACACACACACACACACACACACACACACACACACACACACACACACACACACACACACACACACACACACACAATTACACAATCACACACAGAGTGGTTTCTATAGAGTCTATAGAATTTCCAGAGGAATGTGCAATAATACAGGAGTGTGTGTGTGTGTGTGTATGTGTGTGGGTGGGTGTGTCTGTGTGGGTGTGTGTGTTGGCATACTGGTAAATTTCACTCTCGACCTTTCACTCCTGATACACACTCTTCAGCACACAAACTGCATTGTTGGTTAAGGGCTTGTAAGTAAGCATTTCACAGTAAGGTCTACACTTGTTGTATTCGGCGCATGTTAAAAATAAAATTTGAAACACACAGGGTGTGTGTGACCAATTCCAGGAAGTGTGTATCAATAATTCAGTCTCATCCTGAGTTTAACAACCAAATGGGGGGGAGGGAGAGAGGAGAGAGAGGAGAGAGGAGAGAGAGAGAGACATTTTGATACAAAGCCTGCTTTAGCATGAAGATGGATTGAGGGCATTTCTGACACAAAGCCTGCTTTAGCATGAAGATGGATAGAGGGCTTTACTGACAAAGCCTGATTTAGCATGAAGATGGATTGAGGGCATTTCTGACACAAAGCCTGGTTTAGCATGAACAGGGCCATTAAGGGTTTCCACCATTTTGAAGTTTAATCTTCTACTTCTGACAGTCGGTAAACAAACTGTGTTGTCTGAACAAGTATTAAGGTGTTGTCTGAAAAGGTATAATGACAAGGTTGGTGATTTACTGCCCCCTGGAGGGTGTTGTCTGAACAGGTATAAAGACAAGGTTGGTGATTTACTGCCCCCTGGAGGGTGAAGTCTGAACAGGTATAAATACAAGGTTGGTGATTTACTGCCCCCTGGAGGGTGATGTCTGAACAGGTATAAATACAAGGTTGGTGATTTACTGCCCCCTGGAGGGTGATGTCTGAACAGGTATAAACTAAACCTAAGCACGGGAAGCATAGAAATAGCACACACAGAACAGATACGCCTTTTCTTAGACTTGCTTTCTATGTGAATTTGGTCAGATCGCCCAAAAAGTGACATATTGCAGCTTTAATAGTTCTCTCCTCCTACCGAGGCTCCGGCCGAGGATAATCCTGTGCTTCCTGCTACACCCTCCTGTTGTTTTCTCTGAGGAGAAAAGTACGTTTAAAAACGATACGCAAGTCATCTTTTTATCCATAAAATGTCTGGCACAACTATTAAAAAAAAAAAAAAAAATTACACAACACATATAAATGTGATTCCATCATTTGTAAACATCATTTGGGCCTCCCTGGCGGTGTCACAGCTGGCAGGACCGGGTGCACCACCCGTGGAGGGTTTGGCAGGACCGGGTGCACCACCCGTGGAGGGTTTGGCAGGACCGGGAGCACCACCCGTGGAGGGTTTGGCAGGACCGGGTGCACCACCCGTGGAGGGTTTGGCAGGACCGGGAGCACCACCCGTGGAGGGTTTGGCAGGACCGGGAGCACCACCCGTGGAGGGTTTGGCAGGACCGGGAGCACCACCCGTGGAGGGTTTGGCAGGACCGGGTGCACCACCCGTGGAGGGTTTGGAAGACCGGGTGCACCACCCGTGGAGGGTTTGGCAGACGAACGATGTTTCCTCTGATACGTTGGTTCAAATCAAATCAAATTTAT
Organism: Salmo salar; assembly: GCF_965601325.2. NCBI lineage: Eukaryota > Metazoa > Chordata > Actinopteri > Salmoniformes > Salmonidae > Salmo > Salmo salar. Next base: position 98,946,745 of record NC_138296.1, on the reverse strand, counting down.
TTGTCACATGGTTAGCAGGTGTTATTGGTCACATGGTTAGCAGATGTTATTGGTCCATACACATGGTTAGCAGGTGTTATTGGTCACATGGTTAGCAGATGTTATTGGTCACATGGTTAGCAGGTGTTATTGGTCACATGGTTAGCAGATGTTATTGGTTACATGGTTAGCAGGTGTTATTGGTCCATACACATGGTTAGCACGTGTTATTGGTCACATGGTTAGCAGGTGTTATTGGTCACATGGTTAGCAGGTGTTATTGGTCACATGGTTAGCAGATGTTATTGGTCACATGGTTAGCAGGTGTTATTGGTCACATGGTTAGCAGATGTTATTGGTCCATACACATGGTTAGCAGGTGTTATTGGTCACATGGTTAGCAGGTGTTATTGGTCCATACACATGGTTAGCAGGTGTTATTGGTCACATGGTTAGCAGATGTTATTGGTCCATACACATGGTTAGCAGATGTTATTGGTCACATGGTTAGCAGGTGTTATTGGTCACATGGTTAGCAGATGTTGTTGGTCACATGGTTAGCAGGTGTTATTGGTCCATAACACATGGTTAGCAGATGTTATTGGTCCATACACAAGGGTTAGCAGATGTTATTGGTCACATGGTTAGCAGGTGTTAATGCGAGTGTAGTGAAATGCTTGTGCTTCTAGTTCCGACCGTGCAGTAATATCTAACAAGTAATCTACCAATTCCACAACAACTACCTCATACACACAAGTGTAAAGGTATGAATACGAATATGTACATAAAAATATATAAATGAGTGATGGCCGAACGGCATCGGCAAGATGCAGTAGATGGTATAGAGTACAGTATATACATATGAGATGAGCAATGTAGGGTATGAGAACATTATATAAAGCGGCATTGTTTATAAGGTGGCTAGTGATACATTACATCAAGCTGCAGTAGATAGAGTACAGTATATACACATGAGATGAGTAATGTAGGTTATGGTTGACTTCCGGGTTAAGAAGAAGCACGGCTTGGTGGAGCATGCCTCGGAGGACACGTCCCGATCTTCACCTCTACCGAGTCCGCTGGGGAGTTTCCGCACTGAGGCAAGGTCGTAACTACCAATTCGATAACAAGTAAATAGGGTAAAACTATTGAATAAACAAATAGTAAACATAATTTGATTGATGATGTGCTAATGTAGGAGTCATTTCATACAATCACAATAGTTTCCGCTCCTCGATTACCTTTGACCTTAATCAAAAGGAGGAGAGGACGCGAGGAGTCGAGCAAAACAATTAATGACCTGAATCGCCTTCATTCATTGGCTGATCCCTCCTAATGACCTGAATCGCCTTCATTCATTGGCTGATCCCTCCTAATGACCTGAATCTCCTTCATTCATTGGCTGATCCCTCCTAATGACCCGAATCTCCTTCATTCATTGGCTGATCCCTCCTAATGACCTGAATCTCCTTCATTCATTGGCTGATCCCTCCTAATGACCCGAATCTCCTTCATTCATTGGCTGATCCCTCCTAATGACCTGAATCTCCTTCATTCATTGGCTGATCCCTCCTAATGACCTGAATCGCCTTCATTCATTGGCTGATCCCTCCTAATGACCTGAATCGCCTTCATTCATTGGCTGATCCCTCCTAATGACCTGAATCTCCTTCATTCATTGGCTGATCCCTCCTAATGACCCGAATCGCCTTCATTCATTGGCTGATCCCTCCTAATGACCTGAATCGCCTTCATTCATTGGCTGATCCCTCCTAATGACCTGAATCGCCTTCATTCATTGGCTGATCCCTCCTAATGACCTGAATCTCCTTCATTCATTGGCTGATCCCTCCTAATGACCCGAATCTCCTTCATTCATTGGCTGATCCCTCCTAATGACCCGAATCTCCTTCATTCTCCTAATGACCTGGATGGAATTCTGTTCTTCCTTAACCTATAGGATGTCCCACCCAGTGGACTACTTACAAACGGAGACATCCCTCATTGGTGCTGCCCATGCTGTCACAGATAGGAGAGGTGCTCTCTAGGTATCTCTATGGTATAGATAGGAGTGGTGCTCTCTAGGTATCTCTATGGTATAGATAGGAGAGGTGCTCTCTAGGTATCTCTATGGTATAGATAGGAGAGGTGCTCTCTAGGTATCTCTATGGTATAGATAGGAGAGGTGCTCTCTAGGTATCTCTATGGTATAGATAGGAGAGGTGCTCTCTAGGTATCTCTATGGTATAGATAGGAGAGGTGCTCTCTAGGTATCTCTATGGTATAGATAGGAGAGGTACTCTCTAGGTATCTCTATGGTATAGATAGGAGAGGTGCTCTCTAGGTATCTCTATGATGTAGATAGGCGAGGTGCTCTCTAGGTATCTCTATGATGTAGATAGGCGAGGTGCTCTCTAGGTATCTCTATGATGTAGATAGGCGAGGTGCTCTCTAGGTATCTCTATGGTATAGATAGGAGAGGTGCTCTCTAGGTATCTCTATGGTATAGATAGGAGAGGTGCTCTCTAGGTATCTCTATGATGTAGATAGGCGAGGTGCTCTCTAGGTATCTCTATGATGTAGATAGGAGAGGTGCTCTCTAGGTATCTCTATGATGTAGATAGGCGAGGTGCTCTCTAGGTATCTCTATGATGTAGATAGGCGAGGTGCTCTCTAGGTATCTCTATGATGTAGATAGGCGAGGTGCTCTCTAGGTATCTCTATGGTATAGATAGGAGAGGTGCTCTCTAGGTATCTCTATGGTGTAGATAGGCGAGCTACTATCTATGATGTAGATAGGCGAGCTACTATCTATGATGTAGATAGGCGAGGTACTCTCTAGGTATCTCTATGATGTAGATAGGCGAGCTACTATCTATGATGTAGATAGGCGAGCTACTATCTATGATGTAGATAGGCGAGGTGACTCTCTAGGTATCTCTATGATGTAGATAGGCGAGCTACTATCTATGATGTAGATAGGCGAGCTACTATCTATGATGTAGATAGGAGAGGTGCTCTCTAGGTATCTCTATGATGTAGATAGGCGAGCTACTATCTATGATGTAGATAGGCGAGCTACTATCTATGATGTAGATAGGCGAGCTACTATCTATGATGTAGATAGGCGAGGTGCTCTCTAGGTATCTCTATGATGTAGATAGGCGAGGTACTATCTATGATGTAGATAGGCGAGCTACTATCTATGATGTAGATAGGCGAGCTACTATCTATGATGTAGATAGGCGAGCTACTATCTATGATGTAGATAGGCGAGGTGCTCTCTAGGTATCTCTATGGTGTAGATAGGCGAGCTACTATCTATGATGTAGATAGGAGAGCTACTATCTATGATGTAGATAGGCGAGCTACTATCTATGATGTAGATAGGCGAGCTACTCTCTATGATGTAGATAGGCGAGCTACTATCTATGATGTAGATAGGCGAGCTACTATCTATGAGTGTAGATAGGCGAGCTACTCTCTAGGTATCTCTATGGTATAGATAGGCGAGGGAATCTCTAGGTATCTCTATGGTGTAGATAGGCGAGCTACTATCTATGGTGTAGATAGGAGAGGTACTATCTATGATGTAGATAGGCGAGCTGCTCTCTAGGTATCTCTATGATGTAGATAGGCGAGGTACTCTCTATGATGTAGATAGGAGAGCTGCTATCTATGATGTAGATAGGCGAGCTGCTATCTATGATGTAGGTAGGAGAGCTACTATCTATGATGTAGATAGGCGAGCTACTATCTATGGTGTAGATAGGAGAGCTACTATCTATGATGTAGATAGGCGAGGTGCTCTCTAGGTATCTCTATGGTATAGATAGGCGAGCTACTATCTATGATGTAGATAGGCGAGCTACTATCTATGATGTAGATAGGCGAGGTGCTCTCTAGGTATCTCTATGGTATAGATAGGAGAGGTGCTCTCTAGGTATCTCTATGGTATAGATAGGAGAGCTACTATCTAGGTATCTCTATGGTGTAGATAGGCGAGCTACTATCTAATCAAGGCAACATTGACATTATCCCACTGCGGAGCCCTTGGTTTAAAAAGCCAAAAACGAACACAATATCTACCAATTCATTTCCAGTAATATTGCCCCTGTCTTTCTGTGTGGTGCGTGTGTTTGTCTATCACTCCGTGTGAAGCAAGTTGATGTGATAACCGTCTTGTGGGTTGACAGAAATACTTTTCCCCCAAAACCTTCCCAAATTAAAGCTGCAATATGTCCCTTTTTTGGGCAACCCAACCAAATTCACATAGAAATGTATGTTATATAGATCTGTAATTATCATTTAAAGCAAGTCTAAGAAGTGGTAGATCTGTTCTATGTGAGCTATTTCTATCCCGTTTTTAAGATTTGTTGTTGCTGCATAATAGTGCATCTTGAAATGTTAACTGCAAAGGATCCTCACCTGGCAGAAGTACATCATTTGTATCTATTATTTGCAAACGTTGCCATGAAATGAGCAGCAGCCGTGCAGAACCATCACTAGACCGTCACGTTAGACAGCACATTCCTCACTCGCTAGATGCACAATTAAAGGGGAATTACACAAAACATATATATATTTGTTGTTAAATCGACATTTGTTAGTTTTCTTCCAAACATAAAAAAATAAGGTATTTAATGTGATTTAAGCATTGAAAAAGACTCAGACCATCGTTGTTTCTCTATGAACACTTTGAATTTTGTGAGTGAAAAATAAAAACAAAAATGTAAAACCAGGAAAATAAAACAGAGAAAACATTATTTTGGAAAAAAATGACCGATTTTATAGGGCCCCCCCTTTAGAGTTGTTTTTAACCATTATTTCACCAGGTATGTTGACAGAAAACATAGTGCACTACTTTCTCTTGTACACTAAGGACCCGGGGAAGAGTAGCAGAGGAGAAGAGAAGAATGGTCCTATCTCTATGGTATAGATAGGAGAGGTGCTCTCTAGGTATCTCTATGATATAGATAGGCGAGGTGCTCTCCAGGTATCTCTATGATATAGATAGGCGAGGGTATCATGGTATAGATAGGAGAGGTGCTCTCTAGGTATCTCTATGGTATAGATAGGAGAGGGGCTCTCTAGGTATCTCTCTATGATATAGATAGGCGAGGGTATTACGGTATAGATAGGAGAGGTGCTCTCTAGGTATCTCTATGATATAGATAGGCGAGGGTATTATGGTATAGATAGGAGAGGTGCTCTCTAGGTATCTCTCTATGATATAGATAGGAGAGGTGCTCTCTAGGTATCTCTATGATATAGATAGGCGAGGTGCTCTCCAGGTATCTCTATGATATAGATAGGCGAGGGTATCATGGTATAGATAGGAGAGGTGCTCTCTAGGTATCTCTATGGTATAGATAGGAGAGGGGCTCTCTAGGTATCTCTCTATGATATAGATAGGCGAGGGTATTACGGTATAGATAGGAGAGGTGCTCTCTAGGTATCTCTATGATATAGATAGGTGAGGGTATCATGTATAGATAGGAGAGGTGCTCTCTAGGTATCTCTATGATATAGATAGGAGAGGTGCTCTCCAGGTATCTCTATGATATAGATAGGCGAGGGTATCATGGTATAGATAGGAGAGGTGCTCTCTAGGTATCTCTATGGTATAGATAGGAGAGGGGCTCTCTAGGTATCTCTATGATATAGATAGGAGAGGTGCTCTCTAGGTATCTCTATGATGTAGATAGGCGAGGGAATCTCTATGGTATAGATATACTAGAGAGAGCATCTCTCCTCTCTCTGGTATAGACGGAGAGGTGCTCGCCAGGTATCAGTATAGTATAGATAGGAGAGGTGCTCTCTAGGTATCTCTATGGGAGAGACTCACTGCGTCTGATTTTGGAGGTACAGGGGGCGGGGTTGATACTCTTGTCACCATGGCGAGGCGGGCGGTCCCCAGCAATCCATCCAAAGAGGAAGAGGAATGGACGGAGATGCGGTTTGGCTCTGCCTTCCCCAGGCCCTCTGCAGTCTGATTGGTCCACAATTCCTCGTAGGGGATCTCTTCACTGGTCTGCAGCTCAGCCTCTGTCCAATTGGGAGAGAGGTACTCTGTCCCCTCCCCTAGAGAGTCTCTGCAGCGTTGCGATTGGCTGACGTTGTCTGTAACTCCGCCCCCAGCGAACACACACACAGACAGCAGCTGAGAGTCCTGCGCTGACACACACACACCGTCCTCGCTCACGCACACTCTCTCCTCGCTGAGTTCTGGGCGCGTCTCGCGCACGGCTCGGCTGTACCCATCAGGGTCGAAGCTGGCATGTTGCCGTAGCAACAGGCTGTCCGTAGTTGCCGAGGGCGTTGCCACAGAGAAGCGCGGCATGCAGCGCAGCAACAGGAAGTGGGAGGGAACCAGTTGTATTGGCCGTAGGACGAGACACAACACCACCGTTTTACTGACAATGTTCAGCAGCTTGTAGCGATGCCCTTCTCTCACCTGGAGTCGGACAGAATCACACAGTTAGTCACCTACAGTATCGGCTATCCATAACATTCACAACAGGACCAGACAGATTACAGGGACTCGTACTCAGAGCGTGCACTGACCAGATGGCAAGTGTCTTCACTGACATTTTCAACCTCTCCCTGTCTGAGTCTGTAATACCTACATGTTTCAAACAGACCACCATAGTCCCTGTGCCTAAGAACACTAAGGTAACCTGCCTAAATGACAACCGACCTGTAGCACTCACATCTGTAGCCATGAAGTGCTTTGAAAGGCTGGTCATGGCTCACATCAACACCATTATCCCAGAAACCCTAGACCCACTCCAAACTGCATACCGTCCCAACAGATCCACAGATGATGCAATCTCTATTGCCACTCCACACTGCCCTTTCCCACCTGGACAAAAGGAACACCTATGTGAGAATGCTGTTCATTGATTACAGCTCAGCGTTCAACACCATAGTGCCCTCAAAGCTCATCACTAAGCTAAGGATCCTGGGACTGAACACCTCCCTCTGCAACTGGATCCTGGACTTCCTGACGGGCCGCCCCCAGGTGGTAAGGGTAGGCAACACCACATCCACCACGCTGACCCTCAACACGGGGGTCCCTCAGGGGTGCGTGCTCAGTCCCCTCCTGTACTCCATGTTCACCCACTACTGCATGGCCACTCACGACTCCAACACCATCATTAAGTTTGCTGACGACACAACAGTGGTAGAGGCCTGATCACCGATAACAACGAGACAGCCTATAGGGAGGAGGTCAGAGACCTGGCCGTGTGTTGCCAAGGACAACAACCTCTCCCTCAACGTGATCAAGACATAGGAGCTGATTGTGGACTACAGGAAAAGGAGGGCCGAGCACGACAACATTCAATCAACGGGACTGAAAAAGCCACAGGAGGGTTTTCAATAAGGTCAATACCGTTGAAACAATTTCTTTTACGTTTTTTTTTTTTACATTTCAATATTTGTAGCTAATTTTTAAGTAAATACCTGCAGTCAAATTGTGCAATAAGTTAGGAGTTGAAGAAGACAATTTTTGAGAATCTTGGCTGGTTGCGTCACCGCTTGGTATGGTAACTGCTCGGCCTCCGACCGCAAGGCGCTACAGAGGGTAGTGGGTACGGCCCAGTACATCACTGGTGTTGAGGTTCCTGCCATCCAGGACCTCCACACCAGGCGGTGTCAGAGGAAGGCCCTAAAAATTGTCAAAGACTCCAGCCACCTAAGTCATAGACTGTTCTCTCTGCTACCGCACAGCAAGCGGTACCAGAGCTCCAAGTCTAGGTCCAAGAGGACCCTGAACAACTTCTTACCCCAAGCCATACGACTGATGAATAGTTAGTTAAATAGTTAAACAGGACCATCTGCATTGACTCTTTTTGTACTATGTACTGCGTTATTCCTTTCCTCTACGGTCTTTCTCTCTGCATTGTTGGGACGGGCCCCGTAAACACGCTTTTCACTGTTAGTCTCCATCTGTTGTTTACAAAGCATGTGAGGAATAACATTTGATTTGATGTCTCACCACGTGGCGGTCGTAAGGGTTCCGTGGTGGTCTGGTCGGCACGGTAACATTAACAGGAAGTCGGACCCTTTCGATGATGCTGCGCACCGTGTGGTCAGCTCCCAGCATGCCCTGCTCCAGAGGGGAGCGCGTGCAGAACCGTCCTCGGCAGGCGAAGGGCAGAGAGATGCTCTGATTGGTCCGATGGTTCATACACACCAGACATGGAGTTTTACCTGAAACAAAGTGAGAGAGAGCTCAGGGTGTGGTGTGGTGTGGATGGTGTGGTGTGTATAGTGTGGTGTGGTGTGGTGTGTATGGTGTGGTGTGGTGTGTATAGTGTGGTGTGGTGTGTATAGTGTGGTGTGGTGTGGTGTGTATAGTGTGGTGTGGTGTGTATGGTATGGTGTGGTGTGGTGTGTATAGTGTGGTGTGGTGTGTATGGTGTGGTGTGGTGTGTATAGTGTGGTGTGGTGTGTATGGTGTGGTGTGTATAGTGTGGTGTGGTGTGTATGGTGTAGTATGGTGTGGTGTGGTGTGGATGGTGTGGTGTGGTGTCTATAGTGTGGTGTGGTGTGTGTATAGTGTGGTGTGTATGGTGTGGTGTGTATGGTGTGGTGTGGTGTGTATAGTGTGGTGTGGTGTGTATAGTGTGGTGTGGTGTGTATAGTGTGGTGTGTATGGTGTGGTGTGTATGGTGTGGTGTATATGGTGTGGTGTTGTGTGTATGGTGTGGTGTCTATAGTGTGGTGTGGTGTGTATGGTATGGTGTGTATGGTGTGGTGTGGTGTGTATGGTGTGGTGTGTATGGTGTGGTGTGGTGTGTATGGTGTGGTGTGGTGTGGTGTGTATGGTGTGGTGTGTATGGTGTGGTGTGGTGTGTATGGTGTGGTGTTGTGTGTATGGTGTGGTGTGGTGTGGTGTGTATGGTGTGGTGTGGTGTGTATTGTGTGGTGTGGTGTGGTGTGTATGGTGTGGTGTGGTGTAGTATGGTGTGGTGTGTATGGTGTGGTGTGTATGGTGTGGTGTGGTGTGGTGTAGTATGGTGTGGTGTGTATGGTGTGTATGGTGTGGTGTGGTGTGTATAGTGTGGTGTGGTGTGTATAGTGTGGTGTGGTGTGGTGTGTATAGTGTGGTGTGGTGTGGTGTGTATGGTGTAGTATGGTGTGGTGTGGTGTGTATAGAGTGGTGTGGTGTGTATGGTGTGGTGTGGTGTGGTGTGGTGTGTATGGTGTGGTGTGGTGTGTAGTGTGGTGTGTATAGTGTGGTGTGGTGTTGTGTGTATGGTGTGGTGTGGTGTGTGGATGGTGTGGTGTGTATGGTGTGGTGTGGTGTGGTGTGGATGGTGTGGTGTGGTGTGTATGGTGTGGTGTGTATGGTGTGGTGTGGTGTGGTGTGTATGGTATGGTGTGGTGTGTATGGTGTGATGTGGTGTATATGGTGTGGTGTGTATGGTGTGGTGTGTATGGTGTGGTGTGTATGGTGTGGTGTGTATGGTATGGTGTGGTGTGGTGTGTATGGTGTGGTGTGTATGGTGTGGTGTGTATGGTGTGGTGTGTATGGTGTGGTGTGGTGTGGTGTGTATGGTGTGGTGTGTATGGTGTGGTGTGTATGGTGTGGTGTGGTGTGGTGTGTATGGTGTGGTGTGTATGGTGTGGTGTGTATGGTGTGGTGTGGTGTGGTGTGTATGGTGTGGTGTGGAACAGAGAGAGAGCTCAGGGTGTGGTGTGTATGGTGTGGTGTGGTGTGGTGTGTGTCTTACTGCGGGGAGTCTTCCCCAGGCGTCTCAGGAGCGCGCTCAGTCCAGTCTTCTCCGTGGTGGGCGTGGCTGTGAGAAACTCTGCCTTTCCCGTGAGTGACAGCTCATCACCAGGCTGCAGCACCACACTGTATGACTCACTGTCCTCACTGAACTCCCCTGACAGAACCTACACACACACACACACAGACACACACAGACACACACACACACAGAGACACACACACACATAGAGACACACACACACACACACACAGAGCATGGTTTGTGATGTACAGCTGAAACAGACAGCGTAGAGCTGGCTGAACCCACACACACACACACACACACACACACACACACACACACACACACACACACACACACACACACACACACACACACACACACACACACACACACACACACACACACACACACACACACACACACACACACACACACACACACACACACACACACACACAGAGCATGGTTTGTGATGTACAGCTGAAACAGACAGCGTAGAGCTAACCCCTGACCTTGACAGTGAAGCTGATCGTTTCCATGGCGAAGACGCGGTCAGGGAACATTCCGGCCACTTCCTCCACCGAGGAGAAATACTGGATGGGGTCCCTGACGTCTCTGTCTTCATCTATCAGACGGAACCTACCTACACACAGACAGGGAGAGAAACGCTTCATTTAGTTAGTCCTAAATATTTCAAAAGCTAAAAGCATTGTATTTGGGACAAATCATTCACTAAACCTCAACTAAATCTTGTAATGAACAATGTGGAAATTGAGCAAGTTGAGGTGACTAAACTGCTTGGAGTAACACTAGATTGTGAACTGTCCTGGTCAAAACATATTGATATAACAGTAGCTAAGATGGGGAGAAGTCTGTCTATAATAAAGCTCTGCTCTGCCTTCTTAACGACACTATCAACAAGGCAGGTCCTACAGGCCCTAGTTTCTACCTTCTTAACAACACTATCAACAAGGCAGGTCCTACAGGCCCTAGTTTCTACCTTCTTAACAACACTATCAACAAGGCAGGTCCTACAGGCCCTAGTTTCTACCTTCTTAACAACACTATCAACAAGGCAGGTCCTACAGGCCCTAGTTTCTACCTTCTTAACAACACTATCAACAAGGCAGGTCCTACAGGCCCTAGTTTCTACCTTCTTAACAACACTATCAACAAGGCAGGTCCTACAGGCCCTAGTTTCTACCTTCTTAACAGCACTATCAACAAGGCAGGTCCTGCAGGCCCTAGTTTCTACCTTCTTAACAACACTATCAACAAGGCAGGTCCTACAGGCCCTAGTTTCTACCTTCTTAACAACACTATCAACAAGGCAGGTCCTACAGGCCCTAGTTTCTACCTTCTTAACAACACTATCAACAAGGCAGGTCCTACAGGCCCTAGTTTCTACCTTCTTAACAGCAGTATCAACAAGGCAGGTCCTACAGGCCCTTGTTTTGTCACACCTTGACTACTGTTCAGTCGCCACAAAAAAGGACTCAGGAAAATTACAATTGTCTCAGAACAGGGCAGCACGGCTGGCCCTTGGATGTACACAGAGAGCTAATATTAATAATATGCATGTCAATCTCTCCTGGCTCAAAGTGGAGGAGAGATTGACTTCATCACTACTTGTATTTATGAGAAGTGTTGACATGTTGAATGCACCGAGCCGTCTGTTTAAACTACTGGCACACAGCTCATACACCCATCCATACCCCACAAGACATGCCACCAGAGGTCTCTTCACAGTCCCCAAGTCCAGAACAGACTATGGGAGGAGCACAGTACTACATAGAGCCATGACTACATGGAACTCTATTCCACATCAGGTAACTGATGCAGCAGGAGAATCAGATTTAAAAACAGATAAAAATACATTTTATGGAACAGCGGGGACTGTGAAGAGACACACTAACAGGTACAGACACACACATACGCACACTACACACACGTACATTGTAATATTGTTGTTTGGTGGTATTATACATTTATATTGCATATATGTAGTGGTGTAATAATTTTATATGATGTACATTTGTATATTTTGTTTTATATGTAATGTAAGTAACCCTAACCCAAACGCATTGTACCCCAGGAAGAGTAGCTGCTGCCTTGGCAGGGAACTAATGGGGATCCATAATAAACCCCCAGGAAGAGTAGCTGCTGCCTTGGAACTAATGGGGATCCATAATAAACCCCAGGAAGAGTAGCTGCTGCCTTGACAGGAACTAATGGGGATCCATAATAAACCCCAGGAAGAGTAGCTGCTGCCTTGGCAGGAACTAATGGGGATCCATAATAAACCACAGGAAGAGTAGCTGCTGCCTTGGCAGGAACTAATGGAGGTCCATAATAAACCCCAGGAAGAGTAGCTGCTGCCTTGCTGGAACTAATGGGGATCCATAATAAACCCCAGGAAGAGTAGCTGCTGCCTTGGCAGGAACGAATGGGGATTCATAATAAACCCCAGGAAGAGTAGCTGCTGCCTTGGCAGGAACTAATGGGGATCCATAATAAACCCCAGGAAGAGTAGCCGCTGCCTTGGCAGGAACTAATGGGGATCCATAATAAACCCCAGGAAGAGTAGCTGCTGCCTTGGCAGGAACGAATGGGGATCCATAATAAACCGCAGGAAGAGTAGCTGCTGCCTTGTCAGGAACTAATGGGGATCCATAATAAACCCCAGGAAGAGTAGCCGCTGCCTTGGCAGGAACTAATGGGGATCCATAATAAACCCCAGGAAGAGTAGCTGCTGCCTTGGCAGGAACTAATGGGGATCCATAATAAACCGCAGGAAGAGTAGCTGCTGCCTTGGCAGGAACTAATGGGGATCCATAATAAACCCCAGGAAGAGTAGCTGCTGCCTTGGCAGGAACGAATGGGGATCCATAATAAACCCCAGGAAGAGTAGCTGCTGCCTTGACAGGAACTAATGGGGATCCATAATAAACCACAGGAAGAGTAGCTGCTGCCTTGGCAGGAACTAATGGGGATCCATAATAAACCCCAGGAAGAGTAGCTGCTGCCTTGCTGGAACTAATGGGGATCCATAATAAACCCCAGGAAGAGTAGCTGCTGCCTTGGCAGGAACTAATGGGGATCCATAATAAACCCCAGGAAGAGTAGCCGCTGCCTTGGCAGGAACTAATGGGGATCCATAATAAACCCCAGGAAGAGTAGCCGCTGCCTTGGCAGGAACTAATGGGGATACATAATAAACCCCAGGAAGAGTAGCTGCTGCCTTGGCAGGAACTAATGGGGATCCATAATAAACCCCAGGAAGAGTAGCTGCTGCCTTGGCAGGAACTAATGGGGATCCATAATAAACCCCAGGAAGAGTAGCTGCTGCCTTGGCAGGAACTAATGGGGATCCATAATAAACCCCAGGAAGAGTAGCTGCTGCCTTAGCAGGAACTAATGGGGATCCATAATAAACCGCAGGACGAGTAGCTGCTGCCTTGGCAGGAACTAATGGGGATCCATAATAAACCGCAGGAAGAGTAGCTGCTGCCTTGGCAGGAACTAATGGGGATCCATAATAAACCCCAGGAAGAGTAGCTGCTGCCATGGCAGGAACTAATGGGGACCCATAAATACAAAAACGTGGGGGAGAGATGGTTTCTAAACGTGGGGGAGAGATGGTTTCTAAACGTGGGGGAGAGATGGTTTCTAAACGTGGGGGAGAGATGGTTTCTAAACGTGGGGGAGAGATGGTTTCTAAACGTGGGGGAGAGATGGTTTCTAAACGTGGGGGAGAGATGGTTTCTAAACGTGGGGGGGAGAGATGGTTTCTAAACGTGGGGGAGAGATGGTTTCTAAACGTGGGGGAGAGATGGTTTCTAAACGTGGGGGAGACGTGGTTTCTAAACGTGGGGGAGAGATGGTTTCTAAACGTGGGGGAGAGATGGTTTCTAAACGTGGGGGAGACGGGCACGTGGGGGGCGTGGTTCTAAACGTGGGGGAGAGATGGTTTCTAAACGTGGGGGAGAGATGGTTTCTAAACGTGGGGGAGAGATGGTTTCTAAACATGGGGGAGAGATGGTTTCTAAACGTGGGGGAGAGATGGGTTCTAAACGTGGGGGAGAGATGGTTTCTAAACGTGGGGGAGAGATGGTTTCTAAACGTGGGGGAGACGTGGTTTCTAAACATGGGGGAGAGATGGTTTCTAAACGTGGGGGAGAGATGGTTTCTAAACGTGGGGGAGAGATGGTTTCTAAACGTGGGGGAGAGATGGTTTCTAAACGTGGGGGAGAGATGGTTTCTAAACGTGGGGGAGAGATGGTTTCTAAACGTGGGGGAGAGATGGTTTCTAAACGTGGGGGAGAGATGGTTTCTAAACGTGGGGGAGAGATGGTTTCTAAACGTGGGGGAGAGATGGTTTCTAAACGTGGGGGAGAGATGGTTTCTAAACGTGGGGGAGAGATGGTTTCTAAACGTGGGGGGGAGAGATGGTTTCTAAACGTGGGGGAGAGATGGTTTCTAAACGTGGGGGAGAGATGGTTTCTAAACGTCGGGGAGAGATGGTTTCTAAACGTGGGGGAGAGATGGTTTCTAAACGTGGGGGAGAGATGGTTTCTAAACGTGGGGGAGAGATGGTTTCTAAACGTGGGGGAGAGATGGTTTCTAAACGTGGGGGAGAGATGGTTTCTAAACGTGGGGGAGAGATGGTTTCTAAACGTGGGGGAGAGATGGGTTCTAAACGTGGGGGAGAGATGGTTTCTAGTCAGAGAGGAAGGAAGGTGTCCTGTCTTTCTAAACCTACTGTTGCCAGTGGCGTATCCCCCCCCCCCCCCCCCCCCCCTTTAGTTCACTCTGGCCTCCTCTCTCAGCCAATCAGAAGCTAGATGGGTTGTTATGGTAACCGTTAAACAAGCTCCATTCTCACGCTGAACAGAGATACATCACTATGGAGACAGACAAACACACACTAGAACACACACACACACACACACACACACACACACACACACACACACACACACACACACACACACACACACACACACACACACACCCCTTTCTATCTGTCTCCCCCTCTTCTCCCCCTCTTCTCCTCCTCCTCCTCTTCTCCTCCATTTCTCTTCCTCTTACCTCCTCCTTCTCACCTCCAGCTCCTGTCTTCCTCCCCCTCCTGTCCTTCTCCCTCGTTCTCCTCTTCCCCCCCTCTTCTCCTCCTCCTCCTCCTCTTCTCCTCCATTGCTCTTCCTCTTACCTCCTCCTTCTCACCTCCAGCCTTCCTCCCCCTCCTGTCCTCCTCCCTCGTTCTCCTCTTCCCCCCCTCTGATCCACAACAACAGACACATTTCTCCAAAGGTCTGAAAGTATCAGCCCTTACCGCTTCCCTTCCCCTGGTTTCTGCTCTCGTAAAAGCCTGAGTTTTTCTGCTCGTTAACACTAGAAGCTTATTACCTAAAATGGATCAATTGAAAGTGTGGGTTCACAGCTCCAATCCAGATGTGTTGGTCATTACTGAGACGTGGTTAAGAAAGAGAGTTTTGAATACTGATCTTAACCTTTCTGGTTATAACCTTTTTCAGCAAGACAGATCTTCCAAAGGTGGTGGAGCGGCAATCTTTACCAAGGATCACCTTCAGTGCTCGGTTGTCTCCACCAAGTCTGTCCCCAAACAATTTGATTTGCTGGTTTTGAGCATTAAACTTTCAAATAGCTCTTTGTTGACTGTTGCTGGGTGTTATCGTCCTGGATCAGCACCAGCCTGTACCCTAACTTCCCTAAACTCTCTCCTGGCCCCTTACACTAAGTCTGAATTTGTCATGCTAGCTGACCTAAACTGGGACATGCTTTTACCACCTGACCAAGTCCTAAAGCAATGGGACTCCCTAAATCCTTCTCAGATTATCACCAATCCCACAAGGTATGACTCCAAACACCCAGAAAAGGCTACTCTCCTCGATGTTATCCTCACAAATAATCCTGATAGGTATCAGTCTGGTGTTTTCTGTAATGACCTTAGTGATCACTGTTTTACAGCCTGTGTTCCTAATGGCTGCTCAGTGAAATGACCTGTCCTGATTTGTCATAGACGCCTGCTAAAAAACTTGAAGCAAGCCTTCCTTCATGACCTCCATGCCTTTGGAAATTGGTATAGAATCAGCTCCATGCCTTTGTAAATTGGTATAGAATCAGCTCCATGCCTTTGTAAATTGGTATAGAATCAGCTCCATGCCTTTGGAAATTGGTATAGAATCAGCTCCATGCCTTTGGAAATTGGTATAGAATCAGCTCCATGCCTTTGTAAATTGGTATAGAATCAGCTCCATGCCTTTGTAAATTGGTATAGAATCAGCTCCATGCCTTTGTAAATTGGTATAGAATCAGCTTGATACCCTCTGTCGAAGACGGTTGGACCTTATTTTTTTAAATTTTCAGTGGTATTGTTAACAAACACGCCCCATAAAGAAAATGAGAATTTAAAACGGGTTCAGCCCCTGGTTCGACCGTGATCTGGCAGAGTTACTCCACCTCAAGAATTGCATTTGGCGAAAGCCTTGGCACACTCATACTCAGGCTGACTGGCTCTCGTTCAGGCAAATGAGTAATAAGTGCACTCAGGCTATCCAGAAGGACAAAGTTAGTTACTTTAAGGAGCATTTTTCTCTCTGTGGGTCGAACCCCAAGAAGTTCTGGAAAACGGTTAAAGACCTGGAGAATAAACCCTCCTCCTCACCTTCTCAGCACATATCAAAAGCAAAGCAGACAGCACTATTTTCTTGTTTTTAAAATGTACGGATAGCCAGGGCCACACTCCAACACTCAGACATTATTTACCAAAGATGCATTTGTTTTTAGTGAGTCTGCCATAACATAGGCAGTAGGGATGACCACGAGTTCTCTTGATAAATGCATGAATTTCACCATTTTCCTGTCCTGTAAAGCATTCAAAATATAAAGAGTACTTTTGGTTGTCAGGGAAAATGTAAAAACTACAATATTTTCTTTAGGAATGTAGTGAAGTAAAAGTAAAAGTAGTCAAACATTTCAATAGCAAAGTAAAGTACAGATACCCCCCAAAAACACTTAAGTAGTTCTGTCTGCACATATCAAAGCTGCAGGCTAAAGTTAAACCTAGACTTGGTTTCCTCTATCGTAATCGCTCCTCTTTCACCCCAGCTGCCAAATTAACCCTGATTCAGATGACCATCCTACCCATGCTAGATTGCAGAGACATAATTTATAGATCAGCAGGTAAGGGTGCTCTCGAGCGGCTAGATGTTCTTTACCATTCGGTCATCAGATTTGCCACCAATGCTCCTTATAGGACACATCACTGCACTCTATACTCCTCTACAAACTGGTCATCTCTGTATACCCGTCGCAAGTCAAACTGGTTGATGCTTATTTATAAAACCCTCTTAGGCCTCACTCCCCCCTATCTGAGATATCTACTGCAGCCCTCATCCTCCACATACAACACTCGTTCTGATGCAGTCCTCATCCTCCACATACAACACTCGTTCTGATGCAGTCCTCATCCTCCACATACAACACCCGTTCTGATGCAGTCCTCATCCTCCACATACAACACTCGTTCTGATGCAGTCCTCATCCTCCACATACAACACCCGTTCTGATGCAGTCCTCATCCTCCACATACAACACTCGTTCTGATGCAGTCCTCATCCTCCACATACAACACCCGTTCTGCCAGTCACATTCTGTTCATCTTGAGGAGAGATAAAATCCCGTTCGCGGGATTGGTTGGACAACAACCAGTGAGATAGCACGGCGCGAAATTCAAAACAAAACAGCATTATACGACATTTTAAAGATACTCGTTAACCTCTTACATCTAGACGTTCCGCTAGCGGAACACCTGCTCCAATATCCAATGATGGGCGTGGCGCGAAATACAAATTCCTCTAAAATCCGAAAACTTCCATTTTTCAAACATATGACTATTTTACAGCATTTTAAAGACAAGACTCTCGTTAATCTAACCACACTGTCCGATTTCAAAAAGGCTTTACAGCGAAAGCAAAACATTAGATTATGTCAGCAGAGTACCCAGCCAGAAATAATCAGACTACCCATTTTTCAAGCTAGCATATAATGTCACAAAAAACAAAACCACAGCTAAATGCAGCACTAACCTTTGATGTTCTTCATCAGATGACAACCCTAGGACATTATGTTATACAATGCATGCATGTTTTGTTCAATCAAGTTCATATTTATATCAAAAACCAGCTTTTTTACATTAGCATGTGACGTTCAGAACTAGCATACCCCCCGCAAACCTCCGGTGAATTTACTAAATTACTCAAAATAATCCATCGTTATATCCAAATAGCGGCGTTTTGTTCGTGCGTTCCAGACACTATCCGAATGGTAAATAAGGGTCTTGCGCATGGCGCATTTCGTGACAAAAGATTTCTAAATATTTCATTACCGTACTTCGAAGCATGTCAACCGCTGTTTAAAATCAATTTTTATGCAATTTTTCTCGTAAAAAAGCGATAATATTCCGACCGGGAATCTGCGTTTCGGTAAATAGAGGGAAAAACTGAAAGACGGGGGTGGCCAGTACATGCGCCTAAGCCCACTGTCCCCTGATCGGCCACTTGACAAACGCGATAATGTGTTTCAGCCAGGGCTTTGAAATACGTCATTCAGCTTTTTCCCGGGCTCTGAGAGCCCATTGGAGCCGTAGGAAGTGTCACGTAACAGCAGAGATCCTTTGTAATGGATAGAGATGACAAAGAAGGCCAAGAAATGGTCAGACAGGGTACTTCCTGTACAGAATCTTCTCAGGTTTTGGCCTGCCAAATGAGTTCTGTTATACTCACAGACACCATTCAAACAGTTTTAGAAACTTTGGAGTGTTTTCTATCCAAAGCTAATAATTATATGCATATTCTAGTTTCTGGGCAGGAGTAATAATCAGATTAAATCGGGTACGTTTTTTATCCAGCCGTGAAAATACTGCCCCCTAGCCATAACAGGTTAATCCAATCACATTGTTCGATTTCAAAAAGGCTTTACGGTGAAAGCAAAACATTAGATTATTTTAGCATAGCACCTTAGCAACAAACAAAAAAAGCAATTTTCCAAGCACGGATAGCCATCACAAAACCAGATATACAGCTAAAATTAAGCACTAACCTTTGACAATCTTCATCAGATGACACTCCTAGGACATCATGTTAGACAATACATGCATTTTTTGTTCGATCAAGTTTATATTTATATCCAAAAACCCAATTTTTACATTGGCGCGTGACGTTCAGAAAATGTTTTCTCCCCATAACATCCGGTGAATAGGCACATTTAATTTACAGAAGAACTCATAAACGTTGACAAAATTTATAACAATTATTTAAAGAATTAGAGATAATCTACTCCTTTATGCAATCACTTTGTCAGATTTCAAAATAACTTTATGGAAAAAGCACATTGTTCAAAATTCTGAGTACAGAACTTAGCCTTCAATGCTAAGCTATACAGTTAGCCTACAACCACGACGTCGACAAATCTCTAAAAATATGTTCAAAATATTTACTTACCTTTGCTGATCTTCGGTGGAATGCACTCGGATGGGCACCCACTTCCACAAGAAATGTTAATTTGTTCTGCCAAGTCCATCATTTATGTCCAAATACGTCCGTTTTGTTGACCCATCCAGAACACTTTACAATGCCATGTGGCGTGGACGCAAATCCATAGACGAAATGTTCAAAGTTCCATTACCGTTTGTAGAAACACGTCAAACAATGTTTACAATCAATCCTTTATGGTATTTTTTAATGTAAAATTGCGATAATTTTACAACCGGGCAATAGTTATTCATCCCAGAAGAAAAATAAAAAAACAACAAAGTCACGTGCACGCGCGTCATAAGACACCTGTCCTCAGACTGGCCAGTGATTGACTGAGCCATAATTTTCTGCCCGGTAACAGGTGACGGATAAAACCAGTTCCTAAAGATTGTTGACAGCCAATGGAAGAGTTAGGAGGTGCATCATATATCCTATGTCACTGTAGTTTTTCAAGGGATTCAAAAGGAAAAACTACATTTCTAATTTCTCCCACTTCCTGATTCAATTTTTCTCCGTTTTTTTTGCCTGCCATTTGAGTTCTGTTATACTTACAGACACCATTCAAACAGTTTTAGAAACTTCAGAGTGTTTTCTATCCAAATCTACTAATAATATGCATATTCTATTTTCTGGGCCAGAGTAGTAACCTGTTTAAATTGGGTACGTTTTTCATCCGGCCGTGAAAATACTGCCCCCTAGCCCCAACAGGTTTTAAAGGTCCCCAAAGCACAAACATCCCTGGGTCGCTCCTCTTTTCAGTTCGCTGCAGCTAGTGACTGGAACGAGCTGCAACAAACACACAAACTGGACAGTTTTATCTCAATCTCTTCATTCAAAGACTCAATCATGGACACTCTTACTGACAGTTGTGGCTGCTTCGCGTGATGTATTGTTGTCTCTACCTTCTTGGCCTTTGTGCTGTTGTCTGTTCCCAATAATGTTTGTACCCTGTTTTGTGCTGTTGCCATGTTGTGTTGCTGCCTTGCTATGTTGTTGTATTAGGTCTCTATTTATGTAGTGTTGTGTTGTCTCTCTTGTCATGATGTGTGTTTTGTCCTATATTTTAATAACATTTATTTGTATCCTCAGCCCCTGTCCCCAAAGGAGGCCCTTTGCCTTTTGGTGGGCCGTCATTGTAAATAAGAATTTGTTCTTAACTGACTTGCCTAGTTAAATACTGCTACTCTGTTATTATCTATCCATAGTCACTTCAATAACTCTACATGTACATATTACCTCAACTAACCGGTGCTCACGCACACTGACTCTGTACCGGTACCCCCTGTATATAGCCTCCACATTGACTCTGTACCGGTACCCCTTGTATATAGTCTCCAAATTGACTCTGTACCGGTACCCCCTGTATATAGCCTCCACATTGACTCTGTACCGTAATACCCTGTATATAGCCTCCACAATGACTCTGTACTGGTACCCCCTGTATATAACCTCCACATTGACTCTGTACCGGTACCCCCTGTATATAGCCTCAACATTGACTCTGTACCGTAATACCCTGTATATAGCCTCCACATTGACTCTGTACCGGTACCCCCTGTATATAGTCTCCACATTGACTCTGTACCAGTACCCCCTGTATATAGTCTCCACATTGACTCTGTACTGGTACCACCTGTATATAGTCTCCACATTGACTCTGTACCGGTACCCCCTGTATATAGCCTCCACACTGACTCTGTACCGGTAGCCCCTGTATATAGCCTCCACATTGACTCTGTACCGGTACCCCCTGTATATAGCCTCCACATTGACTCTGTACCGGTGCCCCCTGTATATAGCCTCCACATTGACTCTGTACCGTAATACCCTGTATATAGCCTCCACGTTGACTCTGTACTGGTACCCCGTCTATAGCCTCCACATTGACTCTGTACCGGTACCCCCTGTATATAGCCTCCACATTGACTCTGTACCGGTACCCCCTGTATATAGCCTCCACATTGACTCTGTACCGTAATACCCTGTATATAGCCTCCACATTGAATCTGTACCGGTACCCCCTGTATATAGCCTCCACATTGACTCTGTACCGTAATACCCTGTATATAGCCTCCACATTGACTCTGTACCAGTACCCCCTGTATATAGCCTCCACATTGACTCTGTACCGGTACCCCCTGTATATAGCCTCCACATTGACTCTGTACCGGTACCCCCTGTATATAGCCTCCACATTGACTCTGTACCGTAATACCCTGTATATAGTCTCCACATTGACTCTGTACCGGTACCCCCTGTATATAGCCTCCACATTGACTCTGTACCAGTACCCCCTGTATATAGCCTCCACATTGACTCTGTACCGGTACCCCCTGTATATAGCCTCCACATTGACTCTGTACCGGTACCCCCTGTATATAGCCTCCACATTGACTCTGTACCGGTACCCCCTGTATATAGCCTCCACATTGACTCTGTACCGTAATACCCTGTATATAGCCTCCACATTGACTATGTACCGGTACCCCCTGTATATAGTCTCCACATTGACTCTGTACCGTAATACCCTGTATATAGCCTCCACATTGACTCTGTACCAGTACCCCCTGTATATAGCCTCCACATTGACTCTGTACCGGTACCCCCTGTATATAGCCTCCACATTGACTCTGTACCGGTACCCCCTGTATATAGCCTCCACATTGACTCTGTACCGGTACCCCCTGTATATAGCCTCCACATTGACTCTGTACCGGTACCCCCTGTATATAGCCTCCACATTGACTCTGTACCGTAATACCCTGTATATAGCCTCCACATTGACTCTGTACCAGTACCCCCTGTATATAGCCTCCACATTGACTCTGTACCGGTACCCCCTGTATATAGCCTCCACATTGACTCTGTACTGTAATACCCTGTATATAGCCTCCACATTGACTCTGTACCAGTACCCCCTGTATATAGCCTCCACATTGACTCTGTACCGTAATACCCTGTATATAGCCTCCACATTGACTCTGTACCAGTACCCCCTGTATATAGCCTCCACATTGACTCTGTACCGGTACCCCCTGTATATAGCCTCCACATTGACTCTGTACCGGTACCCCCTGTATATAGCCTCCACATTGACTCTGTACCGGTACCCCCTGTATATAGCCTCCACATTGACTCTGTACCGGTACCCCCTATATATAGCCTCCACATTGACTCTGTACCGGTACCCCCTGTATATAGCCTCCACATTGACTCTGTACCGGTACCCCCTGTATATAGCCTCCACATTGACTCTGTACCGGTACCCCCTGTATATAGCCTCCACATTGACTCTGTACCGGTACCCCCTGTATATAGCCTCCACATTGACTCTGTACTGGTACCCCCTGTATATAGCCTCCACATTGACTCTGTACTGTAATACCCTGTATATAGCCTCCACATTGACTCTGTACTGGTACCCCCTGTATATAGCCTCCACATTGACTCTGTACCGGTACCCCCTGTATATAGCCTCCACATTGACTCTGTACCGGTACCCCCTGTATATAGCCTCCACATTGACTCTGTACCGGTACCCCCTGTATATAGCCTCCACATTGACTATGTACCGGTACCCCCTGTATATAGCCTCCACATTGACTCTGTACCGGTACCCCCTGTATATAGCCTCCACATTGACTCTGTACCGGTACCCCCTGTATATAGCCTCCACATTGACTCTGTACCGGTACCCCCTGTATATAGCCTCCACATTGACTCTGTACCGGTACCCCCCTGTATATAGCCTCCACATAGCCTCCACATTGACTCTGTACCGGTACCCCCTGTATATAGCCTCCACATTGACTCTGTACTGGTACCCCCTGTATATAGCCTCCACATTGACTCTGTACTGGTACCCCCTGTATATAGCCTCCACATTGACTCTGTACCGGTACCCCCTGTATATAGCCTCCACATTGACTCTGTACCGTAATACCCTGTATATAGCCTCCACATTGAATCTGTACCGGTACCCCCTGTATATAGCCTCCACATTGACTCTGTACCATAATACCCTGTATATAGCCTCCACATTGACTTTGTACCAGTACCCCCTGTATATAGCCTCCACATTGACTCTGTACCGGTACCCCCTGTATATAGCCTCCACATTGACTCTGTACCGGTACCCCCTGTATATAGCCTCCACATTGAAACTGTACCGTAATACCCTGTATATAGTCTCCACATTGACACTGTACCGGTACCCCCTGTATATAGCCTCCACATTGACTCTGTACCAGTACCCCCTGTATATAGCCTCCACATTGACTCTGTACCAGTACCCCCTGTATATAGCCTCCACATTGACTCAGTACCGGTACCCCCTGTATATAGCCTCCACATTGACTCTGTACCGTAATACCCTGTATATAGCCTCCACATTGACTCTGTACCAGTACCCCCTGTATATAGCCTCCACATTGACTCTGTACCGGTACCCCCTGTATATAGCCTCCACATTGACTCTGTACCGTAATACCCTGTATATAGCCTCCACATTGACTCTGTACCAGTACCCCCTGTATATAGCCTCCACATTGACTCTGTACCGGTACCCCCTGTATATAGCCTCCACATTGACTCTGTACCGGTACCCCCTGTATATAGCCTCCACATTGACTCTGTACCGGTACCCCCTGTATATAGCCTCCACATTGACTCTGTACCGGTACCCCCTGTATATAGCCTCCACATTGACTCTGTACCGGTACCCCCTGTATATAGCCTCCACATTGACTCTGTACTGTAATACCCTGTATATAGCCTCCACATTGACTCTGTACCAGTACCCCCTGTATATAGCCTCCACATTGACTCTGTACCGGTACCCCCTGTATATAGCCTCCACATTGACTCTGTACTGGTACCCCCTGTATATAGCCTCCACATTGACTCTGTACCGGTACCCCCTGTATATAGCCTCCACATTGACTCTGTACCGGTACCCCCTGTATATAGCCTCCACATTGACTCTGTACCGGTACCCCCTGTATATAGCCTCCACATTGACTCTGTACCGTAATACCCTGTATATAGCCTCCACATTGACTCTGTACCGGTACCCCCTGTATATAGCCTCCACATTGACTCTGTACCATAATACCCTGTATATAGCCTCCACATTGACTCTGTACCAGTACCCCCTGTATATAGCCTCCACATTGACTCTGTACCGGTACCCCCTGTATATAGCCTCCACATTGACTCTGTACCGGTACCCCCTGTATATAGCCTCCACATTGACTCTGTACCGTAATACCCTGTATATAGTCTCCACATTGACACTGTACCGGTACCCCCTGTATATAGCCTCCACATTGACTCTGTACCAGTACCCCCTGTATATAGCCTCCACATTGACTCTGTACCAGTACCCCCTGTATATAGCCTCCACATTGACTCAGTACCGGTACCCCCTGTATATAGCCTCCACATTGACTCTGTACCGTAATACCCTGTATATAGCCTCCACATTGACTCTGTACCGGTACCCCCTGTATATAGCCTCCACATTGACTCTGTACCGGTACCCCCTGTATATAGCCTCCACATTGACTCTGTACCGGTACTCCCCTGTATATAGCCTCCACATTGACTCTGTACCGGTACCCCCTGTATATAGCCTCCACATTGACTCTGTACCGGTACCCCCTGTATATAGCCTCCACATTGACTCTGTACCGGTACCCCCTGTATATAGCCTCCACATTGACTCTGTACCGGTACCCCCTGTATATAGCCTCCACATTGACTCTGTACCGGTACCCCCTGTATATAGCCTCCACATTGACTCTGTACCGGTAATACCCTGTATATAGCCTCCACATTGACTCTGTACCGGTACCCCCTGTATATAGCCTCCACATTGACTCTGTACCGGTACCCCCTGTATATAGCCTCCACATTGACTCTGTACCGGTACTCCCCTGTATATAGCCTCCACATTGACTCTGTACCGGTACCCCCTGTATATAGCCTCCACATTGACTCTGTACCGTAATACCCTGTATATAGCCTCCACATTGACTCTGTACCGGTACCCCCTGTATATAGCCTCCACATTGACTCTGTACCAGTACCCCCTGTATATAGCCTCCACATTGACTCTGTACTGGTACCACCCTGTATATAGTCTCCACATTGACTCTGTACCGGTACCCCCTGTATATAGCCTCCACACTGACTCTGTACCGGTACCCCCTGTATATAGCCTCCACATTGACTCTGTACCGGTACCCCCTGTATATAGCCTCCACATTGACTCTGTACCGGTGCCCCCTGTATATAGCCTCCACATTGACTCTGTACCGGTAATACCCTGTATATAGCCTCCACGTTGACTCTGTACTGGTACCACCTGTCTATAGCCTCCACATTGACTCTGTACCGGTACCCCCTGTATATAGCCTCCACATTGACTCTGTACCGGTACCCCCTGTATATAGCATCCACATTGACTCTGTACCGGTAATACCCTGTATATAGCCTCCACATTGACTCTGTACCGGTACCCCCTGTATATAGCCTCCACATTGACTCTGTACCGTAATACCCTGTATATAGCCTCCACATTGACTCTGTACCAGTACCCCCTGTATATAGCTTCCACATTGACTCTGTACTGGTAATACCCTGTATATAGCCTCCACATTGACTCTGTACCAGTACCCCCTGTATATAGCCTCCACATTGACTCTGTACCGGTACCCCCTGTATATAGCCTCCACATTGACTCTGTACCAGTACCCCCTGTATATAGCCTCTACATTGACTCTGTACCGGTACCCCCTGTATATAGCCTCCACATTGACTCTGTACCGGTACCCCCTGTATATAGCCTCCACATTGACTCTGTACCGGTACCCCCTGTATATAGCCTCCACATTGACTCTGTACCGGTACCCCCTGTATATAGCCTCCACATTGACTCTGTACCGGTACCCCCTGTATATAGCCTCCACATTGACTCTGTACCGTAATACCCTGTATATAGCCTCCACATTGACTCTGTACCGGTACCCCCTGTATATAGCCTCCACATTGACTCTGTACCGTAATACCCTGTATATAGCCTCCACCTTGACTCTGTACCAGTACCCCCTGTATATAGCCTCCACATTGACTCTGTACCGGTACCACCTGTATATAGCCTCCACATTGACTCTGTACCGGTACCCCCTGTATATAGCCTCCACATTGACTCTGTACCGGTACCCCCTGTATATAGCCTCCACATTGACTCTGTACCGGTACCCCCTGTATATAGCCTCCACATTGACTCTGTACCGGTACCCCCTGTATATAGCCTCCACAGTGACTCTGTACCGGTAACACCCTGTATATAGCCTCCACATTGACTCTGTACCGGTACCCCCTGTATATAGCCTCCACATTGACTCTGTACCGTAACACCCTGTATATAGCCTCCACATTGACTCTGTACCAGTACCCCCTGTATATAGCCTCCACATTGACTCTGTACCGTAATACCCTGTATATAGCCTCCACATTGACTCTGTACCGGTACCCCCTGTATATAGCCTCCACATTGACTCTGTACCGGTACCCCCTGTATATAGCCTCCACATTGACTCTGTACCGGTACCCCCTGTATATAGCCTCCACATTGACTCTGTACCGTAATACCCTGTATATAGCCTCCACATTGACTCTGTACCGGTACCCCCTGTATATAGCCTCCACATTGACTCTGTACCAGTACCCCCTGTATATAGCCTCCACATTGACTCTGTACCGGTACCCCCTGTATATAGCCTCCACATTGACTCAGTACCGGTACCCCCTGTATATAGCCTCCACATTGACTCTGTACCGTAATACCCTGTATATAGCCTCCACATTGACTCTGTACCAGTACCCCCTGTATATAGCCTCCACATTGACTCTGTACCGGTACCCCCTGTATATAGCCTCCACATTGACTCTGTACTGTAATACCCTGTATATAGCCTCCACATTGACTCTGTACCGGTACCCCCTGTATATAGCCTCCACATTGACTCTGTACCGGTACCCCTGTATATAGCCTCCACATTGACTCTGTACCGGTACCCCCTGTATATAGCCTCCACATTGACTCTGTACCGGTACCCCCTGTATATAGCCTCCACATTGACTCTGTACCGGTGCCCCCTGTATATAGCCTCCACATTGACTCTGTACCGGTACCCCCTGTATATAGCCTCCACATTGACTCTGTACCGTAATACTCTGTATATAGCCTCCACATTGACTCTGTACTGGTACCCCCTGTATATAGCCTCCACATTGACTCTGTACCGGTACCCCCTGTATATAGCCTCCACATTGACTCTGTACCGTAATACCCTGTATATAGCCTCCACATTGACTCTGTACCGGTACCCCCTGTATATAGCCTCCACATTGACTCTGTACCGTAATACCCTGTATATAGCCTCCACATTGACTCTGTACCAGTACCCCCTGTATATAGCTTCCACATTGACTCTGTACTGTAATACCCTGTATATAGCCTCCACATTGACTCTGTACCAGTACCCCCTGTATATAGCCTCCACATTGACTCTGTACCGGTACCCCCTGTATATAGCCTCCACATTGACTCTGTACCAGTACCCCCTGTATATAGCCTCTACATTGACTCTGTACCGGTACCCCCTGTATATAGCCTCCACATTGACTCTGTACCGGTACCCCCTGTATATAGCCTCCACATTGACTCTGTACCGGTACCCCCTGTATATAGCCTCCACATTGACTCTGTACCGGTACCCCCTGTATATAGCCTCCACATTGACTCTGTACCGTAATACCCTGTATATAGCCTCCACATTGACTCTGTACCGGTACCCCCTGTATATAGCCTCCACATTGACTCTGTACCGTAATACCCTGTATATAGCCTCCACCTTGACTCTGTACCAGTACCCCCTGTATATAGCCTCCACATTGACTCTGTACCGGTACCACCTGTATATAGCCTCCACATTGACTCTGTACCGGTACCCCCTGTATATAGCCTCCACATTGACTCTGTACCGGTACCCCCTGTATATAGCCTCCACATTGACTCTGTACCGGTACCCCCTGTATATAGCCTCCACATTGACTCTGTACCGGTACCCCCTGTATATAGCCTCCACAGTGACTCTGTACCGTAATACCCTGTATATAGCCTCCACATTGACTCTGTACCGGTACCCCCTGTATATAGCCTCCACATTGACTCTGTACCGTAATACCCTGTATATAGCCTCCACATTGACTCTGTACCAGTACCCCCTGTATATAGCCTCCACATTGACTCTGTACCGTAATACCCTGTATATAGTCTCCACATTGACTCTGTAATGGTACCCCCTGTATATAGCCTCCACATTGACTCTGTACTGGTACCCCCTGTATATAGCCTCCACATTGACTCTGTACCGGTACCCCCTGTATATAGCCTCCACATTGACTCTGTACCGTAATACCCTGTATATAGTCTCCACATTGACTCTGTACCGGTACCCCCTGTATATAGCCTCCACATTGACTCTGTACCAGTACCCCCTGTATATAGCCTCCACATTGACTCTGTACCGGTACCCCCTGTATATAGCCTCCACATTGACTCAGTACCGGTACCCCCTGTATATAGCCTCCACATTGACTCTGTACCGTAATACCCTGTATATAGCCTCCACATTGACTCTGTACCAGTACCCCCTGTATATAGCCTCCACATTGACTCTGTACCGGTACCCCCTGTATATAGCCTCCACATTGACTCTGTACTGTAATACCCTGTATATAGCCTCCACATTGACTCTGTACCGGTACCCCCTGTATATAGCCTCCACATTGACTCTGTACCGGTACCCCTGTATATAGCCTCCACATTGACTCTGTACCGGTACCCCCTGTATATAGCCTCCACATTGACTCTGTACCGGTACCCCCTGTATATAGCCTCCACATTGACTCTGTACCGGTGCCCCCTGTATATAGCCTCCACATTGACTCTGTACCGGTACCCCCTGTATATAGCCTCCACATTGACTCTGTACCGTAATACTCTGTATATAGCCTCCACATTGACTCTGTACTGGTACCCCCTGTATATAGCCTCCACATTGACTCTGTACCGGTACCCCCTGTATATAGTCTCCACATTGACTCTGTACTGGTACCCCCTGTATATAGCCTCCACATTGACTCTGTACCGTAATACCCTGTATATAGCCTCCACATTGACTCTGTACTGGTACCCCCTGTATATAGCCTCCACATTGACTCTGTACCGTAATACCCTGTATATAGCCTCCACATTGACTCTGTACCGGTACCCCCTGTATATAGTCTCCACATTGACTCTGTACCAGTACCCCCTGTATATAGTCTCCACATTGACTCTGTACTGGTACCACCTGTATATAGTCTCCACATTGACTCTGTACCGGTACCCCCTGTATATAGCCTCCACACTGACTCTGTACCGGTACCCCCTGTATATAGCCTCCACATTGACTCTGTACCGGTACCCCCTGTATATAGCCTCCACATTGACTCTGTACCGGTGCCCCCTGTATATAGCCTCCACATTGACTCTGTACCGTAATACCCTGTATATAGCCTCCACGTTGACTCTGTACTGGTACCACCTGTCTATAGCCTCCACATTGACTCTGTACCGGTACCCCCTGTATATAGCCTCCACATTGACTCTGTACCGGTACCCCCTGTATATAGCCTCCACATTGACTCTGTACCGTAATACCCTGTATATAGCCTCCACATTGACTCTGTACCGGTACCCCCTGTATATAGCCTCCACATTGACTCTGTACCGTAAAACCCTGTATATAGCCTCCACATTGACTCTGTACCAGTACCCCCTGTATATAGCCTCCACATTGACTCTGTACCGGTACCCCCTGTATATAGCCTCCACATTGACTCTGTACCGGTACCCCCTGTATATAGCCTCCACATTGACTCTGTACCGGTACCCCCTGTATATAGCCTCCACATTGACTCTGTACCGTAATACCCTGTATATAGTCTCCACATTGACTCTGTACCGGAACCCCCTGTATATAGCCTCCACATTGACTCTGTACCAGTACCCCCTGTATATAGCCTCCACATTGACTCTGTACCGGTACCCCCTGTATATAGCCTCCACATTGACTCAGTACCGGTACCCCCTGTATATAGCCTCCACATTGACTCTGTACCGTAATACCCTGTATATAGCCTCCACATTGACTCTGTACCAGTACCCCCTGTATATAGCTTCCACATTGACTCTGTACTGTAATACCCTGTATATAGCCTCCACATTGACTCTGTACCAGTACCACCTGTATATAGTCTCCACATTGACTCTGTACCGGTACCCCCTGTATATAGCCTCCACACTGACTCTGTACCGGTACCCCCTGTATATAGCCTCCACATTGACTCTGTACCGGTACCCCCTGTATATAGCCTCCACATTGACTCTGTACCGGTGCCCCCTGTATATAGCCTCCACATTGACTCTGTACCGTAATACCCTGTATATAGCCTCCACGTTGACTCTGTACTGGTACCACCTGTCTATAGCCTCCACATTGACTCTGTACCGGTACCCCCTGTATATAGCCTCCACATTGACTCTGTACCGGTACCCCCTGTATATAGCCTCCACATTGACTCTGTACCGTAATACCCTGTATATAGCCTCCACATTGACTCTGTACCGGTACCCCCTGTATATAGCCTCCACATTGACTCTGTACCAGTACCCCCTGTATATAGCCTCCACATTGACTCTGTACCGGTACCCCCTGTATATAGCCTCCACATTGACTCTGTACCGGTACCCCCTGTATATAGCCTCCACATTGACTCTGTACCGGTACCCCCTGTATATAGCCTCCACATTGACTCTGTACCGTAATACCCTGTATATAGTCTCCACATTGACTCTGTACCGGTACCCCCTGTATATAGCCTCCACATTGACTCTGTACCAGTACCCCCTGTATATAGCCTCCACATTGACTCTGTACCGGTACCCCCTGTATATAGCCTCCACATTGACTCAGTACCGGTACCCCCTGTATATAGCCTCCACATTGACTCTGTACCGTAATACCCTGTATATAGCCTCCACATTGACTCTGTACCGGTACCCCCTGTATATAGCCTCCACATTGACTCTGTACCAGTACCCCCTGTATATAGCCTCCACATTGACTCTGTACCGGTACCCCCTGTATATAGCCTCCACATTGACTCTGTACCGGTACCCCCTGTATATAGCCTCCACATTGACTCTGTACCGGTACCCCCTGTATATAGCCTCCACATTGACTCTGTACCGGTACCCCCTGTATATAGCCTCCACATTGACTCTGTACCGGTGCCCCCTGTATATAGCCTCCACATTGACTCTGTACCGGTACCCCCTGTATATAGCCTCCACATTGACTCTGTACCGTAATACCCTGTATATAGCCTCCACATTGACTCTGTACTGGTACCCCCTGTATATAGTCTCCACATTGACTCTGTACTGGTACCCCCTGTATATAGCCTCCACATTGACTCTGTACCGTAATACCCTGTATATAGCCTCCACATTGACTCTGTACTGGTACCCCCTGTATATAGCCTCCACATTGACTCTGTACCGTAATACCCTGTATATAGCCTCCACATTGACTCTGTACCGGTACCCCCTGTATATAGTCTCCACATTGACTCTGTACCAGTACCCCCTGTATATAGTCTCCACATTGACTCTGTACTGGTACCACCTGTATATAGTCTCCACATTGACTCTGTACCGGTACCCCCTGTATATAGCCTCCACACTGACTCTGTACCGGTACCCCCTGTATATAGCCTCCACATTGACTCTGTACCGGTACCCCCTGTATATAGCCTCCACATTGACTCTGTACCGGTGCCCCCTGTATATAGCCTCCACATTGACTCTGTACCGTAATACCCTGTATATAGCCTCCACGTTGACTCTGTACTGGTACCACCTGTCTATAGCCTCCACATTGACTCTGTACCGGTACCCCCTGTATATAGCCTCCACATTGACTCTGTACCGGTACCCCCTGTATATAGCCTCCACATTGACTCTGTACCGGTACCCCCTGTATATAGCCTCCACATTGACTCTGTACCGGTACCCCCTGTATATAGCCTCCACATTGACTCTGTACCGTAATACCCTGTATATAGCCTCCACATTGACTCTGTACCAGTACCCCCTGTATATAGCTTCCACATTGACTCTGTACTGTAATACCCTGTATATAGCCTCCACATTGACTCTGTACCAGTACCCCCTGTATATAGCCTCCACATTGACTCTGTACCGGTACCCCCTGTATATAGCCTCCACATTGACTCTGTACCAGTACCCCCTGTATATAGCCTCTACATTGACTCTGTACCGGTACCCCCTGTATATAGCCTCCACATTGACTCTGTACCGGTACCCCCTGTATATAGCCTCCACATTGACTCTGTACCGGTACCCCCTGTATATAGCCTCCACATTGACTCTGTACCGGTACCCCCTGTATATAGCCTCCACATTGACTCTGTACCGTAATACCCTGTATATAGCCTCCACATTGACTCTGTACCGGTACCCCCTGTATATAGCCTCCACATTGACTCTGTACCGTAATACCCTGTATATAGCCTCCACCTTGACTCTGTACCAGTACCCCCTGTATATAGCCTCCACATTGACTCTGTACCGGTACCACCTGTATATAGCCTCCACATTGACTCTGTACCGGTACCCCCTGTATATAGCCTCCACATTGACTCTGTACCGGTACCCCCTGTATATAGCCTCCACATTGACTCTGTACCGGTACCCCCTGTATATAGCCTCCACATTGACTCTGTACCGGTACCCCCTGTATATAGCCTCCACAGTGACTCTGTACCGTAATACCCTGTATATAGCCTCCACATTGACTCTGTACCGGTACCCCCTGTATATAGCCTCCACATTGACTCTGTACCGTAATACCCTGTATATAGCCTCCACATTGACTCTGTACCAGTACCCCCTGTATATAGCCTCCACATTGACTCTGTACCGTAATACCCTGTATATAGTCTCCACATTGACTCTGTAATGGTACCCCCTGTATATAGCCTCCACATTGACTCTGTACTGGTACCCCCTGTATATAGCCTCCACATTGACTCTGTACCGGTACCCCCTGTATATAGCCTCCACATTGACTCTGTACCGTAATACCCTGTATATAGTCTCCACATTGACTCTGTACCGGTACCCCCTGTATATAGCCTCCACATTGACTCTGTACCAGTACCCCCTGTATATAGCCTCCACATTGACTCTGTACCGGTACCCCCTGTATATAGCCTCCACATTGACTCAGTACCGGTACCCCCTGTATATAGCCTCCACATTGACTCTGTACCGTAATACCCTGTATATAGCCTCCACATTGACTCTGTACCAGTACCCCCTGTATATAGCCTCCACATTGACTCTGTACCGGTACCCCCTGTATATAGCCTCCACATTGACTCTGTACTGTAATACCCTGTATATAGCCTCCACATTGACTCTGTACCGGTACCCCCTGTATATAGCCTCCACATTGACTCTGTACCGGTACCCCTGTATATAGCCTCCACATTGACTCTGTACCGGTACCCCCTGTATATAGCCTCCACATTGACTCTGTACCGGTACCCCCTGTATATAGCCTCCACATTGACTCTGTACCGGTGCCCCCTGTATATAGCCTCCACATTGACTCTGTACCGGTACCCCCTGTATATAGCCTCCACATTGACTCTGTACCGTAATACTCTGTATATAGCCTCCACATTGACTCTGTACTGGTACCCCCTGTATATAGCCTCCACATTGACTCTGTACCGGTACCCCCTGTATATAGCCTCCACATTGACTCTGTACCGTAATACCCTGTATATAGCCTCCACATTGACTCTGTACCGGTACCCCCTGTATATAGCCTCCACATTGACTCTGTACCGTAATACCCTGTATATAGCCTCCACATTGACTCTGTACCAGTACCCCCTGTATATAGCTTCCACATTGACTCTGTACTGTAATACCCTGTATATAGCCTCCACATTGACTCTGTACCAGTACCCCCTGTATATAGCCTCCACATTGACTCTGTACCGGTACCCCCTGTATATAGCCTCCACATTGACTCTGTACCAGTACCCCCTGTATATAGCCTCTACATTGACTCTGTACCGGTACCCCCTGTATATAGCCTCCACATTGACTCTGTACCGGTACCCCCTGTATATAGCCTCCACATTGACTCTGTACCGGTACCCCCTGTATATAGCCTCCACATTGACTCTGTACCGGTACCCCCTGTATATAGCCTCCACATTGACTCTGTACCGTAATACCCTGTATATAGCCTCCACATTGACTCTGTACCGGTACCCCCTGTATATAGCCTCCACATTGACTCTGTACCGTAATACCCTGTATATAGCCTCCACCTTGACTCTGTACCAGTACCCCCTGTATATAGCCTCCACATTGACTCTGTACCGGTACCACCTGTATATAGCCTCCACATTGACTCTGTACCGGTACCCCCTGTATATAGCCTCCACATTGACTCTGTACCGGTACCCCCTGTATATAGCCTCCACATTGACTCTGTACCGGTACCCCCTGTATATAGCCTCCACATTGACTCTGTACCGGTACCCCCTGTATATAGCCTCCACAGTGACTCTGTACCGTAATACCCTGTATATAGCCTCCACATTGACTCTGTACCGGTACCCCCTGTATATAGCCTCCACATTGACTCTGTACCGTAATACCCTGTATATAGCCTCCACATTGACTCTGTACCAGTACCCCCTGTATATAGCCTCCACATTGACTCTGTACCGTAATACCCTGTATATAGTCTCCACATTGACTCTGTAATGGTACCCCCTGTATATAGCCTCCACATTGACTCTGTACTGGTACCCCCTGTATATAGCCTCCACATTGACTCTGTACCGGTACCCCCTGTATATAGCCTCCACATTGACTCTGTACCGTAATACCCTGTATATAGTCTCCACATTGACTCTGTACCGGTACCCCCTGTATATAGCCTCCACATTGACTCTGTACCAGTACCCCCTGTATATAGCCTCCACATTGACTCTGTACCGGTACCCCCTGTATATAGCCTCCACATTGACTCAGTACCGGTACCCCCTGTATATAGCCTCCACATTGACTCTGTACCGTAATACCCTGTATATAGCCTCCACATTGACTCTGTACCAGTACCCCCTGTATATAGCCTCCACATTGACTCTGTACCGGTACCCCCTGTATATAGCCTCCACATTGACTCTGTACTGTAATACCCTGTATATAGCCTCCACATTGACTCTGTACCGGTACCCCCTGTATATAGCCTCCACATTGACTCTGTACCGGTACCCCTGTATATAGCCTCCACATTGACTCTGTACCGGTACCCCCTGTATATAGCCTCCACATTGACTCTGTACCGGTACCCCCTGTATATAGCCTCCACATTGACTCTGTACCGGTGCCCCTGTATATAGCCTCCACATTGACTCTGTACCGGTACCCCCTGTATATAGCCTCCACATTGACTCTGTACCGTAATACTCTGTATATAGCCTCCACATTGACTCTGTACTGGTACCCCCTGTATATAGCCTCCACATTGACTCTGTACCGGTACCCCCTGTATATAGTCTCCACATTGACTCTGTACTGGTACCCCCTGTATATAGCCTCCACATTGACTCTGTACCGTAATACCCTGTATATAGCCTCCACATTGACTCTGCACTGGTACCCCCTGTATATAGCCTCCACATTGACTCTGTACCGTAATACCCTGTATATAGCCTCCACATTGACTCTGTACCGGTACCCCCTGTATATAGTCTCCACATTGACTCTGTACCAGTACCCCCTGTATATAGTCTCCACATTGACTCTGTACTGGTACCACCTGTATATAGTCTCCACATTGACTCTGTAACCGGTACCCCCTGTATATAGCCTCCACACTGACTCTGTACCGGTACCCCCTGTATATAGCCTCCACATTGACTCTGTACCGGTACCCCCAGTATATAGCCTCCACATTGACTCTGTACCGGTGCCCCCTGTATATAGCCTCCACATTGACTCTGTACCGTAATACCCTGTATATAGCCTCCACGTTGACTCTGTACTGGTACCACCTGTCTATAGCCTCCACATTGACTCTGTACCGGTACCCCCTGTATATAGCCTCCACATTGACTCTGTACCGGTACCCCCTGTATATAGCCTCCACATTGACTCTGTACCGTAATACCCTGTATATAGCCTCCACATTGACTCTGTACCGGTACCCCCTGTATATAGCCTCCACATTGACTCTGTACCGTAAAACCCTGTATATAGCCTCCACATTGACTCTGTACCAGTACCCCCTGTATATAGCCTCCACATTGACTCTGTACCGGTACCCCCTGTATATAGCCTCCACATTGACTCTGTACCGGTACCCCCTGTATATAGCCTCCACATTGACTCTGTACCGTAATACCCTGTATATAGTCTCCACATTGACTCTGTACCGGTACCCCCTGTATATAGCCTCCACATTGACTCTGTACCAGTACCCCCTGTATATAGCCTCCACATTGACTCTGTACCGGTACCCCCTGTATATAGCCTCCACATTGACTCAGTACCGGTACCCCCTGTATATAGCCTCCACATTGACTCTGTACCGTAATACCCTGTATATAGCCTCCACATTGACTCTGTACCAGTACCCCCTGTATATAGCCTCCACATTGACTCTGTACCGGTACCCCCTGTATATAGCCTCCACATTGACTCTGTACTGTAATACCCTGTATATAGCCTCCACATTGACTCTGTACCAGTACCCCCTGTATATAGCCTCCACATTGACTCTGTACCGGTACCCCCTGTATATAGCCTCCACATTGACTCTGTACCGGTACCCCTGTATATAGCCTCCACATTGACTCTGTACCGGTACCCCCTGTATATAGCCTCCACATTGACTCTGTACCGGTACCCCCTGTATATAGCCTCCACATTGACTCTGTACCGGTACCCCCTGTATATAGCCTCCACATTGACTCTGTACCGTAATACCCTGTATATAGCCTCCACATTGACTCTGTACCGGTACCCCCTGTATATAGCCTCCACATTGACTCTGTACCGGTACCCCCTGTATATAGTCTCCACATTGACTCTGTACCGTAATACCCTGTATATAGTCTCCACATTGACTCTGTACCGGTACCCCCTGTATATAGCCTCCACATTGACTCTGTACCAGTACCCCCTGTATATAGCCTCCACATTGACTCTGTACCGGTACCCCCTGTATATAGCCTCCACATTGACTCTGTACCGGTACCCCCTGTATATAGCCTCCACATTGACTCTGTACCAGTACCCCCTGTATATAGCCTCTACATTGACTCTGTACCGGTACCCCCTGTATATAGCCTCCACATTGACTCTGTACCGGTACCCCCTGTATATAGCCTCCACATTGACTCTGTACCGGTACCCCCTGTATATAGCCTCCACATTGACTCTGTACCGGTACCCCCTGTATATAGCCTCCACATTGACTCTGTACCGTAATACCCTGTATATAGCCTCCACATTGACTCTGTACCGGTACCCCCTGTATATAGCCTCCACATTGACTCTGTACCGTAATACCCTGTATATAGCCTCCACCTTGACTCTGTACCAGTACCCCCTGTATATAGCCTCCACATTGACTCTGTACCGGTACCCCCTGTATATAGCCTCCACATTGACTCTGTACCGGTACCCCCTGTATATAGCCTCCACATTGACTCTGTACCGGTACCCCCTGTATATAGCCTCCACATTGACTCTGTACCGGTACCCCCTGTATATAGCCTCCACATTGACTCTGTACCGGTACCCCCTGTATATAGCCTCCACAGTGACTCTGTACCGTAATACCCTGTATATAGCCTCCACATTGACTCTGTACCGGTACCCCCTGTATATAGCCTCCACATTGACTCTGTACCGTAATACCCTGTATATAGCCTCCACATTGACTCTGTACCAGTACCCCCTGTATATAGCCTCCACATTGACTCTGTACCGTAATACCCTGTATATAGTCTCCACATTGACTCTGTAATGGTACCCCCTGTATATAGCCTCCACATTGACTCTGTACTGGTACCCCCTGTATATAGCCTCCACATTGACTCTGTACCGGTACCCCCTGTATATAGCCTCCACATTGACTCTGTACCGTAATACCCTGTATATAGTCTCCACATTGACTCTGTACCGGTACCCCCTGTATATAGCCTCCACATTGACTCTGTACCAGTACCCCCTGTATATAGCCTCCACATTGACTCTGTACCGGTACCCCCTGTATATAGCCTCCACATTGACTCAGTACCGGTACCCCCTGTATATAGCCTCCACATTGACTCTGTACCGTAATACCCTGTATATAGCCTCCACATTGACTCTGTACCAGTACCCCCTGTATATAGCCTCCACATTGACTCTGTACCGGTACCCCCTGTATATAGCCTCCACATTGACTCTGTACTGTAATACCCTGTATATAGCCTCCACATTGACTCTGTACCAGTACCCCCTGTATATAGCCTCCACATTGACTCTGTACCGGTACCCCCTGTATATAGCCTCCACATTGACTCTGTACCGGTACCCCTGTATATAGCCTCCACATTGACTCTGTACCGGTACCCCCTGTATATAGCCTCCACATTGACTCTGTACCGGTACCCCCTGTATATAGCCTCCACATTGACTCTGTACCGGTACCCCCTGTATATAGCCTCCACATTGACTCTGTACCGTAATACCCTGTATATAGCCTCCACATTGACTCTGTACCGGTACCCCCTGTATATAGCCTCCACATTGACTCTGTACCGGTACCCCCTGTATATAGCCTCCACATTGACTCTGTACCGGTACCCCCTGTATATAGCCTCCACATTGACTCTGTACCGTAATACCCTGTATATAGCCTCCACATTGACTCTGTACCGGTACCCCCTGTATATAGCCTCCACATTGACTCTGTACCGTAAAACCCTGTATATAGCCTCCACATTGACTCTGTACCAGTACCCCCTGTATATAGCCTCCACATTGACTCTGTACCGGTACCCCCTGTATATAGCCTCCACATTGACTCTGTACCGGTACCCCCTGTATATAGCCTCCACATTGACTCTGTACCGTAATACCCTGTATATAGTCTCCACATTGACTCTGTACCGGTACCCCCTGTATATAGCCTCCACATTGACTCTGTACCAGTACCCCCTGTATATAGCCTCCACATTGACTCTGTACCGGTACCCCCTGTATATAGCCTCCACATTGACTCAGTACCGGTACCCCCTGTATATAGCCTCCACATTGACTCTGTACCGTAATACCCTGTATATAGCCTCCACATTGACTCTGTACCAGTACCCCCTGTATATAGCCTCCACATTGACTCTGTACCGGTACCCCCTGTATATAGCCTCCACATTGACTCTGTACTGTAATACCCTGTATATAGCCTCCACATTGACTCTGTACCAGTACCCCCTGTATATAGCCTCCACATTGACTCTGTACCGGTACCCCCTGTATATAGCCTCCACATTGACTCTGTACCGGTACCCCTGTATATAGCCTCCACATTGACTCTGTACCGGTACCCCCTGTATATAGCCTCCACATTGACTCTGTACCGGTACCCCCTGTATATAGCCTCCACATTGACTCTGTACCGGTACCCCCTGTATATAGCCTCCACATTGACTCTGTACCGTAATACCCTGTATATAGCCTCCACA
Source organism: Salmo salar (assembly GCF_965601325.2). Classification (NCBI taxonomy): domain Eukaryota; kingdom Metazoa; phylum Chordata; class Actinopteri; order Salmoniformes; family Salmonidae; genus Salmo; species Salmo salar. The sequence continues at coordinate 98,906,493 of NC_138296.1, read as the reverse complement.
TTGACTCTGTACCGGTACCCCCTGTATATAGCCTCCACATTGACTCTGTACCGGTACCCCCTGTATATAGTCTCCACATTGACTCTGTACCGTAATACCCTGTATATAGTCTCCACATTGACTCTGTACCGGTACCCCCTGTATATAGCCTCCACATTGACTCTGTACCAGTACCCCCTGTATATAGCCTCCACATTGACTCTGTACCGGTACCCCCTGTATATAGCCTCCACATTGACTCTGTACCGGTACCCCCTGTATATAGCCTCCACATTGACTCTGTACCAGTACCCCCTGTATATAGCCTCTACATTGACTCTGTACCGGTACCCCCTGTATATAGCCTCCACATTGACTCTGTACCGGTACCCCCTGTATATAGCCTCCACATTGACTCTGTACCGGTACCCCCTGTATATAGCCTCCACATTGACTCTGTACCGGTACCCCCTGTATATAGCCTCCACATTGACTCTGTACCGTAATACCCTGTATATAGCCTCCACATTGACTCTGTACCGGTACCCCCTGTATATAGCCTCCACATTGACTCTGTACCGTAATACCCTGTATATAGCCTCCACCTTGACTCTGTACCAGTACCCCCTGTATATAGCCTCCACATTGACTCTGTACCGGTACCCCCTGTATATAGCCTCCACATTGACTCTGTACCGGTACCCCCTGTATATAGCCTCCACATTGACTCTGTACCGGTACCCCCTGTATATAGCCTCCACATTGACTCTGTACCGGTACCCCCTGTATATAGCCTCCACATTGACTCTGTACCGGTACCCCCTGTATATAGCCTCCACAGTGACTCTGTACCGTAATACCCTGTATATAGCCTCCACATTGACTCTGTACCGGTACCCCCTGTATATAGCCTCCACATTGACTCTGTACCGTAATACCCTGTATATAGCCTCCACATTGACTCTGTACCAGTACCCCCTGTATATAGCCTCCACATTGACTCTGTACCGTAATACCCTGTATATAGTCTCCACATTGACTCTGTAATGGTACCCCCTGTATATAGCCTCCACATTGACTCTGTACTGGTACCCCCTGTATATAGCCTCCACATTGACTCTGTACCGGTACCCCCTGTATATAGCCTCCACATTGACTCTGTACCGTAATACCCTGTATATAGTCTCCACATTGACTCTGTACCGGTACCCCCTGTATATAGCCTCCACATTGACTCTGTACCAGTACCCCCTGTATATAGCCTCCACATTGACTCTGTACCGGTACCCCCTGTATATAGCCTCCACATTGACTCAGTACCGGTACCCCCTGTATATAGCCTCCACATTGACTCTGTACCGTAATACCCTGTATATAGCCTCCACATTGACTCTGTACCAGTACCCCCTGTATATAGCCTCCACATTGACTCTGTACCGGTACCCCCTGTATATAGCCTCCACATTGACTCTGTACTGTAATACCCTGTATATAGCCTCCACATTGACTCTGTACCAGTACCCCCTGTATATAGCCTCCACATTGACTCTGTACCGGTACCCCCTGTATATAGCCTCCACATTGACTCTGTACCGGTACCCCTGTATATAGCCTCCACATTGACTCTGTACCGGTACCCCCTGTATATAGCCTCCACATTGACTCTGTACCGGTACCCCCTGTATATAGCCTCCACATTGACTCTGTACCGGTACCCCCTGTATATAGCCTCCACATTGACTCTGTACCGTAATACCCTGTATATAGCCTCCACATTGACTCTGTACCGGTACCCCCTGTATATAGCCTCCACATTGACTCTGTACCGGTACCCCCTGTATATAGTCTCCACATTGACTCTGTACCGTAATACCCTGTATATAGTCTCCACATTGACTCTGTACCGGTACCCCCTGTATATAGCCTCCACATTGACTCTGTACCAGTACCCCCTGTATATAGCCTCCACATTGACTCTGTACCGGTACCCCCTGTATATAGCCTCCACATTGACTCAGTACCGGTACCCCCTGTATATAGCCTCTACATTGACTCTGTACCGGTACCCCCTGTATATAGCCTCCACATTGACTCTGTACCGGTACCCCCTGTATATAGCCTCCACATTGACTCTGTACCGGTACCCCCTGTATATAGCCTCCACATTGACTCTGTACCGGTACCCCCTGTATATAGCCTCCACATTGACTCTGTACCGTAATACCCTGTATATAGCCTCCACATTGACTCTGTACCGGTACCCCCTGTATATAGCCTCCACATTGACTCTGTACCGTAATACCCTGTATATAGCCTCCACCTTGACTCTGTACCAGTACCCCCTGTATATAGCCTCCACATTGACTCTGTACCGGTACCACCTGTATATAGCCTCCACATTGACTCTGTACCGGTACCCCCTGTATATAGCCTCCACATTGACTCTGTACCGGTACCCCCTGTATATAGCCTCCACATTGACTCTGTACCGGTACCCCCTGTATATAGCCTCCACATTGACTCTGTACCGGTACCCCCTGTATATAGCCTCCACAGTGACTCTGTACCGTAATACCCTGTATATAGCCTCCACATTGACTCTGTACCGGTACCCCCTGTATATAGCCTCCACATTGACTCTGTACCGTAATACCCTGTATATAGCCTCCACATTGACTCTGTACCAGTACCACCTGTATATAACCTCCACATTAACTCTGTACCGTAATACCCTGTATATAGTCTCCACATTGACTCTGTAATGGTACCCCCTGTATATAGCCTCCACATTGACTCTGTACTGGTACCCCCTGTATATAGCCTCCACATTGACTCTGTACCGGTACCCCCTGTATATAGCCTCCACATTGACTCTGTACCGTAATACCCTGTATATAGTCTCCACATTGACTCTGTACCGGTACCCCCTGTATATAGCCTCCACATTGACTCTGTACCAGTACCCCCTGTATATAGCCTCCACATTGACTCTGTACCGGTACCCCCTGTATATAGCCTCCACATTGACTCAGTACCGGTACCCCCTGTATATAGCCTCCACATTGACTCTGTACCGTAATACCCTGTATATAGCCTCCACATTGACTCTGTACCAGTACCCCCTGTATATAGCCTCCACATTGACTCTGTACCGGTACCCCCTGTATATAGCCTCCACATTGACTCTGTACTGTAATACCCTGTATATAGCCTCCACATTGACTCTGTACCGGTACCCCCTGTATATAGCCTCCACATTGACTCTGTACCGGTACCCCTGTATATAGCCTCCACATTGACTCTGTACCGGTACCCCCTGTATATAGTCTCCACATTGACTCTGTACCGGTACCCCCTGTATATAGCCTCCACATTGACTCTGTACCGGTGCCCCCTGTATATAGCCTCCACATTGACTCTGTACCGGTACCCCCTGTATATAGCCTCCACATTGACTCTGTACCGGTACCCCCTGTATATAGTCTCCACATTGACTCTGTACTGGTACCCCCTGTATATAGCCTCCACATTGACTCTGTACCGGTACCCCCTGTATATAGTCTCCACATTGACTCTGTACTGGTACCCCCTGTATATAGCCTCCACATTGACTCTGTACCGTAATACCCTGTATATAGCCTCCACATTGACTCTGTACTGGTACCCCCTGTATATAGCCTCCACATTGACTCTGTACCGTAATACCCTGTATATAGCCTCCACATTGACTCTGTACCGGTACCCCCTGTATATAGTCTCCACATTGACTCTGTACCAGTACCCCCTGTATATAGTCTCCACATTGACTCTGTACTGGTACCACCTGTATATAGTCTCCACATTGACTCTGTAACCGGTACCCCCTGTATATAGCCTCCACACTGACTCTGTACCGGTACCCCCTGTATATAGCCTCCACATTGACTCTGTACCGGTACCCCCTGTATATAGCCTCCACATTGACTCTGTACCGGTGCCCCCTGTATATAGCCTCCACATTGACTCTGTACCGTAATACCCTGTATATAGCCTCCACGTTGACTCTGTACTGGTACCACCTGTCTATAGCCTCCACATTGACTCTGTACCGGTACCCCCTGTATATAGCCTCCACATTGACTCTGTACCGGTACCCCCTGTATATAGCCTCCACATTGACTCTGTACCGTAATACCCTGTATATAGCCTCCACATTGACTCTGTACCGGTACCCCCTGTATATAGCCTCCACATTGACTCTGTACCGTAAAACCCTGTATATAGCCTCCACATTGACTCTGTACCAGTACCCCCTGTATATAGCCTCCACATTGACTCTGTACCGGTACCCCCTGTATATAGCCTCCACATTGACTCTGTACCGGTACCCCCTGTATATAGCCTCCACATTGACTCTGTACCGTAATACCCTGTATATAGTCTCCACATTGACTCTGTACCGGTACCCCCTGTATATAGCCTCCACATTGACTCTGTACCAGTACCCCCTGTATATAGCCTCCACATTGACTCTGTACCGGTACCCCCTGTATATAGCCTCCACATTGACTCAGTACCGGTACCCCCTGTATATAGCCTCCACATTGACTCTGTACCGTAATACCCTGTATATAGCCTCCACATTGACTCTGTACCAGTACCCCCTGTATATAGCCTCCACATTGACTCTGTACCGGTACCCCCTGTATATAGCCTCCACATTGACTCTGTACTGTAATACCCTGTATATAGCCTCCACATTGACTCTGTACCAGTACCCCCTGTATATAGCCTCCACATTGACTCTGTACCGGTACCCCCTGTATATAGCCTCCACATTGACTCTGTACCGGTACCCCTGTATATAGCCTCCACATTGACTCTGTACCGGTACCCCCTGTATATAGCCTCCACATTGACTCTGTACCGGTACCCCCTGTATATAGCCTCCACATTGACTCTGTACCGGTACCCCCTGTATATAGCCTCCACATTGACTCTGTACCGTAATACCCTGTATATAGCCTCCACATTGACTCTGTACCGGTACCCCCTGTATATAGCCTCCACATTGACTCTGTACCGGTACCCCCTGTATATAGTCTCCACATTGACTCTGTACCGTAATACCCTGTATATAGTCTCCACATTGACTCTGTACCGGTACCCCCTGTATATAGCCTCCACATTGACTCTGTACCAGTACCCCCTGTATATAGCCTCCACATTGACTCTGTACCGGTACCCCCTGTATATAGCCTCCACATTGACTCTGTACCGGTACCCCCTGTATATAGCCTCCACATTGACTCTGTACCAGTACCCCCTGTATATAGCCTCTACATTGACTCTGTACCGGTACCCCCTGTATATAGCCTCCACATTGACTCTGTACCGGTACCCCCTGTATATAGCCTCCACATTGACTCTGTACCGGTACCCCCTGTATATAGCCTCCACATTGACTCTGTACCGGTACCCCCTGTATATAGCCTCCACATTGACTCTGTACCGTAATACCCTGTATATAGCCTCCACATTGACTCTGTACCGGTACCCCCTGTATATAGCCTCCACATTGACTCTGTACCGTAATACCCTGTATATAGCCTCCACCTTGACTCTGTACCAGTACCCCCTGTATATAGCCTCCACATTGACTCTGTACCGGTACCCCCTGTATATAGCCTCCACATTGACTCTGTACCGGTACCCCCTGTATATAGCCTCCACATTGACTCTGTACCGGTACCCCCTGTATATAGCCTCCACATTGACTCTGTACCGGTACCCCCTGTATATAGCCTCCACATTGACTCTGTACCGGTACCCCCTGTATATAGCCTCCACAGTGACTCTGTACCGTAATACCCTGTATATAGCCTCCACATTGACTCTGTACCGGTACCCCCTGTATATAGCCTCCACATTGACTCTGTACCGTAATACCCTGTATATAGCCTCCACATTGACTCTGTACCAGTACCCCCTGTATATAGCCTCCACATTGACTCTGTACCGTAATACCCTGTATATAGTCTCCACATTGACTCTGTAATGGTACCCCCTGTATATAGCCTCCACATTGACTCTGTACTGGTACCCCCTGTATATAGCCTCCACATTGACTCTGTACCGGTACCCCCTGTATATAGCCTCCACATTGACTCTGTACCGTAATACCCTGTATATAGTCTCCACATTGACTCTGTACCGGTACCCCCTGTATATAGCCTCCACATTGACTCTGTACCAGTACCCCCTGTATATAGCCTCCACATTGACTCTGTACCGGTACCCCCTGTATATAGCCTCCACATTGACTCAGTACCGGTACCCCCTGTATATAGCCTCCACATTGACTCTGTACCGTAATACCCTGTATATAGCCTCCACATTGACTCTGTACCAGTACCCCCTGTATATAGCCTCCACATTGACTCTGTACCGGTACCCCCTGTATATAGCCTCCACATTGACTCTGTACTGTAATACCCTGTATATAGCCTCCACATTGACTCTGTACCAGTACCCCCTGTATATAGCCTCCACATTGACTCTGTACCGGTACCCCCTGTATATAGCCTCCACATTGACTCTGTACCGGTACCCCTGTATATAGCCTCCACATTGACTCTGTACCGGTACCCCCTGTATATAGCCTCCACATTGACTCTGTACCGGTACCCCCTGTATATAGCCTCCACATTGACTCTGTACCGGTACCCCCTGTATATAGCCTCCACATTGACTCTGTACCGTAATACCCTGTATATAGCCTCCACATTGACTCTGTACCGGTACCCCCTGTATATAGCCTCCACATTGACTCTGTACCGGTACCCCCTGTATATAGTCTCCACATTGACTCTGTACCGTAATACCCTGTATATAGTCTCCACATTGACTCTGTACCGGTACCCCCTGTATATAGCCTCCACATTGACTCTGTACCAGTACCCCCTGTATATAGCCTCCACATTGACTCTGTACCGGTACCCCCTGTATATAGCCTCCACATTGACTCAGTACCGGTACCCCCTGTATATAGCCTCTACATTGACTCTGTACCGGTACCCCCTGTATATAGCCTCCACATTGACTCTGTACCGGTACCCCCTGTATATAGCCTCCACATTGACTCTGTACCGGTACCCCCTGTATATAGCCTCCACATTGACTCTGTACCGGTACCCCCTGTATATAGCCTCCACATTGACTCTGTACCGTAATACCCTGTATATAGCCTCCACATTGACTCTGTACCGGTACCCCCTGTATATAGCCTCCACATTGACTCTGTACCGTAATACCCTGTATATAGTCTCCACATTGACTCTGTACCGGTACCCCCTGTATATAGCCTCCACATTGACTCTGTACCAGTACCCCCTGTATATAGCCTCCACATTGACTCTGTACCGGTACCCCCTGTATATAGCCTCCACATTGACTCAGTACCGGTACCCCCTGTATATAGCCTCCACATTGACTCTGTACCGTAATACCCTGTATATAGCCTCCACATTGACTCTGTACCAGTACCCCCTGTATATAGCCTCCACATTGACTCTGTACCGGTACCCCCTGTATATAGCCTCCACATTGACTCTGTACTGTAATACCCTGTATATAGCCTCCACATTGACTCTGTACCGGTACCCCCTGTATATAGCCTCCACATTGACTCTGTACCGGTACCCCTGTATATAGCCTCCACATTGACTCTGTACCGGTACCCCCTGTATATAGTCTCCACATTGACTCTGTACCGGTACCCCCTGTATATAGCCTCCACATTGACTCTGTACCGGTGCCCCCTGTATATAGCCTCCACATTGACTCTGTACCGGTACCCCCTGTATATAGCCTCCACATTGACTCTGTACTGTAATACTCTGTATATAGCCTCCACATTGACTCTGTACTGGTACCCCCTGTATATAGCCTCCACATTGACTCTGTACCGGTACCCCCTGTATATAGTCTCCACATTGACTCTGTACTGGTACACCCTGTATATAGCCTCCACATTGACTCTGTACCGTAATACCCTGTATATAGCCTCCACATTGACTCTGTACTGGTACCCCCTGTATATAGCCTCCACATTGACTCTGTACCGTAATACCCTGTATATAGCCTCCACATTGACTCTGTACCGGTACCCCCTGTATATAGCCTCCACATTGACTCTGTACCAGTACCCCCTGTATATAGTCTCCACATTGACTCTGTACTGGTACCACCTGTATATAGTCTCCACATTGACTCTGTACCGGTACCCCCTGTATATAGCCTCCACACTGACTCTGTACCGGTACCCCCTGTATATAGCCTCCACATTGACTCTGTACCGGTACCCCCTGTATATAGCCTCCACATTGACTCTGTACCGGTGCCCCCTGTATATAGCCTCCACATTGACTCTGTACCGTAATACCCTGTATATAGCCTCCACGTTGACTCTGTACTGGTACCACCTGTCTATAGCCTCCACATTGACTCTGTACCGGTACCCCCTGTATATAGCCTCCACATTGACTCTGTACCGGTACCCCCTGTATATAGCCTCCACATTGACTCTGTACCATAATACCCTGTATATAGCCTCCACATTGACTCTGTACCGGTACCCCCTGTATATAGCCTCCACATTGACTCTGTACCGTAAAACCCTGTATATAGCCTCCACATTGACTCTGTACCAGTACCCCCTGTATATAGCCTCCACATTGACTCTGTACCGGTACCCCCTGTATATAGCCTCCACATTGACTCTGTACCGGTACCCCCTGTATATAGCCTCCACATTGACTCTGTACCGGTACCCCCTGTATATAGCCTCCACATTGACTCTGTACCGTAATACCCTGTATATAGTCTCCACATTGACTCTGTACCGGAACCCCCTGTATATAGCCTCCACATTGACTCTGTACCAGTACCCCCTGTATATAGCCTCCACATTGACTCTGTACCGGTACCCCCTGTATATAGTCTCCACATTGACTCAGTACCGGTACCCCCTGTATATAGCCTCCACATTGACTCTGTACCGTAATACCCTGTATATAGCCTCCACATTGACTCTGTACCAGTACCCCCTGTATATAGCTTCCACATTGACTCTGTACTGTAATACCCTGTATATAGCCTCCACATTGACTCTGTACCAGTACCCCCTGTATATAGCCTCCACATTGACTCTGTACCGGTACCCCCTGTATATAGCCTCCACATTGACTCTGTACCGTAATACCCTGTATATAGCCTCCACATTGACTCTGTACCGGTACCCCCTGTATATAGCCTCCACATTGACTCTGTACCGTAATACCCTGTATATAGTCTCCACATTGACTCTGTACCGGTACCCCCTGTATATAGCCTCCACATTGACTCTGTACCAGTACCCCCTGTATATAGCCTCCACATTGACTCTGTACCGGTACCCCCTGTATATAGCCTCCACATTGACTCAGTACCGGTACCCCCTGTATATAGCCTCCACATTGACTCTGTACCGTAATACCCTGTATATAGCCTCCACATTGACTCTGTACCAGTACCCCCTGTATATAGCCTCCACATTGACTCTGTACCGGTACCCCCTGTATATAGCCTCCACATTGACTCTGTACTGTAATACCCTGTATATAGCCTCCACATTGACTCTGTACCGGTACCCCCTGTATATAGCCTCCACATTGACTCTGTACCGGTACCCCTGTATATAGCCTCCACATTGACTCTGTACCGGTACCCCCTGTATATAGTCTCCACATTGACTCTGTACCGGTACCCCCTGTATATAGCCTCCACATTGACTCTGTACCGGTGCCCCCTGTATATAGCCTCCACATTGACTCTGTACCGGTACCCCCTGTATATAGCCTCCACATTGACTCTGTACTGTAATACTCTGTATATAGCCTCCACATTGACTCTGTACTGGTACCCCCTGTATATAGCCTCCACATTGACTCTGTACCGGTACCCCCTGTATATAGTCTCCACATTGACTCTGTACTGGTACACCCTGTATATAGCCTCCACATTGACTCTGTACCGTAATACCCTGTATATAGCCTCCACATTGACTCTGTACTGGTACCCCCTGTATATAGCCTCCACATTGACTCTGTACCGTAATACCCTGTATATAGCCTCCACATTGACTCTGTACCGGTACCCCCTGTATATAGCCTCCACATTGACTCTGTACCAGTACCCCCTGTATATAGTCTCCACATTGACTCTGTACTGGTACCACCTGTATATAGTCTCCACATTGACTCTGTACCGGTACCCCCTGTATATAGCCTCCACACTGACTCTGTACCGGTACCCCCTGTATATAGCCTCCACATTGACTCTGTACCGGTACCCCCTGTATATAGCCTCCACATTGACTCTGTACCGGTGCCCCCTGTATATAGCCTCCACATTGACTCTGTACCGTAATACCCTGTATATAGCCTCCACGTTGACTCTGTACTGGTACCACCTGTCTATAGCCTCCACATTGACTCTGTACCGGTACCCCCTGTATATAGCCTCCACATTGACTCTGTACCGGTACCCCCTGTATATAGCCTCCACATTGACTCTGTACCATAATACCCTGTATATAGCCTCCACATTGACTCTGTACCGGTACCCCCTGTATATAGCCTCCACATTGACTCTGTACCGTAAAACCCTGTATATAGCCTCCACATTGACTCTGTACCAGTACCCCCTGTATATAGCCTCCACATTGACTCTGTACCGGTACCCCCTGTATATAGCCTCCACATTGACTCTGTACCGGTACCCCCTGTATATAGCCTCCACATTGACTCTGTACCGGTACCCCCTGTATATAGCCTCCACATTGACTCTGTACCGTAATACCCTGTATATAGTCTCCACATTGACTCTGTACCGGAACCCCCTGTATATAGCCTCCACATTGACTCTGTACCAGTACCCCCTGTATATAGCCTCCACATTGACTCTGTACCGGTACCCCCTGTATATAGTCTCCACATTGACTCAGTACCGGTACCCCCTGTATATAGCCTCCACATTGACTCTGTACCGTAATACCCTGTATATAGCCTCCACATTGACTCTGTACCAGTACCCCCTGTATATAGCTTCCACATTGACTCTGTACTGTAATACCCTGTATATAGCCTCCACATTGACTCTGTACCAGTACCCCCTGTATATAGCCTCCACATTGACTCTGTACCGGTACCCCCTGTATATAGCCTCCACATTGACTCTGTACCAGTACCCCCTGTATATAGCCTCTACATTGACTCTGTACCGGTACCCCCTGTATATAGCCTCCACATTGACTCTGTACCGGTACCCCCTGTATATAGCCTCCACATTGACTCTGTACCGGTACCCCCTGTATATAGCCTCCACATTGACTCTGTACCGGTACCCCCTGTATATAGCCTCCACATTGACTCTGTACCGTAATACCCTGTATATAGCCTCCACATTGACTCTGTACCGGTACCCCCTGTATATAGCCTCCACATTGACTCTGTACCGTAATACCCTGTATATAGCCTCCACCTTGACTCTGTACCAGTACCCCCTGTATATAGCCTCCACATTGACTCTGTACCGGTACCCCCTGTATATAGCCTCCACATTGACTCTGTACCGGTACCCCCTGTATATAGCCTCCACATTGACTCTGTACCGGTACCCCCTGTATATAGCCTCCACATTGACTCTGTACCGGTACCCCCTGTATATAGCCTCCACATTGACTCTGTACCGGTACCCCCTGTATATAGCCTCCACAGTGACTCTGTACCGTAATACCCTGTATATAGCCTCCACATTGACTCTGTACCGGTACCCCCTGTATATAGCCTCCACATTGACTCTGTACCGTAATACCCTGTATATAGCCTCCACATTGACTCTGTACCAGTACCCCCTGTATATAGCCTCCACATTGACTCTGTACCGTAATACCCTGTATATAGTCTCCACATTGACTCTGTAATGGTACCCCCTGTATATAGCCTCCACATTGACTCTGTACTGGTACCCCCTTTATATAGCCTCCACATTGACTCTGTACCGGTACCCCCTGTATATAGCCTCCACATTGACTCTGTACCGTAATACCCTGTATATAGTCTCCACATTGACTCTGTACCGGTACCCCCTGTATATAGCCTCCACATTGACTCTGTACCAGTACCCCCTGTATATAGCCTCCACATTGACTCTGTACCGGTACCCCCTGTATATAGCCTCCACATTGACTCAGTACCGGTACCCCCTGTATATAGCCTCCACATTGACTCTGTACCGTAATACCCTGTATATAGCCTCCACATTGACTCTGTACCAGTACCCCCTGTATATAGCCTCCACATTGACTCTGTACCGGTACCCCCTGTATATAGCCTCCACATTGACTCTGTACCTGTAATACCCTGTATATAGCCTCCACATTGACTCTGTACCAGTACCCCCTGTATATAGCCTCCACATTGACTCTGTACCGGTACCCCCTGTATATAGCCTCCACATTGACTCTGTACCGGTACCCCCTGTATATAGCCTCCACATTGACTCTGTACCGGTACCCCCTGTATATAGCCTCCACATTGACTCTGTACCGGTACCCCCTGTATATAGCCTCCACATTGACTCTGTACCGGTACCCCCTGTATATAGCCTCCACATTGACTCTGTACCGTAATACCCTGTATATAGCCTCCACATTGACTCTGTACCGGTACCCCCTGTATATAGCCTCCACATTGACTCTGTACCGGTACCCCCTGTATATAGCCTCCACATTGACTCTGTACCGTAATACCCTGTATATAGCCTCCACATTGACTCTGTACCGGTACCCCCTGTATATAGCCTCCACATTGACTCTGTACCAGTACCCCCTGTATATAGCCTCCACATTGACTCTGTACCGGTACCCCCTGTATATAGCCTCCACATTGACTCTGTACCGGTACCCCCTGTATATAGCCTCCACATTGACTCTGTACCGTAATACCCTGTATATAGCCTCCACATTGACTCTGTACCAGTACCCCCTGTATATAGCCTCCACATTGACTCTGTACTGTAATACCCTGTATATAGCCTCCACATTGACTCTGTACCAGTACCCCCTGTATATAGCCTCCACATTGACTCTGTACCGGTACCCCCTGTATATAGCCTCCACATTGACTCTGTACCAGTACCCCCTGTATATAGCCTCCACATTGACTCTGTACCGGTACCCCCTGTATATAGCCTCCACATTGACTCTGTACCGGTACCCCCTGTATATAGCCTCCACATTGACTCTGTACCGGTACCCCCTGTATATAGCCTCCACATTGACTCTGTACCGGTACCCCCTGTATATAGCCTCCACATTGACTCTGTACCGGTACTCCCCTGTATATAGCCTCCACATTGACTCTGTACCGGTACCCCCTGTATATAGCCTCCACATTGACTCTGTACCGGTACCCCCTGTATATAGCCTCCACATTGACTCTGTACCGGTACCCCCTGTATATAGCCTCCACATTGACTCTGTACCGGTACCCCCTGTATATAGCCTCCACATTGACTCTGTACCGGTAATCCCCTGTATATAGCCTCCACATTGACTCTGTACCGGTACCCCCTGTATATAGCCTCCACATTGACTCTGTACTGTAATACCCTGTATATAGCCTCCACATTGACTCTGTACCAGTACCCCCTGTATATAGCCTCCACATTGACTCTGTACCGGTACCCCCTGTATATAGCCTCCACATTGACTCTGTACCGGTACCCCCTGTATATAGCCTCCACATTGACTCTGTACCGGTACCCCCTGTATATAGCCTCCACATTGACTCTGTACCGGTACCCCCTGTATATAGCCTCCACATTGACTCTGTACCGGTACCCCCTGTATATAGCCTCCACATTGACTCTGTACCGGTACCCCCTGTATATAGCCTCCACATTGACTCTGTACCGTAATACCCTGTATATAGCCTCCACATTGACTCTGTACCGGTACCCCCTGTATATAGCCTCCACATTGACTCTGTACCGGTACCCCCTGTATATAGCCTCCACATTGACTCTGTACCGGTACCCCCTGTATATAGCCTCCACATTGACTCTGTACCGGTACCCCCTGTATATAGCCTCCACATTGACTCTGTACCGGTACCCCCTGTATATAGCCTCCACATTGACTCTGTACCGTAATACCCTGTATATAGCCTCCACATTGACTCTGTACCAGTACCCCCTGTATATAGCCTCCACATTGACTCTGTACCGGTACTCCCTGTATATAGCCTCCACATTGACTCTGTACCGGTACCCCCTGTATATAGCCTCCACATTGACTCTGTACCGGTACCCCCTGTATATAGCCTCCACATTGACTCTGTACCGTAATACCCTGTATATAGCCTCCACATTGACTCTGTACCGGTACCCCCTGTATATAGCCTCCACATTGACTCTGTACCGTAATACCCTGTATATAGCCTCCACATTGACTCTGTACCAGTACCCCCTGTATATAGCCTCCACATTGACTCTGTACCGTAATACCCTGTATATAGCCTCCACATTGACTCTGTACCGGTACCCCCTGTATATAGCCTCCACATTGACTCTGTACCGGTACCCCCTGTATATAGCCTCCACATTGACTCTGTACCGGTACCCCCTGTATATAGCCTCCACATTGACTCTGTACCGTAATACCCTGTATATAGCCTCCACATTGACTCTGTACCGGTACCCCCTGTATATAGCCTCCACATTGACTCTGTACCAGTACCCCCTGTATATAGCCTCCACATTGACTCTGTACCGGTACCCCCTGTATATAGCCTCCACATTGACTCTGTACCGGTACCCCCTGTATATAGCCTCCACATTGACTCTGTACCGTAATACCCTGTATATAGCCTCCACATTGACTCTGTACCAGTACCCCCTGTATATAGCCTCCACATTGACTCTGTACCGGTACCCCCTGTATATAGCCTCCACATTGACTCTGTACTGTAATACCCTGTATATAGCCTCCACATTGACTCTGTACCAGTACCCCCTGTATATAGCCTCCACATTGACTCTGTACCGGTACCCCCTGTATATAGCCTCCACATTGACTCTGTACCGGTACCCCCTGTATATAGCCTCCACATTGACTCTGTACCGGTACCCCCTGTATATAGCCTCCACATTGACTCTGTACCGGTACCCGCTGTATATAGCCTCCACATTGACTCTGTACCGTTACCCCCTGTATATAGCCTCCACATTGACTCTGTACCGTAATACCCTGTATATAGCCTCCACATTGACTCTGTACCGGTACCCCCTGTATATAGCCTCCACATTGACTCTGTACCGGTACCCCCTGTATATAGCCTCCACATTGACTCTGTACCGTAATACCCTGTATATAGCCTCCACATTGACTCTGTACCTGTACCCCCTGTATATAGCCTCCACATTGACTCTGTACCGGTACCCCCTGTATATAGCCTCCACATTGACTCTGTACCGGTACCCCCTGTATATAGCCTCCACATTGACTCTGTACCGGTACCCCCTGTATATAGCCTCCACATTGACTCTGTACCGGTACCCCCTGTATATAGCCTCCACATTGACTCTGTACCGGTACCCCCTGTATATAGCCTCCACATTGACTCTGTACCGGTACCCCCTGTATATAGCCTCCACATTGACTCTGTACTGGTACCCCCTGTATATAGCCTCCACATTGACTCTGTACCGGTACTCCCCTGTATATAGCCTCCACATTGACTCTGTACCGGTACCCCCTGTATATAGCCTCCACATTGACTCTGTACCGGTACCCCCTGTATATAGCCTCCACATTGACTCTGTACCTGTACCCCCTGTATATAGCCCCCACATTGACTCTGTACCGGTACCCCCTGTATATAGCCTCCACATTGACTCTGTACCGTAATACCCTGTATATAGCCTCCACATTGACTCTGTACCAGTACCCCCTGTATATAGCCTCCACATTGACTCTGTACCGGTACCCCCTGTATATAGCCTCCACATTGACTCTGTACCGGTACCCCCTGTATATAGCCTCCACATTGACTCTGTACCGGTACCCCCTGTATATAGCCTCCACATTGACTCTGTACCGGTACCCCCTGTATATAGCCTCCACATTGACTCTGTACCGGTACCCCCTGTATATAGCCTCCACATTGACTCTGTACCGGTACCCCCTGTATATAGCCTCCACATTGACTCTGTACCGGTACCCCCTGTATATAGCCTCCACATTGACTCTGTACCGGTACCCCCTGTATATAGCCTCCACATTGACTCTGTACCGGTACCCCCTGTATATAGCCTCCACATTGACTCTGTACCGGTATCCCCTGTATATAGCCTCCACATTGACTCTGTACCGGTACCCCCTGTATATAGCCTCCACATTGACTCTGTACCGGTACCCCCTGTATATAGCCTCCACATTGACTCTGTACCAGTACCCCCTGTATATAGCCTCCACATTGACTCTGTACCGGTACCCCCTGTATATAGCCTCCACATTGACTCTGTACCGGTACCCCCTGTATATAGTCTCCACATTGACTCTGTACCGGTACCCCCTGTATATAGCCTCCACATTGACTCTGTACCGGTACTACCCTGTATATAGTCTCCACATTGACTCTGTACCGGTACCCCCTGTATATAGCCTCCACATTGACTCTGTACCGTAATACCCCTGTATATAGCCTCCACATTGACTCTGTACCGTAATACCCTGTATATAGTCTCCACATTGACTCTGTACCGGTACCCCCCTGTATATAGCCTCCACATTGACTCTGTACCGGTACCCCCTGTATATAGTCTCCACATTGACTCTGTACCGGTACCCCCTGTATATAGCCTCCACATTGACTCTGTACCAGTACCCCCTGTATATAGCCTCCACATTGACTCTGTACCGGTACCCCCTGTATATAGCCTCCACATTGACTCTGTACCGTAATACCCTGTATATAGCCTCCACATTGACTCTGTACCGGTACCCCCTGTATATAGCCTCCACATTGACTCTGTACCGGTACCCCCTGTATATAGCCTCCACATTGACTCTGTACCGGTACCCCCTGTATATAGTCTCCACATTGACTCTGTACCGGTACCCCCTGTATATAGCCTCCACATTGACTCTGTACCGTAATACCCTGTATATAGCCTCCACATTGACTCTGTACCAGTACCCCCTGTATATAGCCTCCACATTGACTCTGTACCGGTACCCCCTGTATATAGCCTCCACATTGACTCTGTACCGGTACCCCCTGTATATAGCCTCCACATTGACTCTGTACCGGTACCCCCTGTATATAGCCTCCACATTGACTCTGTACCGGTACTCCCCTGTATATAGCCTCCACATTGACTCTGTACCGGTACCCCCTGTATATAGCCTCCACATTGACTCTGTACCGGTACCCCCTGTATATAGCCTCCACATTGACTCTGTACCGGTACCCCCTGTATATAGCCTCCACATTGACTCTGTACCGGTACCCCCTGTATATAGCCTCCACATTGACTCTGTACCGGTACCCCCTGTATATAGCCTCCACATTGACTCTGTACCGTAATACCCTGTATATAGCCTCCACATTGACTCTGTACCGTAATACCCTGTATATAGCCCCGCTGTTGTTATTTACGGCTGCTCTTTAATTATTTGTTATTCTTATCTCGGACTTATTTTTTTAAAATATTTTTTTCTAGGTATTTTCTTAAAACTGCATTGTTAGTTAAGGGCTTGTAAGCATTTCACTGTAAGGTCTACTACACCTGTTGTATTCAGCATTTCACTGTGAGATCTACTACACCTGTTGTATTCAGCATTTCACTGTGAGGTCTACTACACCTGTTGTATTCAGCATTTCACTGTGAGGTCTACTACACCTGTTGTATTCAGCATTTCACTGTGAGGTCTACTACACCTGTTGTATTCAGCATTTCACTGTGAGATCTACTACACCTGTTGTATTCAGCATTTCACTGTGAGGTCTACTACACCTGTTGTATTCAGCATTTCACTGTGAGGTCTACTACACCTGTTGTATTCAGCATTTCACTGTAAGGTCTACTACACCTGTTGTATTCAGCATTTCACTGTAAGGTCTACTACACCTGTTGTATTCAGCATTTCACTGTAAGGTCTACTACACCTGTTGTATTCAGCATTTCACTGTGAGGTCTACTACACCTGTTGTATTCAGCATTTCACTGTGAGGTCTACTACACCTGTTGTATTCAGCATGTGACAAATACAATTTGATTTGAATAAAGGTTAAATAATTACATAAATTCCATAACACGCCCCCAACTCCAGAGGACTAGATGAGCTAACACAGGAAACACACGGACCAATCAGAGAAGAACTACAGACAGAACACTGATCCACAGATGACAGACAGCACCTGGTACTGTAGAGGTGTGTGTGTGTGTGTGTGTTCTCACCCTGGTACAATTAACATTTACATTTAAGTCATTTAGCAGACGCTCTTATCCAGAGCGACTTACAAAATGGTGCATTCACCTTATGATATCCAGTGGAACAACCACTTTACAATAGTGCATCTAAATCTTTTAAGGGGGGGGTTAGAAGGATTACTTTATCCTATCCCAGGTATTCCTTAAAGAGGTGGGGTTTCAGGTGTCTCCGGAAGGTGGTGATTGACTCCGCTGTCCTGGCGTCGTGAGGGAGCTTGTTCCACCATTGGGGTGCCAGAGCAGCGAACAGTTTTGACTGGGCTGAGCGGGAACTGTGCTTCCTCAGAGGTAGGGGGGCCAGCAGGCCAGAGGTGGATGAACGCAGTGCCCTTGTTTTGGGTGTAGGGCCTGATCAGAGCCTGAAGGTACGGAGGTGCCGTTCCCCTCACAGCTCCGTAGGCAAGCACCATGGTCTTGTAGCGGATGCGAGCTTCGACTGGAAGCCAGTGGAGAGAACGGAGGAGCGGGGTGACGTGAGAGAACTTGGGAAGGTTGAACAACAGACGGGCTGCGGCGTTCTGGATGAGTTGGAGGGGTTTAATTGCACAGGCAGGGAGCCCCGCCAACAACGAGTTGCAGTAATCCAGACGGGAGATGACAAGTGCCTGGATTAGGACCTGCGCCGCTTCCTGTGTGAGGCAGGGTCGTACTCTGCGAATGTTGTAGAGCATGAACCTACAGGATCGGGTCACCGCCTTGATGTTAGTGGAGAACGATAGGGTGTTGTCCAGGGTCACGCCGAGGCTCTTAGCACTCTGGGAGGAGGACACAAGGGAGTGGTACTGCAGAGGTGTGTGTGTGTGTGTGTGTGTGTGTGTGTGTGTGTGTGTGTGTGTGTGTGTGTGTGTGTGTGTGTGTGTGTGTGTCTCACCCTGGTACTGCAGAGGAATGTCTATCTTGGGTCCGATGACGTAGTGTCCTTCTTCCAGAGAGAGAGCGGTGATTGTTGTCCACTGACGACACGAGTGGAGCAACACCATATCGTCCTCACACAGACCCTCGACGCTCTCCCCTGAAGACGCACAAGTACACACGTTAAACAGCACACATCATTCCCTAATTACCGAGCTCTTAATTCAGATACTGTTTACTGATTGAGAGAGAGCTTGTTACGGGACTGATTGATTCATTGAGAGCTTGTTACGGGACTGATTGATTCATTGAGAGCTTGTTACGGGACTGATTGATTCATTGAGAGCTTGTTACGGGACTGATTGATTCATTGAGAGCTTGTTACGGGACTGATTGATTCATTGAGAGCTTGTTACGGGACTGATTGATTCATTGAGAGCTTGTTACGGGACTGATTGATTCATTGAGAGCTTGTTACGGGACTGATTGATTCATTGAGAGCTTGTTACGGGACTGATTGATTCATTGAGAGCTTGTTACGGGACTGATTGATTCATTGAGAGTTTGTTCGCGGACTGATTCATTGAGAGCTTGTTACGGGACTGATTGATTCATTGAGAGCTTGTTACGGGACTGATTGATTCATTGAGAGCTTGTTACGGGACTGATTGATTCATTGAGAGTTTGTTCGCGGACTGATTCATTGAGAGCTTGTTACGGGACTGATTGATTCATTGAGAGTTTGTAAACGGATTGATTCATTGAGAGCTTGTTAACGGATTGATTCATTGAGAGCTTGTTCGCGGATTGATTCATTGAGAGCTTGTTAACGGATTGATTCATTGAGAGCTTGTAAACGGATTGATTCATTGAGAACTTGTTAACGGATTGATTCATTGAGAGCTTGTTAACGGATTGATTCATTGAGAGCTTGTTAACGGATTGATTCATTGAGAGCTTGTTTACTGATTGATTCATTGAGAGCTTGTTTACTGATTGAGAGTTTGTTAACGGATTGATTCATTGAGAACTTGTTAACGGATTGATTCATTGAGAGCTTGTTAACGGATTGATTCATTGAGAGCTTGTTAACGGATTGATTCATTGAGAGCTTGTTTACTGATTGATTCATTGAGAGCTTGTTTACTGATTGAGAGTTTGTTAACGGACTGATTCATTGAGAGCTTGTTAAAGGACTGATTCATTGAGAGCTTGTTAACTGATTGATTCATTGAGAGCTTGTTAACTGATTGATTCATTGAGAGCTTGTTTACTGATTGAGAGTTTGTTAACGGACTGATTCATTGAGAGCTTGTTTACTGATTGAGAGTTTGTTAACGGACTGATTCATTGAGAGCTTGTTACGGGATTGATTCATTGAGAGCTTGTTACGGGACTGATTCATTGAGAGCTTGTTACGGGACTGATTCATTGAAAGCTTGTTACGGGACTGATTCATTGAGAGCTTGTTAACGGACTGATTCATTGAGAGCTTGTTACGGGACTGATTCATTGAGAGCTTGTTACGGGATTGATTCATTGAGAGCTTGTTACGGGACTGATTCATTCAGAGCTTGTTACGGGATTGATTCATTGAGAGCTTGTTACGGGACTGATTCATTGAGAGCTTGTTACGGGATTGATTCATTGAGAGCTTGTTACGGGACTGATTCATTCAGAGCTTGTTACGGGATTGATTCATTGAGAGCTTGTTACGGGACTGATTCATTGAGAGCTTGTTACGGGATTGATTCATTGAGAGTTTGTTAACGGACTGATTCATTGAGAGTTTGTTAACGGACTGATTCATTGAGAGCTTGTTAACGGATTGATTCATTGAGAGCTTGTTACGGGATTGATTCATTGAGAGCTTGTTAACGGATTGATTCATTGAGAGTTTGTTAACGGATTGATTCATTGAGAGTTTGTTAACGGATTGATTCATTGAGAGTTTGTTAACGGATTGATTCATTGAGAGTTTGTTAACGGATTGATTCATTGAGAGTTTGTTAACGGATTGATTCATTGAGAGTTTGTTAACGGATTGATTAATTAACAGATTGGCTTCCTGTTTTTCTCTTTATAACCTTTATATTATATGTTTTCTTTGTTTGAGGTGTGGCTGCCCAGGGGAAGGTCCAGGTGAGAGGTGTGGCTGCCCAGGGGAAGGTACAGGTGAGAGGTGTGGCTGCCCAGGGGAAGGTACAGGTGAGAGGTGTGGCTGCCCAGGGGAAGGTACAGGTGAGAGGTGTGGCTGCCCAGGGGAAGGTACAGGTGAGAGGTGTGGCTGCCCAGGGGAAGGTACAGGGGAGAGGTGTGGCTGCCCAGGGGAAGGTACAGGTGAGAGGTGTGGCTGTGGTCATATGTAAACCTAGTGGGGTGTAGTCAGATCTATGTAAACCTAGTGGGGTGTAGTCAGATCTATGTAAACCTAGGGGGTGTAGTCAGATCTATGTAAACCTAGTGGGGTGTAGTCAGATCTATGTAAACCTAAGGGGGTGTAGTCAGATCTATGTAAACCTAGTGGGGTGTAGTCAGATCTATGTAAACCTAAGGGGGTGTAGTCAGATCTATGTAAACCTAGTGGGGGGGTAGTCAGATCTATGTAAACCTAGTGGGGTGTAGTCAGATCTATGTAAACCTAGTGGGGTGTAGTCAGATCTATGTAAACCTAGTGGGGTGTAGTCAGATCTATGTAAACCTAGTGGGGGGGTAGTCAGATCTATGTAAACCTAGTGGGGGGGTAGTCAGATCTATGTAAACCTAGTGGGGTGTAGTCAGATCTATGTAAACCTAGTGGGGTGTAGTCAGATCTATGTAAACCTAGTGGGGGTGTAGTCAGATCTATGTAAACCTAGTGGGGGGGTAGTCAGATCTATGTAAACCAAGGGGGGTGTAGTCAGATCTATGTAAACCTAGTGGGGTGTGTAGTCAGATCTATGTAAACCTAGGGGTGTGTAGTCAGATCTATGTAAACCTAGTGGGGGGTGTAGTCAGATCTATGTAAACCTAGGGGTGTGTAGTCAGATCTATGTAAACCTAGTGGGGGGTGTAGTCAGATCTATGTAAACCAAGGGGGGTAGTCAGATCTATGTAAACCTAGTGGGGGTGTAGTCAGATCTATGGTACCTAGGGGGCTGTAGTCAGATCTATGGTACCTAGGAGGGTGTAGTCAGATCTATGGTCCATGGGGGGTGTAGTCAGATCTATGGTACCTAGGAGGGTGTAGTCAGATCTATGGTCCATGGGGGGTGTAGTCAGATCTATGGTCCATGGGGGGTGTAGTCAGATCTATGGTACCTAGGGGGTGTAGTCAGATCTATGGTCCATGGGGGGGGTGTAGTCAGATCTATGGTCCATGGGGGGTGTAGTCAGATCTATGGTCCATGGGGGGGGTGTAGTCAGATCTATGGTACCTAGGAGGGTGTAGTCAGATCTATGGTACCTAGGAGGGTGTAGTCAGATCTATGGTCCATGGGGGTGTAGTCATATCTATGGTCCATGGGGGGTGTAGTCAGATCTATGGTACCTAGGGGGTGTAGTCAGATCTATGGTCCATAGGGGGGTGTAGTCAGATCTATGGTCCATGGGGGGGTGTAGTCAGATCTATGGTCCATGGGGGGGTGTAGTCAGATATATGGTCCATGGGGGGTGTAGTCAGATCTATGGTCCATGGGGGGTGTAGTCAGATCTATGGTCCATGGGGGGGGTGTAGTCAGATCTATGGTCCATGGGGGGTGTAGTCAGATCTATGGTACCTTGGGGGTGTAGTCAGATCTATGGTCCATGGGGGGTGTAGTCAGATCTATGGTACCTTGGGGGTGTAGTCAGATCTATGGTCCATGGGGGGTGTAGTCAGATCTATGGTACGTTGGGGGTGTAGTCAGATCTATGGTACCTAGGGGGTGTAGTCAGATCTATGGTCCATGGGGGGGTGTAGTCAGATCTATGGTCCATGGGGGGTGTAGTCAGATCTATGGTCCATGGGGGGATGTAGTCAGATCTATGGTCCATGGGGTGTGGTCAGATCTATGGTCCATGGGGGGGTGTAGTCAGATATATGGTACCTTGGGGGTGTAGTCAGATATATTGGTCCATGGGGGGGTGTAGTCAGATCTATGGTACCTTGGGGGGGTGTAGTCAGATCTATGGTCCATGGGGGTGTAGTCAGATCTATGGTCCATGGGGGGGTGTAGTCAGATATATGGTCCATGGGGGGGTGTAGTCAGATCTATGGTACCTAGGGGGTGTAGTCAGATCTATGGTCCATGGGGGGCTGTAGTCAGATATATGGTACCTAGGAGGGTGTAGTCAGATATATGGTCCATGGGGGGGTGTAGTCAGATCTATGGTCCATGGGGGGTGTAGTCAGATCTATGGTCCATGGGGGGTGTGGTCAGATCTATGGTCCATGGGGGGTGTAGTCAGATCTATGGTCCATGGGGGGGTGTAGTCAGATCTATGGTACCTTGGGGGGGTGTAGTCAGATATATGGTCCATGGGGGGGTGTAGTCAGATCTATGGTCCATGGGGGGGGCTGTAGTCAGATCTATGGTCCATGGGGCGGCTGTAGTCAGATCTATGGTCCATGGGGGGTGTAGTCAGATCTATGGTCCATGGGGGGGTGTAGTCAGATCTATGGTCCATGGGGGGTGTAGTCAGATATATGGTCCATGGGGGGTGTAGTCAGATCTATGGTACCTAGGGGGTGTAGTCAGATATATGGTCCATGGGGGGCTGTAGTCAGATATATGGTCCATGGGGGGCTGTAGTCAGATATATGGTACCTAGGAGGGTGTAGTCAGATCTATGGTCCATGGGGGGGCTGTAGTCAGATCTATGGTCCATGGGGGGGCTGTAGTCAGATCTATGGTCCATGGGGGGGCTGTAGTCAGATCTATGGTCCATGGGGGGGCTGTAGTCAGATCTATGGTCCATGGGGGGTGTAGTCAGATCTATGGTCCATGGGGGGTGTAGTCAGATCTATGGTCCATGGGGGGTGTAGTCAGATCTATGGTCCATGGGGGGGCTGTAGTCAGATCTATGGTCCATGGGGGGTGTAGTCAGATCTATGGTCCGTGGGGGGGTGTAGTCAGATCTATGGTCCATGGGGGGTGTAGTCAGATCTATGGTCCATGGGGGGTGTAGTCAGATCTATGGTCCATGGGGGGGCTGTAGTCAGATATATGGTCCATGGGGGGGTATAGTCAGATCTATGGTCCATGGGGGCTGTAGTCAGATCTATGGTCCATGGGGGGTGTAGTCAGATCTATGGTCCATGGAGGGCTGTAGTCAGATATATGGTCCATGGGGGGGCTGTAGTCAGATCTATGGTCCATGGGGGGGCTGTAGTCAGATCTATGGTCCATGGGGGGTGTAGTCAGATCTATGGTACCTAGGGGGTGTAGTCAGATATATGGTCCATGGAGGGCTGTAGTCAGATATATGGTCCATGGGGGGTGTAGTCAGATCTATGGTACCTAGGGGGTGTAGTCAGATATATGGTCCATGGGGGGCTGTAGTCAGATATATGGTACCTAGGAGGGTGTAGTCAGATATATGGTCCATGGGGGGGTGTAGTCAGATCTATGGTCCATGGGGGGGCTGTAGTCAGATCTATGGTCCATGGGGGGTGTAGTCAGATCTATGGTCCATGGGGGGGCTGTAGTCAGATCTATGGTCCATGGGGGGTGTAGTCAGATCTATGGTCCATGGGGGGTGTAGTCAGATCTATGGTCCATGGGGGGGCTGTAGTCAGATCTATGGTCCATGGGGGGTGTAGTCAGATCTATGGTCCGTGGGGGGGTGTAGTCAGATCTATGGTCCATGGGGGGTGTAGTCAGATCTATGGTCCATGGGGGGTGTAGTCAGATCTATGGTCCATGGGGGGGCTGTAGTCAGATATATGGTCCATGGGGGGGTGTAGTCAGATCTATGGTCCATGGGGGCTGTAGTCAGATCTATGGTCCATGGGGGGTGTAGTCAGATCTATGGTCCATGGGGGGCTGTAGTCAGATATATGGTCCATGGGGGGTGTAGTCAGATCTATGGTCCATGGGGGGCTGTAGTCAGATATATGGTCCATGGGGGGGCTGTAGTCAGATCTATGGTCCATGGGGGGTGTAGTCAGATCTATGGTCCATAGGGGCTGTAGTCAGATATATGGTCCATGGGGGGGCTGTAGTCAGATCTATGGTCCATGGGGGGTGTAGTCAGATCTATGGTCCATGGGGGGGCTGTAGTCAGATCTATGGTCCATGGGGGGTGTAGTCAGATCTATGGTCCATGGGGGGTGTAGTCAGATCTATGGTCCATGGGGGGTGTAGTCAGATCTATGGTCCGTGGGGGGTGTAGTCAGATCTATGGTCCGTGGGGGGTGTAGTCAGATCTATGGTCCATGGGGGGTGTAGTCAGATCTATGGTCCATGGGGGGTGTAGTCAGATCTATGGTCCATGGGGGGTGTAGTCAGATCTATGGTCCATGGGGGGTGTAGTCAGATCTATGGTCCGTGGGGGGTGTAGTCAGATCTATGGTCCATGGGGGGTGTAGTCAGATCTATGGTCCATGGGGGGTGTAGTCAGATCTATGGTCCATGGGGGGTGTAGTCAGATCTATGGTCCATGGGGGGGTGTAGTCAGATCTATGGTCCGTGGGGGGTGTAGTCAGATCTATGGTCCATGGGGGGTGTAGTCAGATCTATGGTACGTTGGGGGTGTAGTCAGATCTATGGTCCATGGGGGGGTGTAGTCAGATCTATGGTCCATGGGGGGTGTCATCATAGCGAGGTGGGGACGGTTTCTGTCCAGTGTGAAATGCCTCGAACCTGGTGGTCGGTTTCCTTGCGCCGCTCGTTAGTATTCAGAACACTCACAGGCAGATTACACAATTTACATATGAAAAGCAGAGCAGGACTTTAGCAACACAACAGACACTTTGTGGTGGTTTGGCCAAACTGTTAAATAACTGACTTGCTACCCGCGATGGGTTAATTTGAAGCTGCTGCAACAAGTCATCTTTATTACAGACCGAGTCGTCTACATACCAGTAGACCTGCAAGTCATCTTTATTACAGACCGAGTCGTCTACATACCAGTAGACCTGCAAGTCATCTTTATTACAGACCGAGTCGTCTACATACCAGTAGACCTGCCCAAACGTTTACAAACTATTTTCATCCAGTGCTGATTCTTCTTCAGTGTCCAGTTCCCGTTCCAAACTCTCCGAATTCAATCATTATTATTATTCTCCACAAGGATAATACTGTTTATAGAGCCAGTTTAGTGTTTAAGGAAGGAATATTGTGTTAAGATAGAGAAGATGGTGTAGCAGGCTAAGAGAAGGATGGATAGAGGGAGGATAGAGGAGTCAGTGAGGTGTGTCCTCGAAGGTCTTACCAGGCGCCAGGCGGACCAGACAGGGCAGACGGACCTTACTGACCACAGCATCTAACGGTACCGACACAGAGCTCCAAGACACCTCCGACAGGCTGGTCCAAAGCTTCTCCATCATATCTCATACTGACACTACGTCATGACACCCCACACTGGGATGGTGCAGCTCTCTGCTCAGTCTCACAATTTTTTTGGAGAGAGAGAGAGAGACAGAAAGTTGAATTGAGAGAAAGTGTACGGAAGGTGTGGGCTGGGGGAAACTAGGGAGCTCTGTTCCTGTTCTTCTTGTGGACATCTACTCCTCCTCCCCCCATCTCTCTCTCTAAGCGTCACTCCCTCCCCCTCGAACAGCCAATCACTGACTCCGGCAGATCCTCCAGGCCGGCTGTTTACTGAATGAGCTCCGCCGGGAGAAGTGACAGGCTGAAACAGACTGCCTCGCGAGGAAGCGGTCTGAAACCAGTGATATCAACCCTGGTTCCTATTATACACCTTAATGAATACTTAGAAATTATACAGTATGTGAGCTAAACAAAAATTACATTTTTCTTCAAGTTGAATTTTTCAAGATTGCTAATTGTCCTGTCCCCTATTACAACAAAAAAAAATACTTAAATACAGGTAATTTTCTCCTTGAAACATTTTATTGAAAAACTGTAGAATTCCATTCATTCCTATGGAGGACTGCTCCTACTGGGGAGAGACAATATGGCCGACCGGTGGCTAAAAAAGTCTCTCAATGGCCAATACATAGCAATCCAGGGTTTATATAGATCATTGGTTTCTGAGTTCTACTATAGACCTGTTTCTACTGCAGACCTGTTTCTACTGCAGACCTGTTTCTACTGAGTTCTACTACAGACCTGTTTCTACTGAGTTCTACTGCAGACCTGTTTCTACTGCAGACCTGTTTCTACTGAGTTCTACTATAGACCTGTTTCTACTGAGTTCTACTGCAGACCTGTTTCTACTACAGACCTGTTTCTACTGCAGACCTGTTTCTACTGAGTTCTACTGCAGACCTGTTTCTACTGAGTTCTACTGCAGACCTGTTTCTACTGAGTTCTACTGCAGACCTGTTTCTACTGAGTTCTACTGCAGACCTGTTTCTACTGAGTTCTACTACAGACCTGTTTCTACTGAGTTCTACTACAGACCTGTTTCTACTGAGTTCTACTGCAGACCTGTTTCTACTGAGTTCTACTGTTTCTACTGAGTTCTACTGCAGACCTGTTTCTACTACAGACCTGTTTCTACTGAGTTCTACTACAGACCTGTTTCTACTGAGTTCTACTGCAGACCTGTTTCTACTGCAGACCTGTTTCTACTGCAGACCTGTTTCTACTGCAGACCTGTTTCTACTGCAGACCTGTTTCTACTACAGACCTGTTTCTACTGCAGACCTGTTTCTACTGCAGACCTGTTTCTACTGAGTTCTACTGCAGACCTGTTTCTACTGAGTTCTACTGCAGACCTGTTTCTACTGAGTTCTACTGCAGACCTGTTTCTACTGAGTTCTACTGCAGACCTGTTTCTACTGAGTTCTACTGCAGACCTGTTTCTACTGCAGACCTGTTTCTACTGAGTTCTACTACACTACAGAGAAGTAATGTTGATTTCACTCCAGCCAATCACAAAGTAAATTACCCAGCCATTACCTTTGTCTTGAGACGTCTCAAGATACTTATGTCCAAGACATGTCTCAAAACACATTTTGAAGAGATTTCCAGAGACAGCCTGTCTCAAGACACTAATGCCATGTCTAGAGACATTTTATGTACAGTGCATTCAGAAAGTATTCAGACCCCCCCCCCCCCCCCCCCCCCTTGATTTTTCCCACCTTTTGTTACGTTACAGCCTTATTCTAAAATGGATTCAATATTATTTTACCTTCATCAATCTACACACAATGCCCCATGACAAAGTGAAAACAGGTTTAGACATTTTTGAAAATGTATTACAAATTAAAACAGAAATACCTTATTTACATAAATATTCAGACCCTTTGCTATGAGACTCAAAATTGAGCTCAGGTGCTTCCTGTTTCCATTGATCATCCTTGAGATATTTCTACAACTTGATTGGAGTCCACCTGTGGTAAATTCAATTGATTAGACATGATTTGGAAAGGCACACACCTGTCTATATAAGGTCCCACAGTTGACAGTGCATGTCAGAGCAAAAACCAAGCCATGAGGTCGAAGGAATTGTCCGTAGAGCTCCGAGACAGGATTGTTTCGAGGCACAGATCTGGGGAAGGGTACCAAAATATTTCTGCAGCATTGAAGGTCCTCAAGAACACAGTGGCCTCCATCATTATTAAATGGAAGAAGTTTGGAACCACCAAGACTCTTCCTAGAGCTGGCCGCCCGGCCAAACTGAGCAATCGGGGGAGAAGGGCCTTGGTCAGGGAGGTGACCAAGAACCCGATGGTCACTCTGACAGAACTTTAGAGTTCCTCTGTGGAGATGGGAGAACCTTCCAGAAGGACAACCATCTCTGCAGCACTCCACCAATCAGGCCTTTATGGTAGTCTGATGAGGGACGTTATTGACTGGATGATTATAGCTGTTTGTTTTTACATGTGCTACTGCTCCCTTTTGTCAGGATATACGAGAATGGAAGACATGTTAGCGACTCAACTCAAAGTAACTCAGGCATTGTTAAAAACATAACACCTGCCAAGATCCTTTCTTCCCGTGAGAACAGACAAAGTGCTTAACTGATTCATTGTATTTTCAGACTCAACATAGAATACAGCTGGTGCCAAACAGTACGCCCTCATGGACGGTGGGATATCTACTTCAACATAGAATACAGCTGGGTCCTATCTGGTGCCAAACAGTACATCCTCATCGACGGTGGGATATCTACTTCAGCATAGAATACAGCTGGGTCCTATCTGGTGCCAAACAGTACATCCTCATCGACGGTGGGATATCTACTTCAGCATAGAATACAGCTGGTGCCAAACAGTATGCCCTCATGGACGGTGGGATATCTACTTCAGCATAGAATACAGCTGGTGCCAAACAGTACGCCCTCATGGACGGTGGGATATCTACTTCAACATAGAATACAGCTGGGTCCTATCTGGTGCCAAACAGTACGCCCTCATGGACGGTGGGATATCTACTTCAACATAGAATACAGCTGGTGCCAAACAGTACGCCCTCATGGACGGTGGGATATCTACTTCAACATAGAATACAGCTGGGTCCTATCTGGTGCCAAACAGTACGCCCTCATGGACGGTGGGATATCTACTTCAACATAGAATACAGCTGGTGCCAAACAGTACGCCCTCATCGACGGTGGGATATCTACTTCAACATAGAATACAGCTGGGTCCTATCTGGTGCCAAACAGTACGCCCTCATGGACGGTGGGATATCTACTTCAGCATAGAATACAGCTAGTGCCAAACAGTACGCCCTCATCGACGGTGGGATATCTACTTCAGCATAGAATACAGCTGGTGCCAAACAGTACGCCCTCATGGACGGTGGGATATCTACTTCAACATAGAATACAGCTGGTGCCAAACAGTACGCCCTCATGGACGGTGGGATATCTACTTCAGCATAGAATACAGCTGGGTCCTATCTGGTGCCAAACAGTACGCCCTCATGGACGGTGGGATATCTACTTCAACATAGAATACAGCTGGGTCCTATCTGGTGCCAAACAGTACGCCCTCATGGACGGTGGGATATCTACTTCAGCATAGAATACAGCTGGTGCCAAACAGTACGCCCTCATGGACGGTGGGATATCTACTTCAACATAGAATACAGCTGGGTCCTATCTGGTGCCAAACAGTACGCCCTCATGGACGGTGGGATATCTACTTCAACATAGAATACAGCTGGTGCCAAACAGTACGCCCTCATCGACGGTGGGATATCTACTTCAACATAGAATACAGCTGGGTCCTATCTGGTGCCAAACAGTACGCCCTCATGGACGGTGGGATATCTACTTCAGCATAGAATACAGCTAGTGCCAAACAGTACGCCCTCATCGACGGTGGGATATCTACTTCAGCATAGAATACAGCTGGTGCCAAACAGTACGCCCTCATGGACGGTGGGATATCTACTTCAACATAGAATACAGCTGGTGCCAAACAGTACGCCCTCATGGACGGTGGGATATCTACTTCAGCATAGAATACAGCTGGGTCCTATCTGGTGCCAAACAGTACGCCCTCATGGACGGTGGGATATCTACTTCAACATAGAATACAGCTGGGTCCTATCTGGTGCCAAACAGTACGCCCTCATGGACGGTGGGATATCTACTTCAGCATAGAATACAGCTGGTGCCAAACAGTACGCCCTCATGGACGGTGGGATATCTACTTCAACATAGAATACAGCTGGGTCCTATCTGGTGCCAAACAGTACGCCCTCATGGACGGTGGGATATCTACTTCAACATAGAATACAGCTGGGTCCTATCTGGTGCCAAACAGTACGCCCTCATGGACGGTGGGATATCTACTTCAGCATAGAATACAGCTGGTGCCAAACAGTACGCCCTCATGGACGGTGGGATATCTACTTCAACATAGAATACAGCTGGGTCCTATCTGGTGCCAAACAGTACGCCCTCATGGACGGTGGGATATCTACTTCAACATAGAATACAGCTGGGTCCTATCTGGTGCCAAACAGTACCCCCTCATCGACGGTGGGATATCTACTTCAGCTGAGCTATTCAGAATTAAAGCACATGAAATTAGCAAGGTATGTTTTTTAGTTTTTAAATGTAACCCTTATTTTACTCGGCAAGTGAGTTAAGAACAAATTCGTAATTTATTTATGTTGTTATTGCTGTATATATAAATATATATATAAATATATATATATATATGATAACTAGTGACATTTTATTGTCCAGCAGATTGTGTAACAGCTCGGGAGATCCCAACAAGAGATGACCGGTCTCTGAATGCCTCTAAAGAACGAAGATGGTTGTTTGAAGCGCTGTACCGTACTGTGTGCTATGAATGTGCATGAGTTGTAGACATTGATTAGTATTACTAATGAATAAAACATTAAAAACAGTATTTCCAAGACGTCTTCATTTTTGTCTCACGACATAGTGATGGCTTGGTATGAACATTCATTAGATGTTGCAGGGAGGAGAAAAGTGACAACATGAAAAGTGTTGGTCCCATGTTTCATGAGCTGAAATTAAAAACCACAGGAATGTTCCATACGTACGAAAAGCTCATTTCTCACTATTAGTGAGCATTTCTCCTTTTTACAGGATGATCCACCTGATAGGTGTGGCTGATTACACAGCGGCACTTGCCACAGATGTTTTGAGGGAGCGTGCAATTGGCATTTCTGATCTCAGTAATGTCCACCAGAGCTGTTGTCAGAGAAAGTCATGTTAATTTCTCTACTATAAACCACCTCAAGTCGTTTTAGAGAATTTGGCAGTAAGTCCAACTTGGCCTCAGAAGCACAGACCACGTGTAACCACGCCAACCCAGGACCTACACATCCAGTTTCTTCATCTGCAGGATAATCGGCTCTGGTGGAAGGGGGGGGGGGGGGGTTGTCTGTTATAAAGCCCCCTGTGGGGGGGGGAAACCTCATTCTGATTGGCTGAGCCTGGCTCCGAAGTGAGTGGGCCTATGTCCACCCATAGCTGCACCCCTGCCCAGTCATTAGAAATCTATAGATTAGGGTCTAATTTATTTATTTCAATTGACTGATTTCCTTGTATGAACTGAATACATAAAGGACTCCCTCTGCTGGCCACACACTAAGGAGCATGGTAAAGGACCCTCTCTGCTGACCACACACTAAGGAGCATGGTAAAGGACTCTCTCTGCTGACCACACACTAAGGAGCATGGTAAAGGACTCTCTCTGCTGACCACACACTAAGGAGCATGGTAAAGGACTCTCTCTGCTGACCACACACTAAGGAGCATGGTAAAGGACTCTCTCTGCTGACCACACACTAAGGAGCATGGTAAAGGACTCTCTCTGCTGACCACACACTAAGGAGCATGGTAAAGGACTCTCTCTGCTGACCACACACTAAGGAGCATGGTAAAGGACTCTCTCTGCTGACCACACACTAAGGAGCATGGTAAAGGACTCTCTCTGCTGACCACACACTAAGGAGCATGGTAAAGGACTCTCTCTGCTGACCACACACTAAGGAGCATGGTAAAGGACTCTCTCTGCTGACCACACACTAAGGAGCATGGTAAAGGACTCTCTCTGCTGACCACACACTAAGGAGCATGGTAAAGGACTCTCTCTGCTGACCACACACTAAGGAGCATGGTAAAGGACTCTCTCTGCTGACCACACACTAAGGAGCATGGTAAAGGACCCTCTCTGCTGACCACACACTAAGGAGCATGGTAAAGGACTCTCTCTGCTGACCACACACTAAGGAGCATGGTAAAGGACACTCTCTGCTGACCACACACTAAGGAGCATGGTAAAGGACTCTCTCTGCTGACCACACACTAAGGAGCATGGTAAAGGACTCTCTCTGCTGACCACACACTAAGGAGCATGGTAAAGGACCCTCTCTGCTGACCACACACTAAGGAGCATGGTAAAGGACTCTCTCTGCTGACCACACACTAAGGAGCATGGTAAAGGACTCTCTCTGCTGACCACACACTAAGGAGCATGGTAAAGGACTCTCTCTGCTGACCACACACTAAGGAGCATGGTAAAGGACTCTCTCTGCTGACCACACACTAAGGAGCATGGTAAAGGACTCTCTCTGCTGACCACACACTAAGGAGCATGGTAAAGGACTCTCTCTGCTGACCACACACTAAGGAGCATGGTAAAGGACTCTCTCTGCTGACCACACACTAAGGAGCATGGTAAAGGACTCTCTCTGCTGACCACACACTAAGGAGCATGGTAAAGGACTCTCTCTGCTGACCACACACTAAGGAGCATGGTAAAGGACTCTCTCTGCTGACCACACACTAAGGAGCATGGTAAAGGACCCTCTCTGCTGACCACACACTAAGGAGCATGGTAAAGGACTCTCTCTGCTGACCACACACTAAGGAGCATGGTAAAGGACTCTCTCTGCTGGTAAAGAATAGAAGACAAGGGATATAACTTAAACAAGCGTATTTTTAATGGAGCTGCAAAACTGTTTGAATTTCCTTGAGAACGTTCTCTTACATACAGGGGCAGCAGGTAGCCTAGCGGTTAAGAGCGTTGGGCCAGTAACCGAAATGGTCGCTGGTTCAAATCTCCGAATTGACTAGGTGAAGAAAAAAAATAAAAATCAGTCAATGTGCCATTGAGCAAGGCACTTAACCCTCATTGCTCCTGTAAGTCACTCTGGGTACGAGCGTCTGCTAAATGAAAACACAACGTCACAGAAACACAACGTCACAGATGCTCCCAACCCAAACATGCAGACATTTTTTTATTTTTACCCCCCCCCAAAAAAAGGACAATAAATGAAAATGTAAAACAATCGTTAAGCAGACATCCTAACAAGATCTGGTTGGTGGGGAAATTCAAACCTTTCTGCTTCGCCTCGTCGTGGGAGGAGCCAGAATACCAAACGTTTAATTTAATTGGGTGGGTGAGGTTCCAGCCGTCTTCCATATAAGGCACAAGACTAAATAAACCCCATCGCCTTGTTTACAAATGTCAAAATGACCAAATACGGCACCTTGACAATATAACCCACTAGTGTACAAAATGTTAATCCTACATTTTTTTTAAATCTTTTTTATTTTATTCCCCCCCCACCAATGGTGAGGGGACCAGGCGGCCTCAGCCAATGGAAAGATTAAAAAGTTGACTGACTTTCACTCTCATTTTGCAAATAAACAGGAAACATGATTTATCTTTTTATCAGAAACAAACTGATCTTTAGAAAGCTAAGAACATAGAGAATGTGTGGGGGGGGGACCAGACAAGTGAAGGGGGGGGGGGGGAAGAGAGAGAGAGAGAGAGAGAGAGAGAGAGAGAGAGAGAGAGAGAGAGAGAGAGAGGGGAGGAGGAGAGAGAGAGAGAGAGAGAGAGAGAGAGAGAGCAGGGGAGGAGAGAGAGAGAGAGAGAGAGAGAGAGAGAGAGAGAGAGAGAGAGAGAGAGAGAGAGAGAGCAGGGGAGGAGAGAGAGAGAGAGAGAGAGAGAGAGAGAGAGAGAGAGAGAGAGAGAGAGAGGCAGGTGTTATGACAACAGAGAGGGGATGAGTGTTAGAGAGTTTGCTATTAGAGATATAGAGGTCAGTGTGTGAGAGGGAGGGACAAGAGGGCCGTTCTAACTGCAGCACTTGCTCTTCCATCCTGTGACTCCACTCCCACCGCTGATGTCCACATTCTCACTGTTGGGCTCTTTGACGGGCGTCTGCAACACCACACACACACACACACACACACGTTACACACACATTATACACACATTATACACACACACACGTTACACACACATTATACACACACCCACGTTACACACACATTATACATACAAAACATTACTTACACCACCATCATCACATATACATTACCAGTCAAAGGTTTGGACACACCTACTGATTCATTTGGACTATTTTCTTACATTGTTGAATAATAGTGAAGACATCAAAACTATGAAATAACACTTATGGAATCATGTAGTAACCAAACAAAAAGTGTTAAACAAATCCCCCCCAAAAATATTTGAGATTGTTGAAAGTAGCCACCCTTTGCCTTGACAACGTCGCACACTCTTGGCATTCTCTCAACCAGCTTCATGAGGAATGCTTTTCCAACAGTCTTGAAGGAGTTCCCACATGTGCTGAGCACTTGTTGGCTGCTTTTCCTTCACTCTGTGGTCCAACTCATCCCAAACCATCCAAATTGAGTCGATGTTGGGTGATTGTGAAGGGTAGGTCATCTGATCCATCACTCTTCTTCTTGGTCAAATAGCCCCTTACACATTCTGGAGGTGTGTTGGGTCATTGTCCTGTTGAAAAACAAATGACAGTCCCACTAAGCCCAAACCAGGTGTGATGGCGTATCGCTGCAGAATGCTGTGGTCGCCATGCTGGTTAACTGTGCCTTGAATTCTAAATATATCACTGACAGGGTCACCAGCAAAGCACCATCACACCTCCTCCTCCATGCTTCACGGTGGGAACCACACATGCGGAGATCATCCTTTTACCTATGCTGCGTCTCACAAACACGGCGGTTGGAACGAAAAATAACAAATTTGGACTCATCAGACCAAAGGACAGATTTCCACCGGTCTAATGTCCAATGCTCGTGTTTCTTGGCCCAAGCAAGTCGTCTCTTCTTATTGGTGTCCTTTAGTAGTGGTTTCAATGGAGCAATTTGACCATGAAGGCCTGATTCATGCAGTCTCTTTGAACTTGAACTTTGTGAAGCATTTATTTGGGCTGCAAATCCACAAATTAACTTTTAACAAGGAGCACCTATTCCAGGTGACTACCTCATGAAGCTGGTTGAGAGAATGCCAAGAGTGTGCAAAGCTGTCATCAAAGCAAAGGGTGGCTACTTTGAAGAATCTAAAATATATTTTGATTTGTTTTAATACTTTTTTTGGTTACTACATGATTCCATATGTGTTATTTCATCGTTTTGATGTCTTCACTATTATTCTACAATGTAGAAAATAGTAGAAATAAAGAAAAACCCGGGAATGAGTAGGTGTGTCCAAACTTTTGACTGGAAGGTGTACACACACACACACACACACACACACACACACACACACACACACACACACGTGCTGCAGATACACACACCACCAACCTTTCTGAGGATGTCTTCTGCTAGCGTGAGGAAAGCCTTCTCAATGCTGACGTTGGCCTTGGCACTCGTCTCAAAAAACCTAATACCATGTTCCCTGGCAATCTGAGAGAGAGAGAGAGAGAGAGGACGACAGGACTGTTTTATTTACTATAACTGGAAACAAACATGTGCTGCATGTTGCAGTAGACCTTCAGAATAATAGAATAATGCAAAACATATTTCTTAGCCGATCCAGCGAAGCAAACGATGCCAGCCCACTGAATGAATGACAAATGGACGGAATGGCCGATAAATGTGCAAGTTTGCTTCACAATCGCATTTAAAACGAGGCCTAACTGAATGATGAGGTTGTAGAACAATGTAGAGCAACAGGGTGATGAGGTTGATATAATGTAGAACAACAGGGTGATGAGGTTGATATAATGTAGAACAACAGGGTGATGAGGTTGATATAATGTAGAACAGCAGGGTGATGAGGTTGATATAATGTAGAACAGCAGGGTGATGAGGTTGATATAATGTAGAACAGCAGGGTGATGAGGTTGATATAATGTAGAACAGCAGGGTGATGAGGTTGATATAATGTAGAACAACAGGGTGATGAGGTTGATATAATGTAGAACAACAGGGTGATGAGGTTGATATAATGTAGAGCAACAGGGTGATGAGGTTGATATAATGTAGAGCAACAGGGTGATGAGGTTGATATAATGTAGAGCAACAGGGTGATGAGGTTGATATAATGTAGAGCAACAGGGTGATGAGGTTGATATAATGTAGAGCAACAGGGTGATGAGGTTGATATAATGTAGAGCAACAGGGTGATGAGGTTGATATAATGTAGAACAACAGGGTGATGAGGTTGATATAATGTAGAACAACAGGGTGATGAGGTTGATATAATGTAGAACAACAGGGTGATGAGGTTGATATAATGTAGAACAACAGGGTGATGAGGTTGATATAATGTAGAACAACAGGGTGATGAGGTTGATATAATATAGAACAACAGGGTGATGAGGTTGATATAATATAGAACAACAGGGTGATGAGGTTGATATAATGTAATAATCAAAACTACACACCCAGCCAATCAAAACTACACACCCAGCCAATCAAAACTACACACCCAGCCAATCAAAACTGCACCGAAACCAATTTCACACATAAAGAGTTAGCCTATAGTTAGTTAGCCTATAGACAAGATTAAAAATGGACAATAATCTGATGAGTGACAATATTGTCAGTTGTCAAATTGTACACGAAGAGATGGGTGCATCTGAATAATTGACAGATGCAGAGAAAGGAGCATCGCTTTATCGAATCCTCCTTCAAAGTCACATGCAGATAAACCATTGTGATTTCTATATAGAATCTGAAAGAGCATA
This sequence comes from Salmo salar, assembly GCF_965601325.2. Lineage (NCBI taxonomy): Eukaryota > Metazoa > Chordata > Actinopteri > Salmoniformes > Salmonidae > Salmo > Salmo salar. The sequence continues at coordinate 98,868,529 of NC_138296.1, read as the reverse complement.
TTCTGCCTTTTCTATGACACTTACCTTCGTGAAAAAACTCATAATTCAATAGGTGCAGCTCTATTTCCAAATGTCACTTTTCCCAAGAATATCCCTGCATTCAGCACATTGCCACTCCCGCAGCAGCATTGCATTGGCTACTAAGCAAACATTTGTAACATAATAGACGTAAAATATGCTATTTCTATATGCAATTCATTCTTTACAGTTGTTCATGCAATGGTGCTTTTGTTTAGGATTTCAGCAAAACATTTCACCAAACTGGACGGTTATAATATAATATTTTTCATTTCTACTTTGTCAAACGAAAGTAGTTCCCTGAATTCCTATCGGATCTTGTAGTCATAGCAGATAATATTCTAATTTTTGGTGACTTTAACATTCACATGGAAAAGTCCACAGACCCACTCCAAAAGGCTTTTGGAGCAATCATCGACTCAGTGGGTTTTGTCCAACATGTCTCTGGACCTACTCACTGCCACAGTCATACTCTGGACCTAGTTTTGTCCCGTGGAATAAATGTTGTGGATCTTAATGTTTTTCCTCATTATGCTGGATTATCGGACCACGATTTTATTACGTTCGCAATCGCAACAAATAATCTGCTCAGACCCCAACCAAGGAGCATTAAAAGTCGTGCTATAAATTCTCTGACAACCCAAAGATTCCTAGATGCCCTTCCAGACTCCCTCTACTATCCCAAGGACGTCAGAGTACCAAAATCAGTTAACCACCTAACCGAGGAACTCAATTTAACCTTGCGTAACACCCTAGATGCCTTCGCAACCCTATAAACATTAGTCATAAGAAACTAGCTCCCTGGTATACAGAAAATACCCGAGCCCTGAAGCAAGCTTCCAGAAAATTGGAACAGAAATAGTGCTACGCCAAACTGGAAGTCCTCCGATTAGCTTGGAAAGACAGTACCGTGCAGAATCGAAGAGCCCTCACTGCTGCTCGATCATCCTATTTTTTCAAATGAATTGAGGAAAATAAGAACGATCCAAAATGTATTTTTGATACTGTCGCAAAGCTGACTAAAAAGCAGCAGCAGCATTCCCCAAGAGAGGATGGCTTTAACTTCAGCAGAGATAAATTCCTAAACTTCTTTGACGAAAAGATAATGATCACTAGAAAGCAAATTACGGACTCCTCTTTAAATCTGCGTATTTCTCCAAAGCTCCGTTGTCCTGAGTCTGCACAACACGGCCAGGACCTAGGATCAAGGGAGACACTAAAGTATTTTTAATACTATATCTCTTGACACACTGATGAAAATAATCATGGCCTCTAAACCTTCAAGCTGCATACTGGACCCTATTTCAACTAAACTACTGAAAGAGCTGCTTCCTGTGCTTGGCCCTCCTATGTTGAACATAATAAAACGGCTCTCTATCCACCGGATGTGTACCAAGCTCACTAAAAGTGGCAGTAATAAAGCCTCTCTTGAAAAAGCCAAACCTTGACCCAGAAAATATTTAAACTACTGGCCTATATCAAATCTTCCATTCCTAACAACATTTTTAGAAAAAGCTGTTGTGCAGCAACTCACTGCCTTCCTGAAGACAAACAATGTATACGAAACGCTTCAGTCTGGTTTTAGACCCCATCACAGCACTGAGACTGCACTTGTGAAGGTGGTAAATGACCTTTTAATGACGTCAGACCGAGGCTCTGCATCTGTCCTCGTGCTCCTAGATCTTAGTGCCGCTTTTGATACCATCGATCACCACATTCTTTTGGAGAGATTGGAAACCCAAATTGGTCTACATGGACAAGTTCTGGCCTGGTTTAGATCTTATCTGTCGGAAAGATATCAGTTTGTCTCTGTGAATGGTTTGTCCTCTGACAAATCAACTGTAAATTTTGGTGTTCCTCAGGGCTCAGTTTTAGGACCACTATTGTTTTCACTATATATTTTACCTCTTTGTGATGTCATTCGGAAACATAATGTTAACTTTCACTGCTATGCCGACGACACACAGCTGTACATAGTGTGAAGGTAGTAGGCCTTCCCTGTGGCTCAGTTGGTAGAGCATGGTGTTTGCAACGCCAGCATGGTGTGTGCAACGCCAGGGTTGTGGGTTCGATTCCCACGGGGGGCCAGGAAACAAAAAAAAAAATGCATGAAATGAAATGTATGGATTCACTACTGTAAGTCGCTCTGGATAAGAGCGTCTGCTAAATGACTAAAATGTAAATTTCGATGAAACATGGTGAAGCCCCAAAATTGCCCTCGCTAGAAGCCTGTGTTTCAGACATAAGGAAGTGGATGGCTGCAAATGTTCTACTTTTAAACTCGGACAAAACAGAGATGCTTGTTCTAGGTCCAAAGAAACAAAGAGATTTGCTGTTGGACCTGACTTTTAATCTTGATGGTTGTACAGTCGTCTCAAATAAAACTGTGAAGGACCTCGGCGTTACTCTGGACCCTGATCTCTCTTTTGACGGACATATCAAGACTGTTTCAAGGACAGCTTTTTTCCCCATCTACGTAACATTGCAAAAATCTGAAACTTTCTGTCCAAAAATAATGCAGAAAAATGCATACATGCTTTTGTCACTTCTAGGTTAGACTACTGCAATGCTCTACTTTCCGGCTACCCGGATAAAGCGCTAAAACGTCAGTTAGTGCTAAATACGGCTGCTAGAATCTTGACTAGAACCAAAAAATGTGATCATATTACTCCAGTGCTAGCCTCCCTACACTGGCTTCCCGTTTAGGCAAGGGCTGATTTCAAGGTTTTACTGCTAACCTACAAAGCATTACATGGGCTTGCTCCTACCTATCTTTCCAGTTTGGACGGACATACCTACATGTACGCTACGTTCACAAGACGCAGGCCTCCTTACTGTCCCTAGAATTTCTAAGCAAACAGCTGGAGGCAGGGCTTTCTCCTATAGAGCTCCATTTTTATGGAATAGTCTGCCTACCCATGTGAGAGATGCAGACTCAGTCTCAACCTTTAAGTCTTCACTGAAGACTTATCTCTTCAGTAGGTCCTATGATTAAGTGTAGTCTGGCCCAGGACTGTGAATGTGAACGGAAAGGCTCTGGAGCAACGAACCGCCCTTGCTGTCTCTGCCTGGCCGGTTCCCCTCTCTCCACTGGGATTCTTTGCCTCTAACCCTTTTACAGGGGCTGAGTCACTGGCTTACTGGTGATCTTCCATGCCGTCCCTAGAAGGGGTGAGTCACTTGAGTGGGTTGAGTCACTGACGTGGTCTTCCTGTCTGGGTTGCCCCCCTGGGTTTGTGCCGTGGCGGAGATCTTTATGGGCTATACTCGGCTTTGTCTCAGGATAGTAAGTTGGTGGTTGAAGATATCCCTCTAGTGGTGTGGGGGGCTGTGTTTTTGCAAAGTGGATGGGGTTATATCCTGTCTGTTTGGCCCTGTCCGGGGGTATCATCGGATGGGGCCACAGTGTCTCCTGACCCCTGTCTCAGCCTCCAGTATTTATGCTGCAGTAGTTTATGTGTCGGGGGGCTAGGGTCAGTCTGTTATATCTGGAGTATTTCTCCTGTCTTATCTGGTGTCCTGTGTGAATTTAAGACGGCTCTCTCTAATTCTCTCTCTCCCTCTCTCTCGGAGGACCTGAGCCCTAGGACCATGCCTCAGGACTACCTGGCCTGATGACTCCTTGCTGTCCCCAGTCCACCTGGTCGTGCTGCTGCTCCAGTTTCAACTGTTCTGCCTGCGGCTAGGAAACCCTGACCTGTTCACCGGACGTGCTAACTTGTCCCAGACCTGCTGTTTTCAACTCTCTGGAGACAGCACGAGTGGTAGAGATACTCTGAATGATCGGCTATGAAAAGCCAAGTGATATTTACTCCTGAGGTGCTGACCTGTTGCACCCTCGACAACCATTGTGATTATTATTTGACCCTGCTGGTCATTTATGAACATCTTGGCCATGTGCTGTTATAATCTCCACCCGGCACAGCCAGAAGAGGACTGGCCACCCCTCATAGCCTGGTTCCTCTCTACCCAGTACAGCCAGAAGAGGACTGGCCACCCCTCATAGCCTGGTTCCTCTCTAGGTTTCTTCCTAGGTTGTGGCCTTTCTAGGGAGTTTTTCCTAGCCACCGTGCTTCTACACCTGCATTGCTTGCTGTTTAGGGGTTTTAGGCTGGGTTTCTGTACAGCACTTTGTGACATCAGCTGATGTAAGAAGGGCTATATAAATACATTTGTTTAGATAGAATTATACAAAACATATAATTGACTATCTAAACAAATGACTATTGTGGTTATTTTGTTTAAATATACTGCTCAAAAAAATAAAGGGAACACTTAAACAACACATCCTAGATCTGAATGAAAGAAATAATCTTATTAAATACTTTTTTCTTTACATAGTTGAATGTGCTGACAACAAAATCACACAAAAATAATCAATGGAAATTCAATTTACCAACCCATAGAGGTCTGGATTTGGAGTCACACTCAAAATTAAAGTGGAAAACCACACTACAGGCTGATCCAACTTTGATGTAATGTCCTTAAAACAAGTCAAAATGAGGCTCAGTAGTGTGTGTGGCCTCCACGTGCCTGTATGACCTCCCTACAACGCCTGAGCATGCTCCTGATGAGGTGGCGGATGGTCTCCTGAGGGATCTCCTCCCAGACCTGGACTAAAGCATCCGCCAACTCCTGGACAGTCTGTGGTGCAACGTGGCGTTGGTGGATGGAGCGAGACATGATGTCCCAGATGTGCTCAATTGGATTCAGGTCTGGGGAACGGGCGGGCCAGTCCATAGCATCAATGCCTTCCTCTTGCAGGAACTGCTGACACACTCCAGCCACATGAGGTCTAGCATTGTCTTGCATTAGGAGGAACCCAGGGCCAACCGCACCAGCATATGGTCTCACAAGGGGTCTGAGGATCTCATCTCGGTACCAATTGGCAGTCAGGCTACCTCTGGCGGGCACATGGAGGGCTGTGCGGCCCCCCAAAGAAATGCCACCCCACACCATGACTGACCCACTGCCAAACCGGTCATGCTGGAGGATGTTGCAGGCAGAACGTTCTCCACGGCGTCTCCAGACTCTGTCACGTCTGTCACGTACTCAGTGTGAACCTGCTTTCATCTGTGAAGAGCACAGGGCGCCAGTGCCGAATTTGCCAATCTTGGTGTTCTCTGGCAAATGCCAAACATCCTGCACGGTGTTGGGCTGTAAGCACAACCCCCACCTGTGGACATCGGGCCCTCATACCACCTTCATGGAGTCTGTTTCTGACCGTTTGAGCAGACACATGCACATTTGTAGCCTGCTGGAGGTCATTTTGCAGGGCTCTGGCAGTGCTTCTCCTGCTCCTCCTTGCACAAAGGCGGAGGTAGCGGTCCTGCTGCTGGGTTGTTGCCCTCCTACGGCCTCCTCCACGTCTCCTGATGTACTGGCCTGTCTCCTGGTAGCGCCTCCATGCTCTGGACACTACGCTGACAGACACAGCAAACCTTCTTGCCACAGCTCGCATTGATGTGCCATCCTGGATGAGCTGCACTACCTGAGCCACTTGTGTGGGTTGTAGACTCCGTCTCATGCTACCACTAGAGTGAAAGCACCGCCAGCATTCAAAAGTGACCAAAACATCAGCCAGGAAGCATAAGAACTGAGAAGTGGTCTGTGGTCTCCACCTGCAGAACCACTCCTTTATTGAGGGTGTCTTGCTAATTGCCTATAATTTCCACCTGTTGTCTATTCCATTTGCACAACAGCATGTGAAATTTATTGTCAATCAGTGTTGCTTCCTAAGTGGACAGTTTGATTTCACAGAAGTGTGATTGACTTGGAGTTACATTGTGTTGTTTAAGTGTTCCCTTTATTTTTTTGAGCAGTGTATATATATTTCCATGAATATTTCTTCATGCAATGAATCCTAGATAATAGTTACAGCACCATTTATCATATACATATATAAAGCGTTGGAGCTTACGTTTGCTGCACATTGCAGGTTGACATGCATCAGACGCTGAAGGCCAGGCAGGCTGGCAGGCTGAAGGCCAGGCGTGTCTACTGGGAATACAACATGGAGGCTGTGGAAACGATCGTTTGTCTCACCTGCTCTCCCTTGGCTTTCGGTACCACCCTCTTGTCCTCCATGTCACACTTGTTGCCTAGCAGCATTCGCTCCACGTCCTCGTTGGCGTGCTGAAACACATATTACAGACAAACTTACCCCAACACATCACATCGCACACTGACCACAACGCGTCAGTCTGTACTAAAACTGTAAATTACTATTGTAGCTGGAAACAGCAGATTTTACATGGAATATCTACAGAGGCCCATTATCAGCAACCATCACTCCTGTGTTCCAATGGCACGTTGTGTTAGCTAATCCAAGTTTATCATTTTAAAAGGCTAATTGATCATTAGAAAACCCTTTTGCAAGTATGTTAGCACAGCTGAAAACTGTTGTTCTGATTAAAGAAGCAATAAAACTGGCCGCCTTTAGACTAGTTGAGTATCTGGAGCATCAGCATTTGTCGGTTTGATTAGAGGCTCAAAATGGCCAGAAACAAAAGAACTTTCACCTGAAACTCATCAGTCTATTCTTGTTCTGAGAAATGAAAGCTATTCCATGCGAGAAGTTGCCAAGAAACTGAAGATCTCGTACAACGCTGTGTACTACTCCCTTCACAGAACAGCGCAAACTGGCTCTAACCAGAATAGAAAGAGGAATGGGAGGCCACGGTGCACAACTGAGCAAGAGGACAAGTACATTAGAGCGGGTAGTTTGAGAAACAGACGCCTCACAAGTCCTCTACTGACAGCTTCATTAAATAGAACCCGCAAAGCACCAGTCTCAACGTCAACAGTGAAGAGGCGACTCCGGGATGCTGCCCTTCTAGGCAGAGTTCCTCTGTCCAGTGTCTGTGTTCTCCTGCCCATCTTAAATCTTTTCTTTTTATTGGCCAGTCTGAGATATGGCTTTTTCTTTGCAACTCTGCCTAGAAGACCAGCATCCCAGAGTCACCTCTTGACTGTTGACGTTAAGACTGGTGTTTTGTGGGTACTATTTAATGACATGCAACCATGTTGATAACAGTGCTATTTTCACTTAGCTTCTTAATATAAATGACACTATTAGTTTGTGTTTCTTACATCAGCAAACAGCTAGTTTGTCTTTTCTTAGCAAGTCGCCCTAAATATGGTGAGATGCTAATTGTTAGCCGCTAATGCTAATAAATGCACTGAATAAGAGCAAACGTAGCTAGCTAATTCAGCCTGATAATACCAGTGATGGTGTAGACCTAAATAAGCATGTTGTTTGTGCAACAGTATCTACTAAATCAAAGGGGAATATGCAATGCAAGAATATGTTAGCTACATGAAGTAGCTAAGAGAAAACATGCAATGTAGTCAACGTTTACAGAGTCCCCTAGGAAAGACTTAAACACTTTGTGACATGGTAGGAACTAATTACTCCTCGCTGGCATTTTAATCCGTTATCATCTCAAACACTGTATTCAAAGTGCCCACTAATATATTCGTACTATAGAATAGTCATTCTATTTCCATGATTCCAACAGTTTGGTTTTAATTCGGAAGTGAAAACGCAATTGCAACATTTGGTTAAAAAGAAATCCTAGATTATTTGCCCATATCGTGGCAGTGTGGAAATTCTCTTCATTGAGCAGTGGTGTAAAGTACTTAAGTAGTACCTGAAAGTATTTTTACTATCTGTACTTTACTATTTTTATTTTTGACAACTTACTTTTACTTTACTACATTCCTAAAGAAAATACTGTACTTTTTACTCCATACATTTCCCCTGACACCTAAAAGTACTCGTTACATTTTCAATGCTTAGCAGGACAGGAAAATGGTCCAATTCACACACTTATCAAGACAACATCCCTGTTCATCTCAAGACAACATCCCTGTTCACACACACACACACACACACACACACACACACACACACACACACACACACACACACACACACACACACACACACACACACACACACACACACACACACACACACACACACACACACACACACACACACACACACACACACACACACACATATATATACACACACTTTAAGTCAGAGGTTTACGTCCACTTAGGTTGGAGAAACTAAAACTTGTATTTCAAACATTCCACACATTTCTTGTTAACAAACTTTACTTTTGGTAAGTCGGTCAGGACATCTACTTGGTCCATGACAAGACATTTTTCCAACAATTGTTTACAGACAGATTATTTCATTTATAATTCACTGTATCAGAATTCCAGTGGGTCAGAAGTTAACATACACTAAATTGACTCCGCCTTTAAACAGCTTGGAAAATTCCAGAAAATGATGTCATGGCTTTAGAAGCTTCTGATAGGCTAATTGACATCATTTGAGTCAATTGGAGGTGTACCTGTGGATGTATTTCAAGGCCTACCTTCAAACTCAGTGCCTCTTTGCTTGACATCATGTGAAAATCAAAAGAAATCAGCCAAGACCTCAGAAAAATAATTGTAGACCTCCACAAGACTGGTTCATCCTTGGGAGCAATTTCCAAACGCCTGAAGGTACCATGTTCATCTGTACAAACAATAGTACGCAAGTATAAACACCATGGGACTACGCAGCCGTCATACCGCTCAAGAAGGAGAGGCGTTCTGTCTCCTAGAGATGAACATACTTTGGTGCGAAAAGTGCAAATCAATCCCAGAACAACAGCAAAGGACCTTGTGAAGATGCTGGAGGAAACGGGTACAAAAGTATCTACATCCACAGTAAAATGAGTCCTATGTCAACATAACCTGAAAGGCCGCTCAGCAAGGAAGAAGCCACTGCTCCAAAACTGCCACAAAGACAGACTACGGTTTGCAACTGCACATCGGGACAAAGATTGTACTTTTTGGAGAAATGTCCTCTGGTCTGATTAAATAAAAATAGAACTGTTTGGTCATAATGACCATCGTTATGATTGGAGGAAAAAGGGGGAGGCTTGGAAGCTGAAGAACACCATCCCAACCGTGAAGCACGGGGGTGGCAGCATCATGTTGTGGGGGTGCTTTGCTGCAGGAGGGACTGGTGCACTTCACAAAATAGATGGCATCGTGAGGGAGGAACATTATGTGGATATATTGAAGCAACATCTCAAGACATCAGTCAGGAAGTTAAAGCGTGGTCGCAAATGGGTCTTCCAAATGGACAATGACCCCAAGCATACTTCCAAAGTTGTGGCAAAATGGCTTAAGGACAACAAAGTCAAGGTATTGGAGTGGCCATCATAAAGCCCTGACCTCAATCCTATAGAAGATTTGTGGGCAGAACTGGAAAAGTGTGTGCGAGCAAGGAGGCCTACAAACCTGACTCAGTTACACCAGCTCTGTCAGGAGGAATGGGCCAAAATTCACCCAACTTATTGTGGGAAGCTTGTGGAAGGCTACCCGAAACGTTTGTCCCAAGTTAAACAATTTAAAGGCAATGCTACCAAACACTAATTGAGTGTATGTAAACTTCTGACCCACTGGGAATGTGATGAAAGAAATAAAAGCTGAAATAAATCATTCTCTCTACTATTATTCTGACATTTCACATTCTTAAAATAAAGTGGTGATCCTAACTGACCTAAAACAGGGAATTTTTACTAGGATTAAATGTCAGGAATTGTGAAAAACTGAATTTAAATGTATTTGGCTGAGGTGTATGTAAACTTCCGACTTCAAATGTATATCTATCGATCTATATGTGTGTGTATAATGTGTGTGTGTGTATAATGTGTGTGTATAATGTATGTGTGTGTGTGTGTGTGTATAATGTGTGTGTGTATAATGTGTGTGTATAATGTGTGTGTGTGTGTGTGTGTGTGTGTGTGTGTGTGTATAATGTGTGTGTGTGTGTGTATAATGTGTGTGTGTGTGTGTGTGTATAATGTGTGTGTGTGTGTGTATAATGTGTGTGTGTGTGTGTATAATGTGTGTGTGTGTGTGTGTGTGTAATGTGTGTGTGTGTAATGTGTGTGTGTGTGTGTGTAATGTGTGTGTGTAATGTGTGTGTGTGTAATGTGTGTGTGTGTGTGTGTAATGTGTGTGTAATGTGTGTGTGTAATGTGTGTGTGTGTGTGTGTGTAATGTGTGTAATGTGTGTGTGTGTGTGTGTGTGTAATGTGTGTAATGTGTGTAAGTGTGTGTAAGTGTGTGTGTGTACCTCGTCGATGTTGCGGAGCCACTTGCTGATGTTCTCGAAGCTCTTGGCGTTGGTGATGTCATAGACCAGCATGATGCCCATGGCGCCTCGATAGTAGGAAGTGGTGATGGTATGAAACCTCTCCTGGCCAGCTGTGTCCCTGTTAAACACATTATATATAAACCTCCCCTGTCCAGCTGTGTCCCTGTTAAACACATTATATATAAACCTCTCCTGACCAGCTGTGTCCCTGTTAAACACATTATATATAAACCTCTCCTGACCAGCTGTGTCCCTGTTAAACACATTATATATAAACCTCCCCTGTCCAGCTGTGTCCCTGTTAAACACATTATATATAAACCTCTCCTGGCCAGCTGTGTCCCTGTTAAACACATTATATATAAACCTCTCCTGACCAGCTGTGTCCCTGTTAAACACATTATATATAAACCTCTCCTGACCAGCTGTGTCCCTGTTAAACACATTATATATAAACCTCTCCTGACCAGCTGTCCCCCTGTTAAACACATTATATATAAACCTCTCCTGACCAGCTGTCCCCCTGTTAAACACATTATATATAAACCTCTCCTGACCAGCTGTCCCCCTGTTAAACACATTATATATAAACCTCTCCTGACCAGCTGTCCCTGTTAAACACATTATATATAACCTCTCCTGTCCAGCTGTCCCCCTGTTAAACACATTATATATAAACCTCCCCTGACCAGCTGTCCCCCTGTTAAACACATTATATATAACCTCTCCTGGCCAGCTGTGTCCCTGTTAAACACATTATATATGAACCTCTCCTGACCAGCTGTGTCCCTGTTAAACACATTATATATAAACCTCTCCTGACCAGCTGTCCCTGTTAAACACATTATATATAAACCTCTCCTGTCCAGCTGTGTCCCTGTTAAACACATTATATATAAACCTCTCCTGGCCAGCTGTCCCCCTGTTAAACACATTATATATAAACCTCTCCTGGCCAGCTGTCCCCCTGTTAAACACATTATATATAAACCTCTCCTGTCCAGCTGTCCCCCTGTTAAACACATTATATATAAACCTCTCCTGACCAGCTGTCCCCCTGTTAAACACTGAATGACAAGCGTCACGTCTGGAGGAAACCTGGCACCATCCCTACGGTGAAGCATGGTGGTGGCAGAATCATGCTGTGGGGATGTTTTTCAGCAGCAGGGACTGGGAGACTAGTCAGGATCGAGACAAAGATGAACGGAGCGAAGTACAGAGAGATCCTTGATGAAAACCTGCTCCAGAGCACTCGGGACCTCAGACTGGGGGGGAATCTTCACCTTCCAACAGGACAACGACCCCAAGCACACAGCCACGACAACGCAGGAGCGGCTTCGGTAAGTCTCTGAATGTCCTTGAGTGGCCCAGCCAGAGCCCGGACTTGAACCCGATCTCTGGAGAGACCTGAAAATAGCTGTGCAGCGACGCTCCCCATCCAACCTGACAGAGGTTGAGAGGATCTGCAGAGAAGAATGGGAGAAACTCCCCAAATACAGGTGTGCCAAGCTTGCAGCGTCATATATAAAAAGACTCGAAGCTGTAATCGCTACCAAAGGTTAAAGTACTGAGTAAAAGGTCTGAATACTTATGTAAATGTGATATTAAAATTTTTGATTTTGCCCTCAGAACAACCTCAATTCATCAGGGCATGGACTTATCAAGGTGTTGAAAGCGTTTAAACAGGGATGCTGACCCATGTTGACCCCAATGCATCCCACAGTTGTGTCAAGTTGGTTGGATGTCCTTTGGGTGGTGGACCATTCTTGAGCACGAAAAACCCAGCAGCGTTGCAGTTCCAGGCGCACAATCCTGTGCGCCTGGCACCTACTACCATACCCCATTCAAAGGCACCTAAATCTCACCTTGCCCATTCACCCTCTGAATGACACAAATACACAATCCATGTCTCAAGGTTTAAAAAGCCTTCTTTAACCCGTCTCCTCCCCTTCATCGACACTGATTGAAGTGGATTTTAACAAGTGACATCAATAAGGGATCATATCTTTCACCTGGATTCACCTGGTCAGTCTGTGTCATGGAAAGAGCAGATGTCCTTAATTTTTTACTCAGTGTAGCAGGTGGCGATGGCGTTGACCCGCGCCGATCCCTGTTAAACCTCCTCCACTCACCATATCTGTAGTTTGATCTTCTTTCCTTGGAGTTCAACAGTTTTGATCTTGAAGTCTATTCCTGGAAAACACACAGAAACGAAACACAACGCACGTTATAGACCCAACTCATCTCAGAAAGAAAAATGGAAATAATAGATCTGTCACTCAACGCAAACAAGTCTGATAAGCATTATCCATTCTATGTGCAATTTTTCTATGCTTCCCCAGAAGTTTCATTTTGGTTTTTTTTTTTTTACTTTCAGTTTTGTACATCAGGTGAAAATGTTTTACAATTTTAGAAACCAGGAAATGTAGTCTTTAATACAGGCATCCTTTAAAAGCAGGAATTTCAACAGTAGGGCTGTCCAACTCAAAACACAAAACATTGGCAGATGGAAAGTAGTCTTTTGAGCAAGCGCAAAATGTTTAAGTGTATTTTTCATATATAGACCTATGTGTTTTAATTCAAATCAATTATATGCACCGAGATTGTTTGACAAAATAATTCAGACCCAAATGACTCAAGGGAGGGAGCCAGAGACCTGCTACCGACCAGCCTCCTACCTCCTGAAGAGTGCCAGTAATAAGCTACGACCAGCCTCCTACCTTCTGAAGTTGCCAGTAATAAGCTACGACCAGCCTCCTACCTCCTGAAGAGTGCCAGTAATAAGCTACGACCAGCCTCCTACCTCCTGAAGAGTGCCAGTAATAAGCTACGACCAGCCTCCTACCTCCTGAAGAGTGCCAGTAATAAGCTACGACCAGCCTCCTACCTCCTGAAGTTGCCAGTGATAAGCTACGACCAGCCTCCTACCTCCTGAAGTTGCCAGTAATAAGCTACGACCAGCCTCCTACCTCCTGAAGAGTGCCAGTAATAAGCTACGACCAGCCTCCTACCTCCTGAAGAGTGCCAGTAATAAGCTACGACCAGCCTCCTACCTCCTGAAGAGTGCCAGTAATAAGCTATGACCAGCCTCCTACCTCCTGAAGAGTGCCAGTAATAAGCTACGACCTGCCTCCTACCTCCTGAAGTTGCCAGTAATAAGCTATGACCAGCCTCCTACCTCCTGAAGAGTGCCAGTAATAAGCTACGACCAGCCTCCTACCTCCTGAAGAGTGCCAGTGATAAGCTATGACCAGCCTCCTACCTCCTGAAGAGTGCCAGTAATAAGCTATGACCAGCCTCCTACCTCCTGAAGTTGCCAGTGATAAGCTACCGACCAGCCTCCTACCTCCTGAAGAGTGCCAGTAATAAGCTACGACCAGCCTCCTACCTCCTGAAGTTGCCAGTGATAAGCTATGACCAGCCTCCTACCTCCTGAAGAGTGCCAGTAATAAGCTACGACCAGCCTCCTACCTCCTGAAGAGTGCCAGTAATAAGCTACGACCAGCCTCCTACCTCCTGAAGAGTGCCAGTAATAAGCTACAACCAGCCTCCTACCTCCTGAAGTTGCCAGTGATAAGCTACAACCAGCCTCCTACCTCCTGAAGTTGCCAGTGATAAGCTATGACCAGCCTCCTACATCCTGAAGAGTGCCAGTAATAAGCTACGACCAGCCTCCTACCTCCTGAAGTTGCCAGTGATAAGCTACCGACCAGCCTCCTACCTCCTGAAGTTGCCAGTGATAAGCTACAACCAGGGGTCTGCAAACTGATTCTGTCAGTCTAACCATTTCTACTGATCTGCATGCCAGTTAGGGTTTTCATATGGATGTTTTCGTCGAACAGTTTCATTTCATTTATAATAACGTCTTCGTATCTCAAAAATCATTGTTATGTGGTTAATAAAATATTCTAAATGAGAATTAAACAAATATATAAAACTTCTATTGCCAACTCTGTAAAAACAGCCTACAATAAAGCAAACGAATAAAAACATTGCAGCCTGCAAGTCGAAAATATCCTGATGAAAATAAAATATGCTATAAATCACATTTAGATCTGTTGTGGGGGCGGTATGCGAATTGGAGAGGGTATAAAGGTTTCCGGGATGATGGTGTTTGTGAGAGCCATTGCCAGCCTTTCAAAGCACTTTATGGTTATCAACCTGAGTGCTACAGGGAGGTAGTCATTTAGGCAGGTTACCTTCACATTCTTGGGCACAGGGACTATGTTGGTCTGCTTGAAACATGTAGGCATTACAGACTCGGTCAGGGAGAGGTTGAAAATATCTGTGTAGACACTTGACAGTTGGTCAGCACATGCTCTGAGTACATGCCCTAGTAATCCGTCTGGTCCCTCGGCCTTGTGAATGACCCGTTTAAAAAAGGTTTTGCTCACATCGGCTACAGAGAGTGTGATCACACAGTCATCCGGAAGCGCTGGTGCTCTCATGCATGGTTAAGTGTTGCTTGCCTCGAAGCAAGCATGAAAAGCATTTAGCCTTCCATGCTCCCGAGTGGTGCAGTGGTCTAAGGCACTGCATCCCAGTGCAAGAGGCGTCACTACAGTCCCTGGTTCGAATCCAGCCTGTATCACATCTGGCCGTCCCATAGGGCGGTGCACAATTGGCCCAGTGTCGTCCGAGTTTGGCTGGGGTAGGCTGTCATTGTAAATAAGAATTTGTTCAGTCTTCATCGACCTGGGCAAGGCTTTCGACTCTGTCAATCATCGCATTCTTATCGGCAGACTCAACAGCCTTGGTTTCTCAAATGACTGCCTCGCCTGGTTCACCAACTACTTCTCTGATAGAGTTCAGTGTGTCAAATCGGAGGGCCTGTTGTCCGGACCTCTGGCAGTCTCTATGGGGGTACCACAGGGTTCAATTCTCGGGCCGACTCTTTTCTCTGTATACATCAATGATGTCGCTCTCGCTGCTGGTGATTCTCTGATCCACCTCTACGCAGACGACACCATTCTGTATACTTCTGGCCCTTCTTTGGACACTGTGTTAACTAACCTCCAGACAAGCTTCAATGCCATACAACTCTCCTTCCGTGGCCTCCAACTGCTCTTAAATGCAAGTAAAACTAAGTGCATGCTCTTCAACCGATCGCTGCCTGCACCTGCCCGCCTTTCCAGCATCACTACTCTGGACGGTTCTGACTTAGAATATGTGGACAACTACAAATACCTGGGTGTCTGGTTAGACTGTAAACTCTCCTTCCAGACACACATTAAGCATCTCCAATCCAAAATTAAATCTAGAATCGGCTTCCTATTGCAGTATTTGTGTATTATTTCTTACACTGTTACCCCAGGACATCTTAAGTCTTATTACGTACAGCCGGGAGGAACTATTGGATATAAGAGCAACGTCAACCCACCAACACTACGACCAGGAATACGACTTTCCCGAAGCGGATCCTCAGGTGCATGTTCATTAATTGTTTATGGTTCATTGAACAAGGAAAACAGTGTTTAAACCCTTTACAATGAAGATCTGCAAAGTTATTTGGATTTTTACAAATTATCTTTTAAAGACAGGGTCCTGAAAAAGGGACGTTAGTTTTTTTGCTGAGTTTATCTCCGTTAATTCCCAAATATTCCCACGGAAATTTTCCACCTCTTAATATTCCCCAAAATGTGCAACCTTATATATATATATATATATATAATATAGATTTGTTTAACACTTTCTTGGTTACTACATGATTCCATATGTGTTATTTCATAGTTGATGTCTTCACTATTATTCTACAGTCGTGGCCAAAGGTTTTGAGAATGACTCAAATATTAATTTTCACAAAGTCTGCTGCCTCAGTTTGTATGATGGCAATTTGCATATACTCCAGAATGTTATGAAGAGTGATCAGATGAATTGCAATTAATTGCAAAGTCCCTCTTTGCCATGCAAATGAACTGAATCCCCAAAAAAACATTTCCGCTGCATTTAAGCCCCGCCACAAAAGGACCAGCTGACATGTCAGTGATTCTCTCGTTAACACAGGTGTGAGTGTTGACGAGGACAAGGCTGGAGATCACTCTGTCATGCTGATTGAGTTCGAATAACAGACTGGAAGTTTCAAAAGGAGGGTGGTGCTTGGAATCATTGTTCTTCCTCTGTCAACCATGGTTACCTGCAAGGAAACACGTGCCGTCATCATTGCTTTGCACAAAAAGGGCTTCACAGGCAAGGATATTGCTGCCAGTAAGATTGCACCTAAATCAACCATTTATCGGATCATCAAGAACTTCAAGGAGAGCGGTTCAATTGTTGTGAAGAAGGCTTCAGGGCGCCCAAGAAAGTTGGGCAAGCGCCAGGACCGTCTCCTAAAGTTGATTCAGCTGAGGGATCAGGGCACCACCAGTACAGAGCTTGCTCAGGAATGGCAGCAGGCAGGTGTGAGTGCATCTGCACGCACAGTGAGGTGAAGACTTTTGGAGGATGGCCTGGTGTCAAGAAGGGCAGCAAAGAAGCCACTTCTCTCCAGGAAAAGTATCAGGGACAGACTGATATTCTGCAAAAGGTACAGGGATTGGACTGCTGAGGACTGGGGTAAAGTCATTTTCTCTGATGAAGCCCCTTTCCGATTGTTTGGGGCATCCGGGAAAAAAGCTTGTCCGGAGAAGACAAGGTGAGTGCTACCATCAGTCCTGTGTCATGCCAACAGTAAAGCATCCTGAGACCATTCATGTGTGGGGTTGCTTCTCAGCCAAGGGAGTGGGCTCACTCACAATTTTGCCTAAGAACACAGCCATGAATAAAGAATGGTACCAACACATCCTCCGAGAGCAACTTCTCCCAACCATCCAGGAAGAGTTTGGTGACGAACAATGCCTTTTCCAGCATGATGGAGCACCTTGCCATAAGGCAAAAGTGATGACTAAGTGGCTCGGGGATCAAAACATCAATATTTTGGTGCCATGGCCAGGAAACTCCCCAGATCTTAATCCCATTGAGAACTTGTGGTCAATCCTCAAGAGGTGGGTGGACAAAAAAAAAAACACACATTCTGACAAACTCCAAGCATTGATTATGCAAGAATGGGCTGCCATCAGTCAGGATGTGGCCCAGAAGTTAATTGACAGCATGCCAGGGCGGATTGCAGAGGTCTTGAAATAGAAGGGTCAACACTGCAAATATTGACTCTTTGCATCAACTTCATGTAATTGTCAATAAAAGCCTTTGACACTTTATGAAATGCTTATAATTATACTTCAGTATTCCATAGTAACATCTGACAAAAATATCTAAAGACACTGAAGCAGCAAACTTTATGGAAATTAATATTTCTGTCATTCTCAAATTTTGGCCACGACTGTACAATGTAGAAAATAGTAAAAATAAAGAAAAACCCTGGAATGAGTAGGTGTGTCCAAACTTTTGACTGGTCCTGTATATACATACACACAACCAAAAGTATGTGGACACCTGCTCAAACATCTCAATTCCAAGATCATGGGCATTAACACTGAGTTGGTCGCCCCTTCGGTGCTACAACAGCCTCCACTCTTCTGGGAAGGATTTCCACGAGATATTGGAACATTGCTGCGGGGACTTGCTTCCATTCAGCCACAAGAGCATTAGTGAGGTCGGGCACTGATGTTGGGAGATTAGGCCTGGCTCACAGTCGGCGTTCCAATTTATCCCAAATGTGTTCCATGGGGTTCTTCCACACCAATCACGACAAACCATTTCTGTATTGACCTTGCTTTGTGCACAGGGACATTGTCATGTTGAATAACGATAAGACCTTCCCCAAACAGTTGCCACAAAGTTGGAGGTACAGAATCGTCTAGAATGTCATTGTATGCTATATTTTATTTAGTTATTTTATTTAAAAAGGCAAGTCTGCGTGAAGATGTCCCTTCACTGAAACTAAGGGGCCTAGACCAAACCATGAAAAACAGCCTTGACCATTAATCCTCCTCCACCAAACTTTACAGTTGGCACTATGCAGTCGGGCAGGCAGAGTTCTCCTGGCACCACCAAACCCAGATTCGTCCTTCGGAGTGCTAAATGGTGAAGCGTGATTCATCACTTCAGAGAACACGTTTCCACTGCTCTAGAGTCCAATGGCGGCGAGCTTTACACCACTCCAGCCGATTGCATGGTGATCTTAGGCTTGTGTGCGGCTGTTCGGCCATGGAAACCCATTTAATTAAGCTCCCGACAAACAGTTCTTGTGCTGACGTTTCTTCCAAAGGCAATTTGGAAGTCGGTAGTGAGTGTTGCAACCGAGGACAGAAGATTTTTTACGATGTATATGCTTCAGCACTCGGCGGTCCCATTCTGTGCTCTTGTGTGGTTTACCACTTCACGGCTGAGCCGGTGCTGTTGCTCCTAGACGTTTCCACTTCACAATAAGAGCCCTTACAATTGACCGGGGGGGGCAGCTAAAGCAGGGCAGAAATTTTACGAACTGACTTGTTGGAAAGATGGCATCCTATTCAGGTGCCGCGTTATAAGTCACTGAGCTCTTCAGTAAGGCCATTCTACTGCCGTTTTCTATGGAGATTGCATGGCTGCGTGCTCAATTTTATACACTCATCAGCAACAGGGGTGTCCACATACTTTTGGCCGTGTAGTGTATATGTTTGAATTTTCAAACTAGTTTTCATTGGGAAGGCAGTCACTTTTGCATGTGAAAACACAGAATCCTACTCATTACTCCACGTGCTTAAATTACATCACTTTTGTTTTGAGCTGACATTGGTGTGGGCTTCTAACGGGCACCTGGCTCACTGTCCGATTGGCAACCCGGTTCCAAAACACGTCAACCCGGGCTCACAGGCCACATTAATCGAATCACCTCGGCTAAACCCCGCCCATCTCTGCAATTTCTCCTCTTAAAATCTGATTTTAAAACCTCACCATAATCTTAACCACACGGTTAACCTTATGCCAAACCCCAACCTTAAATTAATTCCAAAAATAAATGATGTTTGCATGACATTTTTTTTTTACAACATAGGCAATTTTGACTTTGTGGCTGTGGTAATTAGTGACAACCCTGATGCCGGCCTGGCATGCCAGCATTTCTAGATGCATAGTTACACCAGTTAGCTACTTGGTAGGAAAAACAAAGAGGTTTACAATAGTCAAAGGCAGCTCATTTCTTTAAAACGAGACTAGTTAGTTGGCAGTCGTTAGCATGGCTATACCAAGTATGTAGACAAACAAATGGCGTTAAGTGAAACTTTAGCAATAACTACTTCAGGGATAATACACCCGAACAAACGGGCTAGCTTGACTGGCATTGTGTAATTGTAACGTTTAAACTAACCATTTAGTACACTAAAGTTAGCTAGGTAGTTATTGGTGGCAATCACTTGAGTTTAGCAAACTTGCCTGTGCCTTTTTTGTTAGCAGTTAGGTAGCTAACAAGCTATGTAACGTTAGCTTGCTAGCATCTTCACACTTTACGTGGCTAAAGTTAGCTAACTTAGCTAGCATCTTCACACTTTACGTGGCTAAAGTTAGCTAACTTAGCTAGCATCTTCACACTTTACGTGGCTAAAGTTAGCTAACTTAGCTAGCATCTTCACACTTTACGTGGCTAAAGTTAGCTAACTTAGCTAGCATCTTCACACTTTACGTGGCTAAAGTTAGCTAACTTACCTAGCTAACTAGCATCTTCACACTTTACGTGGCTAAAGTTAGCTAACTTACCTAACTAGCTACCGGTGGTTGAAAACAGCTGTTCCCCGGGAGTGTTGACACCCCCATGTCCCGGTAACTCACCTATGGTGGAGATAAAGGTGGTGTTGAAGGCATCGTCTGAGAATCGGAACAACACGCAGGTCTTCCCCACACCAGAGTCTCCGATCAGGAGGAGTTTGAAGAGCAGGTCGTAGGTCTTCTTCGCCATTGAGAAAGCAAGATGTGTTCGCCAGACAGACGAGAAGAGATCTACCTCAGGTCTAGAGCCAGCCCGTATATCTGCTGTATTATCTCCGTGTAATGTTGATATGTAGATGTCCAAGTTAGTTTGTTAGTTAACTAAATATCGCAAGGGAGGGGTAGAGTGTCGCAACAGTATCCGACGAGTAGCTAATGTTATTTCCAAAACAGAACCGTTTCTCTGAATTTAAAAAATAAAAAAACAACATATATTCTCCCGTGTGATTCCCCTTTTTCCACTTTCTTTCTCTCACCCGGCCGAGACAAAATGGCTCCCCCGACTTACTCTTTCTTCAAACTACCACCGAGCTCATTAAATGATCGGCATACCCCGTCATTCCAAACATTTTGTGACTCTCGATCAAGAACAATTATAAAAAAAATGTGGAGGTCAAATTACCGATCTTATCACATTATTTGTTTTGTCAATGATTAGCCGAAACAGACTGTCGCCTTCGAATACAGCCACCTCGGCGACACCCTAGTTTACATACACGCCTACTTCCAACCGCTATGGTCCAAAATCCGCTCGGTGATTGGCTCTGGGAACTGCTTGTCAAATATACCGCTGAAACCGATTGGTCAGATTGTCAACTGTCAAGGGGCGTAAGGACGGAAAATGTTTTTTTTTGCATGGCCATTCCGGATCTTTCAAGGCTCAGACTCTCAGTTCATTTGACTGGTGGAACGTAAAACTGTTTGATCCAAAATGGCCGCCGATTTTTCGTCTTGGCTGGCAGGTGGCAGATATCTGTATGTAATGACGAGATGCCAATGTCTCTATCCTAACAATGGGAGATGTTGTCCAATGGTGGGAAGGTATGCGACAAGTTTAGGTCCAAAATAAGCCCATAGAAACGCCAGATTTTGTCCAGAGTGAAAACCTCTCGCTTTTCCTCTTCCTCTGGGCAGGGTGTGTTGGCTGTTTTGGTGGCTGGCCAGACATTGGGTTGAGGTTGGGCCAGAGGTTTGACATCCCATTTGCTAGTCAAGCTGAGTGGCATTGTGGTTTTCCATAACTCTAAATTCTGCTACTATAGTACAGTTTCGGTACTTTCCACAGGACACAGACTTTTAGTATTATTCAGTCCAATAATAACACATGAAACATAACAGGGATATTTGTAATTTCTATATTTTCTAAACAGACTGGAGTGGCAGCGGTTAGCGGTTTGCTAGCTGCCGTGATCCAGATGAAAGGGTTCAGAGTTTGCGGTAGGAATCCGGGAATATGGAGAGAAAAATAGTTCCGGTATGCTCTGGTTTGAAATGCGTAGTACGAACTGGCGAGATTACATGGGATTCCCTGTGGCTCAGTTGGTAGAGCATGGTGTTTGCAACGCCAGGGTTGTGGGTTCGATTCCCATAGGGGGCCAGTACCAAAAAAATGCATGAAATGAAATGTATGCATTCACTACTGTAAGTCCCCTCTGGATAAGAGCGTCTGCTAAATGACTAAAATGTCAAATGAGAGCTTTCCGAGCTAAAGGTTAGGTGACTGATAGCTGGTAGCAAGTTAGCTGGCTAGCTTCAGTTGAGGCATTCCAGTTCGGAGATAAATAGAGATACTTTAGAAAAAAAACTGATCCACGCCACATTTGGGTGAGGTGGGTTGCAGGAGAGTATTTAGAAGTTGAGTTTTAGGAAAAATATTGAAAAGAATGAGAAGAAAAATATATATACATGGGACACGACAGAGACAAGGACATCTGACTGCTACACCATCTTGGAATGAAAAGTTTTACTTGCCTGTCAGTGAACTTTAAAGTGCATTTTCAGTTGTATCTAAACTAGTTTATTCGTGGTCTACAGCTTAGTATTTTCATAACCCTGTCCCTATAGTTAGATGGAGAACATTATGAGGTTTTCAAATATGTTTTCCTCATTTCTGTTGACCAAATATTTGAGTAGGAGGATTTTTTTCTGTGACGATCATCACATGGCGGACTGAGAGCAGCGAATAGTTCACTTTTCTCTGTAACCTAATATTCTGTTTGTCTATTATTTTACTGAGTAACACTACAATAGACTATTTAACTGTTTTGCTATACATTGATTTAGGCTAAATTCAAAATCAAATCTGAGTAGACTAGAGAAGGATGGAGTCTCCCATCTGCATTCCCGTGTCATTTCCAAAAATGGTGTTGTGTAGGTGAAGGTTAGTATTGCTGCTATGACAACACTGTAATGGGATGGAGAGGTTAGTATTGCTGCTATGACAACACTGTAATGGGATGGAGAGGTTAGTATTGCTGCTATGACAACACTGTAATGGGATGGAGAGGTTAGTGTTGCTGCTATGACAACACTGTAATGGGATGGAGAGTTTAGTGTTGCTGCTATGACAACACTGTAATGGGATGGAGAGGTTAGTATTGCTGCTATGAAAACACTGTAATGGAATGGAGAGGTTAGTATTGCTGCTATGACAACACTGTAATGGGATGGAGAGGTTAGTATTGCTGCTATGACAACACTGTAATGGGATGGAGAGGTTAGTATTGCTGCTATGACAACACTGTAATGGGATGGAGAGGTTAGTATTGCTGCTATGACAACACTGTAATGGGATGGAGAGGTTAGTATTGCTGCTATGACAACACTGTAATGGGATGGAGAGGTTAGTATTGCTGCTATGACAACACTGTAATGGGTTGGAGAGGTTAGTATTGCTGCTATGACAACACTGTAATGGGATGGAGAGGTTAGTATTGCTGCTATGACAACACTGTAATGTGATGGAGAGGTTAGTATTGCTGCTATGACAACACTGTAATGGGATGGAGAGGTTAGTATTGCTGCTATGACAACACTGTAATGGGATGGAGAGGTTAGTATTGCTGCTATGACAACACTGTAATGGGATGGAGAGGTTAGTATTGCTGCTATGACAACACTGTAATGGGATGGAGAGGTTAGTATTGCTGCTATGACAACACTGTAATGGGATGGAGACGTTAGTGTTGCTGCTATGAAAACACTGTAATGGGATGGAGAGGTTAGTGTTGCTGCTATGACAACACTGTAATGGGATGGAGAGGTTAGTATTGCTGCTATGACAACACTGTAATGGGATGGAGAGGTTAGTATTGCTGCTATGACAACACTGTAATGGGATGGAGAGGTTAGTGTTGCTGCTATGACAACACTGTAATGGGATGGAGAGGTTAGTATTGCTGCTATGACAACACTGTAATGGGATGGAGAGGTTAGTATTGCTGCTATGACAACACTGTAATGGGATGGAGAGGTTAGTGTTGCTGCTATGACAACACTGTAATGGGATGGAGAGGTTAGTGTTGCTGCTATGACAACACTGTAATGGGATGGAGAGGTTAGTATTGCTGCTATGACAACACTGTAATGGGATGGAGAGGTTAGTATTGCTGCTATGACAACACTGTAATGGGATGGAGAGGTTAGTATTGCTGCTATGACAACACTGTAATGGGATGGAGAGGTTAGTATTGCTGCTATGACAACACTGTAATGGGATGGAGAGGTTAGTGTTGCTGCTATGACAACACTGTAATGGGATGGAGAGGTTAGTGTTGCTGCTATGACAACACTGTAATGGGATGGAGAGGTTAGTATTGCTGCTATGACAACACTGTAATGGGATGGAGAGGTTAGTATTGCTGCTATGACAACACTGTAATGGGATGGAGAGGTTAGTGTTGCTGCTATGACAACACTGTAATGGGATGGAGAGGTTAGTGTTGCTGCTATGACAACACTGTAATGGGATGGAGAGGTTAGTATTGCTGCTATGACAACACTGTAATGTGATGGAGAGGTTAGTATTGCTGCTATGACAACACTGTAATGGGATGGAGAGGTTAGTATTGCTGCTATGACAACACTGTAATGGGATGGAGAGGTTAGTATTGCTGCTATGACAACACTGTAATGGGATGGAGAGGTTAGTGTTGCTGCTATGACAACACTGTAATGGGATGGAGAGGTTAGTATTGCTGCTATGACAACACTGTAATGGGATGGAGAGGTTAGTGTTGCTGCTCTTACAACACTGTAATGGGATGGAGAGGTTAGTGTTGCTGCTATGACAACACTGTAATGGGATGGAGAGGTTAGTATTGCTGCTATGACAACACTGTAATGGGATTTAGAGGTTAGTATTGCTGCTATGACAACACTGTAATGGGATGGAGAGGTTAGTATTGCTGCTATGACAACACTGTAATGGGATGGAGAGGTTAGTGTTGCTGCTATGACAACACTGTAATGGGATGGAGAGGTTAGTATTGCTGCTATGACAACACTGTAATGGGATGGAGAGGTTAGTATTGCTGCTATGACAACACTGTAATGGGATGGAGAGGTTAGTGTTGCTGCTATGACAACACTGTAATGGGATGGAGAGGTTAGTATTGCTGCTATGACAACACTGTAATGGGATGGAGAGGTTAGTATTGCTGCTATGACAACACTGTAATGGGATGGAGAGGTTGGTGTTGCTGCTATGACAACACTGTAATGGGATGGAGAGGTTAGTATTGCTGCTATGACAACACTGTAATGGGATGGAGAGGTTAGTATTGCTGCTATGACAACACTGTAATGGGATGGAGAGGTTAGTATTGCTGCTATGACAACACTGTAATGGGATGGAGAGGTTAGTATTGCTGCTATGACAACACTGTAATGTGATGGAGAGGTTAGTATTGCTGCTATGACAACACTGTAATGGGATGGAGAGGTTAGTATTGCTGCTATGACAACACTGTAATGGGATGGAGAGGTTAGTGTTGCTGCTATGACAACACTGTAATGGGATGGAGAGGTTAGTGTTGCTGCTATGACAACACTGTAATGGGATGGAGAGGTTAGTATTGCTGCTATGACAACACTGTAATGGGATGGAGAGGTTAGTATTGCTGCTATGACAACACTGTAATGGGATGGAGAGGTTAGTATTGATGCTATGACAACACTGTAATGGGATGGAGAGGTTAGTATTGCTGCTATGACAACACTAATGGGATGGAGAGGTTAGTATTGCTGCTATGACAACACTATAATGGGATGGAGAGGTTAGTATTGCTGCTATGACAACACTGTAATGGGATGGAGAGGTTAGTGTTGCTGCTATGACAACACTGTAATGGGATGGAGAGGTTAGTGTTGCTGCTATGACAACACTGTAATGGGATGGAGAGATTAGTGTTTCTGCTATGACAACACTGTAATGGGATGGAGAGGTTAGTGTTGCTGCTATGACAACACTGTAATGGGATGGAGAGGTTAGTATTGCTGCTATGACAACACTGTAATGGGATGGAGAGGTTAGTATTGCTGCTATGACAACACTGTAATGTGATGGAGAGGTTAGTATTGCTGCTATGACAACACTGTAATGGGATGGAGAGGTTAGTGTTGCTGCTATGACAACACTGTAATGGGATGGAGAGGTTAGTATTGCTGCTATGACAACACTGTAATGGGATGGAGAGGTTAGTATTGCTGCTATGACAACACTGTAATGGGATGGAGAGGAGAGGTTAGTGTTGCTGCTATGACAACACTGTAATGGGATGGAGAGGTTATTATTGCTGCTATGACAACACTGTAATGGGATGGAGAGGTTAGTATTGCTGCTATGACAACACTGTAATGGGATGGAGAGGTTAGTATTGCTGCTATGACAACACTGTAATGGGATGGAGAGGTTAGTATTGCTGCTATGACAACACTGTAATGGGATGGAGAGGTTAGTGTTGCTGCTATGACAACACTGTAATGTGATGGAGAGGTTAGTATTGCTGCTATGACAACACTGTAATGGGATGGAGAGGTTAGTGTTGCTGCTATGACAACACTGTAATGGGATGGAGAGGTTAGTGTTGCTGCTATGACAACACTCTAATGGGATGGAGAGGTTAGTATTGCTGCTATGACAACACTGTAATGGGATGGAGAGGTTAGTATTGCTGCTATGACAACACTGTAATGGGATGGAGAGGTTAGTATTGCTGCTATGACAACACTGTAATGTGATGGAGAGGTTAGTATTGCTGCTATGACAACACTGTAATGGGATGGAGAGGTTAGTATTGCTGCTATGACAACACTGTAATGGGATGGAGAGGTTAGTATTGCTGCTATGACAACACTGTAATGGGATGGAGAGGTTAGTATTGCTGCTATGACAACACTGTAATGGGATGGAGAGGTTAGTATTGCTGCTATGACAACACTATAATGGGATGGAGAGGTTAGTATTGCTGCTATGACAACACTGTAATGGGATGGAGAGGTTAGTGTTGCTGCTATGACAACACTGTAATGGGATGGAGAGGTTAGTGTTGCTGCTATGACAACACTGTAATGGGATGGAGAGGTTAGTGTTGCTGCTATGACAACACTGTAATGGGATGGAGAGGTTAGTGTTGCTGCTATGACAACACTGTAATGGGATGGAGAGGTTAGTATTGCTGCTATGACAACACTGTAATGTGATGGAGAGGTTAGTATTGCTGCTATGACAACACTGTAATGGGATGGAGAGGTTAGTATTGCTGCTATGAAAACACTGTAATGGGATGGAGAGGTTAGTATTGCTGCTATGACAACACTGTAATGGGATGGAGAGGTTAGTATTGCTGCTATGACAACACTGTAATGGGATGGAGAGGTTAGTATTGCTGCTATGACAACACTGTAATGGGATGGAGAGGTTAGTGTTGCTGCTATGACAACACTGTAATGGGATGGAGAGGTTAGTGTTGCTGCTATGACAACACTGTAATGGGATGGAGAGGTTAGTATTGCTGCTATGACAACACTGTAATGGGATGGAGAGGTTAGTATTGCTGCTATGACAACACTGTAATGGGATGGAGAGGTTAGTATTGCTGCTATGACAACACTGTAATGGGATGGAGAGGTTAGTATTGCTGCTATGACAACACTGTAATGGGATGGAGAGGTTAGTGTTGCTGCTATGACAACACTGTAATGGGATGGAGAGGTTAGTGTTGCTGCTATGACAACACTGTAATGGGATGGAGAGGTTAGTATTGCTGCTATGACAACACTGTAATGGGATGGAGAGGTTAGTATTGCTGCTATGACAACACTGTAATGGGATGGAGAGGTTAGTGTTGCTGCTATGACAACACTGTAATGGGATGGAGAGGTTAGTGTTGCTGCTATGACAACACTGTAATGGGATGGAGAGGTTAGTATTGCTGCTATGACAACACTGTAATGTGATGGAGAGGTTAGTATTGCTGCTATGACAACACTGTAATGGGATGGAGAGGTTAGTATTGCTGCTATGACAACACTGTAATGGGATGGAGAGGTTAGTATTGCTGCTATGACAACACTGTAATGGGATGGAGAGGTTAGTGTTGCTGCTATGACAACACTGTAATGGGATGGAGAGGTTAGTATTGCTGCTATGACAACACTGTAATGGGATGGAGAGGTTAGTGTTGCTGCTCTTACAACACTGTAATGGGATGGAGAGGTTAGTGTTGCTGCTATGACAACACTGTAATGGGATGGAGAGGTTAGTATTGCTGCTATGACAACACTGTAATGGGATTTAGAGGTTAGTATTGCTGCTATGACAACACTGTAATGGGATGGAGAGGTTAGTGTTGCTGCTATGACAACACTGTAATGGGATGGAGAGGTTAGTATTGCTGCTATGACAACACTGTAATGGGATGGAGAGGTTAGTGTTGCTGCTATGACAACACTGTAATGGGATGGAGAGGTTAGTATTGCTGCTATGACAACACTGTAATGGGATGGAGAGGTTAGTATTGCTGCTATGACAACACTGTAATGGGATGGAGAGGTTAGTGTTGCTGCTATGACAACACTGTAATGGGATGGAGAGGTTAGTATTGCTGCTATGACAACACTGTAATGGGATGGAGAGGTTAGTATTGCTGCTATGACAACACTGTAATGGGATGGAGAGGTTGGTGTTGCTGCTATGACAACACTGTAATGGGATGGAGAGGTTAGTATTGCTGCTATGACAACACTGTAATGGGATGGAGAGGTTAGTATTGCTGCTATGACAACACTGTAATGGGATGGAGAGGTTAGTATTGCTGCTATGACAACACTGTAATGGGATGGAGAGGTTAGTATTGCTGCTATGACAACACTGTAATGTGATGGAGATGTTAGTATTGCTGCTATGACAACACTGTAATGGGATGGAGAGGTTAGTATTGCTGCTATGACAACACTGTAATGGGATGGAGAGGTTAGTGTTGCTGCTATGACAACACTGTAATGGGATGGAGAGGTTAGTGTTGCTGCTATGACAACACTGTAATGGGATGGAGAGGTTAGTATTGCTGCTATGACAACACTGTAATGGGATGGAGAGGTTAGTATTGCTGCTATGACAACACTGTAATGGGATGGAGAGGTTAGTATTGATGCTATGACAACACTGTAATGGGATGGAGAGGTTAGTATTGCTGCTATGACAACACTAATGGGATGGAGAGGTTAGTATTGCTGCTATGACAACACTATAATGGGATGGAGAGGTTAGTATTGCTGCTATGACAACACTGTAATGTGATGGAGAGGTTAGTATTGCTGCTATGACAACACTGTAATGGGATGGAGAGGTTAGTGTTGCTGCTATGACAACACTGTAATGGGATGGAGAGGTTAGTGTTGCTGCTATGACAACACTCTAATGGGATGGAGAGGTTAGTATTGCTGCTATGACAACACTGTAATGGGATGGAGAGGTTAGTATTGCTGCTATGACAACACTGTAATGGGATGGAGAGGTTAGTATTGCTGCTATGACAACACTGTAATGTGATGGAGAGGTTAGTATTGCTGCTATGACAACACTGTAATGGGATGGAGAGGTTAGTATTGCTGCTATGACAACACTGTAATGGGATGGAGAGGTTAGTATTGCTGCTATGACAACACTGTAATGGGATGGAGAGGTTAGTATTGCTGCTATGACAACACTGTAATGGGATGGAGAGGTTAGTATTGCTGCTATGACAACACTATAATGGGATGGAGAGGTTAGTATTGCTGCTATGACAACACTGTAATGGGATGGAGAGGTTAGTGTTGCTGCTATGACAACACTGTAATGGGATGGAGAGGTTAGTGTTGCTGCTATGACAACACTGTAATGGGATGGAGAGGTTAGTGTTGCTGCTATGACAACACTGTAATGGGATGGAGAGGTTAGTGTTGCTGCTATGACAACACTGTAATGGGATGGAGAGGTTAGTATTGCTGCTATGACAACACTGTAATGTGATGGAGAGGTTAGTATTGCTGCTATGACAACACTGTAATGGGATGGAGAGGTTAGTATTGCTGCTATGAAAACACTGTAATGGGATGGAGAGGTTAGTATTGCTGCTATGACAACACTGTAATGGGATGGAGAGGTTAGTATTGCTGCTATGACAACACTGTAATGGGATGGAGAGGTTAGTGTTGCTGCTATGACAACACTGTAATGGGATGGAGAGGTTAGTGTTGCTGCTATGACAACACTGTAATGGGATGGAGAGGTTAGTGTTGCTGCTATGACAACACTGTAATGGGATCGAGAGGTTAGTATTGCTGCCATGACAACACTGTAATGGGATGGAGAGGTTAGTATTGCTGCTATGACAACACTGTAATGGGATGGAGAGGTTAGTATTGCTGCTATGACAACACTGTAATGGGATGGAGAGGTTAGTATTTGCTGCTATGACAACACTGTAATGGGATGGAGAGGTTAGTGTTGCTGCTATGACAACACTGTAATGGGATGGAGAGGTTAGTGTTGCTGCTATGACAACACTGTAATGGGATGGAGAGGTTAGTATTGCTGCTATGACAACACTGTAATGGGATGGAGAGGTTAGTATTGCTGCCATGACAACACTGTAATGGGATGGAGAGGTTAGTATTGCTGCTATGACAACACTGTAATGGGATGGAGAGGTTAGTGTTGCTGCTATGACAACACTGTAATGGGATGGAGAGGTTAGTATTGCTGCTATGACAACACTGTAATGGGATGGAGAGGTTAGTATTGCTGCTATGACAACACTGTAATGGGATGGAGAGGTTAGTATTGCTGCTATGACAACACTGTAATGGGATGGAGAGGTTAGTGTTGCTGCTATGACAACACTGTAATGGGATGGAGAGGTTAGTGTTGCTGCTATGACAACACTGTAATGGGATGGAGAGGTTAGTGTTGCTGCTATGACAACACTGTAAAGGGATGGAGAGGTTAGTGTTGCTGCTATGACAACACTGTAATGGGATGGAGAGGTTAGTATTGCTGTTATGACAACACTGTAATGGGATGGAGAGGTTAGTATTGCTGCTATGACAACACTGTAATGGGATGGAGAGGTTAGTATTGCTGCTATGACAACACTGTAATGGGATGGAGAGGTTAATATTGTTGCTATGACAACACTGTAATGGGATGGAGAGGTTAGTATTGCTGCTATGACAACACTGTAATGGGATGGAGAGGTTAGTATTGCTGCTATGACAACACTGTAATGGGATGGAGAGGTTAGTATTGCTGCTATGACAACACTGTAATGGGATGGAGAGGTTAGTGTTGCTGCTATGACAACACTGTAATGGGATGGAGAGGTTAGTATTGCTGCTATGACAACACTGTAATGGGATCGAGAGGTTAGTATTGCTGCCATGACAACACTGTAATGGGATGGAGAGGTTAGTATTGCTGCCATGACAACACTGTAATGGGATGGAGAGGTTAGTATTGCTGCTATGACAACACTGTAATGGGATGGAGAGGTTAGTATTGCTGCTATGACAACACTGTAATGGGATGGAGAGGTTAGTATTGCTGCTATGACAACACTGTAATGGGATGGAGAGGTTAGTGTTGCTGCTATGACAACACTGTAATGGGATGGAGAGGTTAGTATTGCTGCTATGACAACACTGTAATGGGATGGAGAGGTTAGTATTGCTGCTATGACAACACTGTAATGGGATGGAGAGGTTAGTATTGCTGCTATGACAACACTGTAATGGGATGGAGAGGTTAGTGTTGCTGCTATGACAACACTGTAATGGGATGGAGAGGTTAGTGTTGCTGCTATGACAACACTGTAATGGGATGGAGAGGTTAGTGTTGCTGCTATGACAACACTGTAAAGGGATGGAGAGGTTAGTGTTGCTGCTATGACAACACTGTAATGGGATGGAGATGTTAGTATTGCTGTTATGACAACACTGTAATGGGATGGAGAGGTTAGTATTGCTGCTATGACAACACTGTAATGGGATGGAGAGGTTAGTATTGCTGCTATGACAACACTGTAATGGGATGGAGAGGTTAATATTGTTGCTATGACAACACTGTAATGGGATGGAGAGGTTAGTATTGCTGCTATGACAACACTGTAATGGGATGGAGAGGTTAGTATTGCTGCTATGACAACACTGTAATGGGATGGAGAGGTTAGTATTGCTGCTATGACAACACTGTAATGGGATGGAGAGGTTAGTGTTGCTGCTATGACAACACTGTAATGGGATGGAGAGGTTAGTATTGCTGCTATGACAACACTGTAATGGGATCGAGAGGTTAGTATTGCTGCCATGACAACACTGTAATGGGATGGAGAGGTTAGTATTGCTGCCATGACAACACTGTAATGGGATGGAGAGGTTAGTATTGCTGCTATGACAACACTGTAATGGGATGGAGAGGTTAGTATTGCTGCTATGACAACACTGTAATGGGATGGAGAGGTTAGTATTGCTGCTATGACAACACTGTAATGGGATGGAGAGGTTAGTATTGCTGCTATGACAACACTGTAATGGGATGGAGAGGTTAGTGTTGCTGCTATGACAACACTGTAATGGGATGGAGAGGTTAGTATTGCTGCTATGACAACACTGTAATGGGATGGAGAGGTTAGTATTGCTGCTATGACAACACTGTAATGGGATGGAGAGGTTAGTATTGCTGCTATGACAACACTGTAATGGGATGGAGAGGTTAGTATTGCTGCTATGACAACACTGTAATGGGATGGAGAGGTTAGTATTGCTGCTATGACAACACTGTAATGGGATGGAGAGGAGAGGTTAGTGTTGCTGCTATGACAACACTGTAATGGGATGGAGAGGTTAGTATTGCTGCTATGACAACACTGTAATGGGATGGAGAGGTTAGTGTTGCTGCTATGACAACACTGTAGTGGGATGGAGAGGTTAGTATTGCTGCTATGACAACACTGTAATGGGATGGAGAGGTTAGTATTGCTGCTATGACAACACTGTAATGGGATGGAGAGGTTAGTGTTGCTGCTATGACAACACTGTAGTGGGATGGAGAGGTTAGTATTGCTGCTATGACAACACTGTAATGGGATGGAGAGGTTAGTATTGCTGCTATGACAACACTGTAATGGGATGGAGAGGTTAGTATTGCTGCTATGACAACACTGTAATGGGATGGAGAGGTTAGTGTTGCTGCTATGACAACACTGTAATGGGATGGAGAGGTTAGTGTTGCTGCTATGACAACACTGTAATGGGATGGAGAGGTTAGTATTGCTGCTATGACAACACTGTAATGGGATGGAGAGGTTAGTATTGCTGCTATGACAACACTGTAATGGGATGGAGAGGTTAGTATTGCTGCTATGACAACACTGTAATGGGATGGAGAGGTTAGTATTGCTGCTATGACAACACTGTAATGGGATGGAGAGGTTAGTATTGCTGCTATGACAACACTGTAATGGGATGGAGAGGTTAGTATTGCTGCTATGACAACACTGTAATGGGATGGAGAGGTTAGTGTTGCTGCTATGACAACACTGTAATGGGATGGAGAGGTTAGTATTGCTGCTATGACAACACTGTAATGGGATGGAGAGGTTAGTATTGCTGCTATGACAACACTGTAATGGGATGGAGGTTGGAGGTTTTCATGGAGCTGTTTGTTTTGTTTCTGTCGACCACATCATCTTTGAGATTAGAGGATTTTTATGTGGTGATTTTACGATTTTCTAATTTATTTTTTATTTCACCTTTATTTAACCAGGTAGGCTAGTTGAGAACAAGTCCTTTCTTTAACCAGGTAGGCTAGTTGAGAACAAGTCCTTTATTTAACCAGGTAGGCTAGTTGAGAACAAGTCCTTTATTTAACCAGGTAGGCTAGTTGAGAACAAGTTCTCATTTAGAACTGCGACCTGGCCAAGATAAAGCATAGCAATTCGACACATACAACAACACAGAGTTACACATAGAATAAACAAACATACAGTCAATAATACAGTAGAACAAAAGAAAACAAAAAGTCTATATACAGTGAGTGCAAATTAGGTACGATAAGGGAGTTAAGGAAATAAATAGGCCATGGTGGCGAATTAATTACAATATAGCAATTAAACACTGGAATGGTAGATGTGCAGAAGATGAATGTGCAAGTAGAGATACTGGGGTGCAAAGGAGCAAGATAAATAAATAAATACAGAATGGGGATGAGGTAGATGGATGGGCTGTTTACAGATGGGCTGTGTACAGCTGCAGTGATCTGTGAGCTGCTCTGACAGCTGGTGCTTAAAGTTAGTGAGGGAGAAATGAGTCTCCAGCTTCAGAGATTTTTGTAGTTCGTTCCAGTCATTGGCAGCAGAGAACTGGAAGGAAAGACGACCAAAGGAGGTGTTGGCTTTGGGGGTGACCAGTGAGATATACCTGCTGGAGCGCGTGCTACAGGTGGGTGCTGCTATGGTGACCAGTGAGCTGAGATAAGGCGGGGCTTTACCTAGCAGAGACTTGTAGATAACCTGTAGCCAGTGGGTTTGGCGATGAGTATGAAGCGAGGGCCAACCAACGAGAGCGTACAGGTCGCAATGGTGGGTAGTATATGGGGCTTTGGTGACAAAACGGATGGCACTGTGATAGACTGCATCCAATTTGCTGAGTAGAGTGTTGGAGGCTATTTTATAGATGACATCGCCGAAGTCGAGGATCGGTAGGATGGTCAGTTTTACGAGGATTTGTTTGGCAGCATGAGTGAAGGATGCTTTGTTGCGAAATAGGAAGCCGATTCTAGATTGAATTTTGGATTGGAGATGCTTAATGTGAGTCTGGAAGGAGAGTTTACAGTCTAACCAGACACCTAGGTATTTGTAGTTGTCCACATATTCTAGGTCAGAACCGTCCAGAGTAGTGATGCTGGAAAGGCAGGCAGGTGCGGGCAGCGATCGGTTGAAGAGCGTGCATTTAGTTTTACTTGCATTTAAGAGCAGTTGGAGGCCACGGAAGGAGAGTTGTATGGCATTGAAGCTCGTCTGGAGGTTAGTTAACACAGTGTCCAAAGAGGGGCCAGAGGTATACAGAATGGTGTCGTCTGCGTAGAGGTGGATCAGAGAGTCACCAGCAGCAAGAGCGACATCATTGATGTATACAGAGAAGAGAGTCGGCCCGAGAATTGAACCCTGTGGCACCCCCATAGAGACTGCCAGAGGTCCGGACATTAATGTTTAATACTAATGTTCTGTATTATGTCATGTTTCATGTTCTGTGTGGACCCCAGGAAGAGTAGCTGCTGCTTTCGCAAAAGCTAATTGGGATCCTAATAAAATACCAAATCAGCTTCTTGATATGCCACACCTGTCAGGTGAATGGATTATCTTGGCAAAGGAGAAATGCTCACTAATAGGGATGTAAACACATTTTAGCCCAAAATTTGAGAGAAATAAGCTTTTAGTGTGAATGAAACACTTCTGGGATCTTTTATTTCAGCTCATATAAACATGGGACTAACACTTTGCATGTTGACTTCATATTTTTGTTCAGTGTTGTTCTTTTGGATCTTTGGAGGAGCGGGAGGGGTGGAGCTTAGCTACTGTACAATAGGGTATTGGAGGGGTGGAGCTTAGCTACTGTACAATAGGGTATTGGAGGGGTGGAGCTTAGCTACTGTACAATAGGGTATTGGAGGAGAGGGAGGGGTGGAGCTTAGCTACTGTACAATAGGGTATTGGAGGAGTGGGAGGGGTGGAGCTTAGCTACTGTACAATAGGGTATTGGAGGAGAGGGAGGGGTGGAGCTTAGCTGCTGTACAATAGGGTATTGGAGGAGCGGGAGGGGTGGAGCTTAGCTACTGTACAATAGGGTATTGGAGGAGCGGGAGGGGTGGAGCTTAGCTACTGTACAATAGGGTATTGGAGGAGAGGGAGGGGTGGAGCTTAGCTACTGTACAATAGGGTATTGGAGGGGTGGAGCTTAGCTACTGTACAATAGGGTATTGGAGGAGAGGGAGGGGTGGAGCTTAGCTACTGTACAATAGGGTATTGGAGGAGAGGGAGGGGTGGAGCTTAGCTACTGTACAATAGGGTATTGGAGGAGAGGGAGGGGTGGAGCTTAGCTACTGTACAATAGGGTATTGGAGGAGAGGGAGGGGTGGAGCTTAGCTACTGTACAATAGGGTATTGGAGGAGAGGGAGGGGTGGAGCTTAGCTACTGTACAATAGGGTATTGGAGGAGAGGGAGGGGTGGAGCTTAGCTACTGTACAATAGGGTATTGGAGGGGTGGAGCTTAGCTACTGTACAATAGGGTATTGGAGGAGCGGGAGGGGTGGAGCTTAGCTACTGTACAATAGGGTATTGGAGGGGTGGAGCTTAGCTACTGTACAATAGGGTATTGGAGGGGTGGAGCTTAGCTACTGTACAATAGGGTATTGGAGGGGTGGAGCTTAGCTACTGTACAATAGGGTATTGGAGGAGAGGGAGGGGTGGAGCTTAGCTACTGTACAATAGGGTATTGGAGGAGAGGGAGGGGTGGAGCTTAGCTACTGTACAATAGGGTATTGGAGGAGTGGGAGGGGTGGAGCTTAGCTACTGTACAATAGGGTATTGGAGGGGTGGAGCTTAGCTACTGTACAATAGGGTATTAGAGGAGTGGGAGGGGTGGAGCTTAGCTACTGTACAATAGGGTATTGGAGGAGAGGGAGGGGTGGAGCTTAGCTACTGTACAATAGGGTATTAGAGGGGTGGAGCTTAGCTACTGTACAATAGGGTATTGGAGGGGTGGAGCTTAGCTACTGTACAATAGGGTATTAGAGGAGTGGGAGGGGTGGAGCTTAGCTACTGTACAATAGGGTATTGGAGGAGAGGGAGGGGTGGAGCTTAGCTACTGTACAATAGGGTATTGGAGGAGAGGGAGGGGTGGAGCTTAGCTACTGTACAATAGGGTATTGGAGGAGAGGGAGGGGTGGAGCTTAGCTACTGTACAATAGGGTATTAGAGGAGTGGGAGGGGTGGAGGTTAGCTACTGTACAATAGGGTATTGGAGGAGAGGGAGGGGTGGAGCTTAGCTACTGTACAATAGGGTATTGGAGGAGCGGGAGGGGTGGAGCTTAGCTACTGTACAATAGGGTATTGGAGGGGTGGAGCTTAGCTACTGTACAATAGGGTATTGGAGGAGAGGGAGGGGTGGAGCTTAGCTACTGTACAATAGGGTATTGGAGGAGAGGGAGGGGTGGAGCTTAGCTACTGTACAATAGGGTATTGGAGGAGAGGGAGGGGTGGAGCTTAGCTACTGTACAATAGGGTATTAGAGGAGTGGGAGGGGTGGAGCTTAGCTACTGTACAATAGGGTATTGGAGGAGCGGGAGGGGTGGAGCTTAGCTACTGTACAATAGGGTATTGGAGGAGCGGGAGGGGTGGAGCTTAGCTACTGTACAATAGGGTATTGGAGGAGAGGGAGGGGTGGAGCTTAGCTACTGTACAATAGGGTATTGGAGGAGAGGGAGGGGTGGAGCTTAGCTACTGTACAATAGGGTATTGGAGGAGAGGGAGGGGTGGAGCTTAGCTACTGTACAATAGGGTATTAGAGGAGAGGGAGGGGTGGAGCTTAGCTACTGTACAATAGGGTATTAGAGGAGAGGGAGGGGTGGAGCTTAGCTACTGTACAATAGGGTATTAGAGGAGTGGGAGAGAAGAATGTGAATTATTATTGATTTTTACATGAATGGGTGTAACATGGATCTATGATAATAATGTTAACAGACTATTATAGGGAAGAACTCAATTTCCCATGGTCCCCTTGTTGCCTTCTGCAGTGATGTGGGGTGTGGTTGAATGAGTGTGTGTGTGTGTGTGTGTGTGTGTGTGTGTGTGTGTGTGTGTGTGTGTGTGTGTGTGTGTGTGTGTGTGTGTGTGTGTTCTCGTTCATCCCAGAAGCAGTCTCTCAGTAGCACACACAGTATCTCCGCTCTGCAGCTCCAGACATGAGGAAGAAGGATTATGGTAAATCCGTTGAAGAGTGTTTTGATTTACCGGGACGTGTGAAGGCGGAGCTTGCTTTGTTACGGATTGAACCCCATACGGACAGACAGAATGCACCGGCATCGCAACGGAACCGTCGCCCAGGCGCGGTGAGAGGTCGTAATTAGGCTATTTATCTCTGTACTGAGCGACAGCTAGGCTGATTACGGAGCTAATACCACCGGTTAACGCGATCCATTCTGTGGATTAAATCATTACTATTGCCGGTGAGAAACACACGGATGGATAGAATTAAAAATGAGAGTATAACATCTACAAATGATTATATAATAATCGATATGAGAAGGCCTGGATGCCAGAGAGATTCTAGTTGAAAACAGACAGAGAGAATTTTAGAAAATACATAAAATAAACGTGTTTTAACTGAGAGACCAGCGACAGGTTACGATTATAAATATTATTAATATGATTCATTAACTGGCTAATGTAATGTTATTGGTAAACAGGCTAAATTAAGGTTAGGCCTTTTTGAATACAGGTTCATTTACCCCACTAGGTCTGTAACAAGGAAGGACTTGAAAAAGGCCCGTTGTTACATTATTGTTACATTATAGCCTGCCTGTTACTATAGTCATATAGGCCTACTGAATTATTATAGCATTACTGTAATAGTGGATCACTTTATTTTACTGTTGGACTACAGAAATAACCAGTCAGTTCATTAGTAATAATATGATAAGTACATAGTAACTGCTCGAGGCCTATGAATTTGTTTAATTTGCACCATTTGGCACCATTCTATTGAAGGCAGTACCAGAAGGCATAGCTACCCACTGGTACAATAACAGATCAGATATCCCATTCAGATCAATGCCTGATCAATTCACAGGAAACAGCATCCAGTAAGGAGAAAGATATATGATATAATTGTAGATATTAATCTATAATGTATAGTGATAGAGAATAACTCATCGTCCTGATAGTAATATAATAACTCATCGTCCTGATAGTAATATAATAACTCATCGTCCTGATAGTAATATAATAACTCTTCGTCCTGATAGTAATATAATAACTCATCGTCCTGATAGTAATATAATAACTCTTCGTCCTGATAGTAATATAATAACTCTTCGTCCTGATAGTAATATAATAACTCATCGTCCTGATAGTAATATAATAACTCATCGTCCTGATAGTAATATAATAACTCTTCGTCCTGATAGTAATATAATAACTCTTCGTCCTGATAGTAATATAATAACTCATCGTCCTGATAGTAATATAATAACTCATCGTCCTGATAGTAATATAATAACTCATCGTCCTGATAGTAATAGATAATAACTCATCGTCCTGATAGTAATATAATAACTCTTCGTCCTGATAGTAATAGATAATAACTCATCGTCCTGATAGTAATATAATAACTCATCGTCCTGATAGTAATATAATAACTCATCGTCCTGATAGTAATATAATAACTCATCGTCCTGATAGTAATATAATAACTCTTCGTCCTGATAGTAATATAATAACTCATCGTCCTGATAGTAATATAATAACTCTTCGTCCTGATAGTAATATAATAACTCATCGTCCTGATAGTAATATAATAACTCATCGTCCTGATAGTAATAGATAATAACTCATCGTCCTGATAGTAATAGATAATAACTCATCGTCCTGATAGTAATATAATAACTCTTCGTCCTGATAGTAATATAATAACTCTTCGTCCTGATAGTAATATAATAACTCTTCGTCCTGATAGTAATATAATAACTCTTCGTCCTGATAGTAATATAATAACTCTTCGTCCTGATAGTAATATAATAACTCTTCGTCCTGATAGTAATATAATAACTCATCGTCCTGATAGTAATATAATAACTCTTCGTCCTGATAGTAATATAATAACTCTTCGTCCTGATAGTAATATAATAACTCTTCGTCCTGATAGTAATATAATAACTCTTCGTCCTGATGTCGAAGGTGAAGAGTAGTGAGACGGTGAAGGTAGTAATCCGCTGTCGCCCGTTAAACCGGAAAGAGGAGGCGGCAGCGGCTGGTGTTACCCGGACACCGGGAGGAGTGGGCGGGATCGTAGAAATGGACATGCGTCTGGGTCAGGTGGTCTTACGGAACCCTCGTGGTCCGCCCGGCGAGCCTCGTAAGACGTTTACGTTCGACTCTGTGTACGACCCCTCGTCTAAACAGCGTGATCTTTACGATGAGACGGTGCGGCCGCTGATCGATTCCGTCCTAGACGGGTTTAACGGAACCATCTTCGCCTACGGCCAGACGGGTACCGGGAAGACCTACACCATGCAGGGGGTGTGGCTAGAGCCAGAGAGGCGGGGCGTCATCCCCAACGCCTTCGAACACGTCTTCACCCAGATCTCCCGCTCCGCCGCCGACCGCCAGTACCTGGTCAGAGCCTCTTACCTGGAGATCTACAGAGAAGAGATCAGGGATCTTCTGGATCCCAACGTGCACGCCCCTCATGTCCCCAACGTGCACACTCACTCCCACCGCACCCTGGAGCTGAGAGAGAGCCCGGAGAGCGGGGTGTATGTGCGTGACCTGACGTCGTGCGTGTGTAAGAGCGTGAAGGAGATACAGGAGCTGATGAACGTAGGGAACCAGGTGCGCTCGGTGGGAGCGACAGACATGAACGAACACTCTTCCCGTTCCCACACCCTGTTCCTCATCACGGTGGAGTGTTCCCTGCCTGGGCCGGACGGACGGCGGCACATCAGGGTCGGCCGGCTCAACCTGGTTGACCTGGCGGGCAGCGAGCGGCAGGCCAAGACGGGCGTCCACGGAGAACGCCTGAAAGAAGCTGCCAAGATCAACCTGTCTCTGTCGGCGCTAGGCAACGTGATCTCAGCCCTGGCAGACGGGCGTAGCGCCCACATTCCGTACCGGGACTCTAAACTGACCCGGTTATTACAGGATTCCCTGGGAGGGAACGCCAAGACGGTGATGGTGGCTACGCTAGGCCCCGCCCCCCAACACTACGAGGAGACCCTCACCACGCTACGCTACGCTAACAGAGCTAAAAACATCCAGAACAAGCCGAGAGTTAACGAAGACCCTAAAGACGCCCTGCTCAGAGAGTTCCAGAAGGAGATCGCACGGCTCCGTGCGCAGCTCAGCCACAGGGAAGGGAGGGGCAAACACAGGAAGGAGGATGGAGAGGAGGTCTGGGACGGAGAGGGGGATGAGGAGGGAGAGGAGGAGGTGGAGAAGGAGAGGACGCTGCAGGAGGAGAGGCTGGAAGAGGAGAAGGAAGCCATCAGAGAAGACGGATCACTATTGGCTGAGGAGAAGCAGAGGCTTCTGGGAGAGAAGGAGAGGATGATGGGAGATCTGAGGAAGGAGCGGGACGCCACCGAGCAGCTGACTGCCAAGTACAAGGTACCGTACACACACACACACACACACACACACACACACACACACACACACACACACACACACACACACAGTGTTGAGTCAGCGTAATCCCAGTGTGCCAGATTTAAGGCTGGTGGTTGATCTGATGATCTGGAGATTAGGTCTATCACTACAACACTCCCCACTACACCCTAATTACTACACAGTGTTCTGAACCTAACCCTAATTACTACACAGTGTTCTGAACCTAACCCTAATTACTACACAGTGTTCTGAACCTAACCCTAATTACTACACAGTGTTCTGAACCTAACCCTAATTACTACACAGTGTTCTGAACCTAACCCTAATTACTACACAGTGTTCTGAACCTAACCCTAATTACTACACAGTGTTCTGAACCTAACCCTAATTACTACACAGTGTTCTGAACCTAACCCCAATTACTACACAGTGTTCTGAACCTAACCCCAATTACTACACAGTGTTCTGAACCTAACCCCAATTACTACACAGTGTTCTGAACCTAACCCTAATTACTACACAGTGTTCTGAACCTAACCCCAATTACTACACAGTGTTCTGAACCTAACCCTAATTACTACACAGTGTTCTGAACCTAACCCCAATTACTACACAGTGTTCTGAACCTAACCCCAATTACTACACAGTGTTCTGAACCTAACCCCAATTACTACACAGTGTTCTGAACCTAACCCTAATTACTACACAGTGTTCTGAACCTAACCCCAATTACTACACAGTGTTCTGAACCTAACCCTAATTACTACACAGTGTTCTGAACCTAACCCCAATTACTACACAGTGTTCTGAACCTAACCCTAATTAGATCCAAAATGGCTTCGCAGTCAGATGTGTGTTGGTCTTGTCCCGTGTCAGTAATTGTTTTCCTCGTTTTTTTTCTCATATAAATTTCATATATATTTTAATCTCACTTTCCATCTACGGACTGAATATACTCTCCAGCAACCCGCCCCACCCAATGTGGTACGGATCTGCTATTTTTACACTTTAGAACCGGAACCCCCATCAGAAGCTAGCCAGTTAACTAGTTACTAGCTAGTAGTCAGTTAGCCACTGCTAGCGGTCTTCACCGTTAACTCGGACACCAGCCAGCCTCAGCTCGGTCAGTACCTGCCAGTCTGCACAGCGCGATATCAACCCAGACCATATCGGACTGATTTTTCTCTACCACATCTCCGAATTCCTACTGCAAGCTCTGGACCATTCCACCTTTCCAGAAATAAGTCTCTCACCATTGCCGCTTGTTATAGACCCCCCTCTGCCCCCAGCTGTGCCCTGGACACCATATGTGAATTAATTGCCCCCCATCTATCTTCAGAGTTCGTACTGTTTGGTGACCTAAACTGGGATATGCTTAATAACACCCCAGCCGTCCTACAATCTAAGCTTGATGCCCTCAATCTCACACAAATCATCAATGAACCTACCAGGTACAACCCCAAAGCCGTAAACACGGGCACCCTCATAGATATCATCCTAACCAACTTGCCCTCCAAATACACCTCTGCTGTTTTCATTCAGGATCTCAGCGATCACTGCCTCATTGCCTGCATCCGTAATGGATCTGCGGTCAAACGACCACCACTCATCACTGTCAAACGCTCCCTGAAACACTTCAGCGAGCAGGCCTTTCTAATCGATCTGGTATCCTGGAAGGTTATTGACCTCATCCAGTCAGTAGAGGATACCTGGCTGCTCTTAAATAAGCTCCATTCAAAAAATGTAGAACTAAGAACAGATTTAACCCTTGGTTCTCTCCAGACCTGTCTGCCCTTGACCAGCACAAAAACATCCTGTGGCGTTCTGCATTAGCATCAAATAGCCCCCGCGATATGCAACTTTTCAGGGAAGTCAGGAACCAATATACACAGTCAGTTAGGAAAGCTAAGGCTAGCTTGTTCAAACAGAAATTTGCATCCTGTAGCACTAATTCCAAAAGGTTTTGGGACACTGTGTAGTCCATGGAGAATAAGAGCACCTCCTCCCAGCTGCCCACTGCACTGAGGATAGGAAACACTGTCACCACCGATAAATCTACGATAATCAATCATTTCAAAAAGCATTTTTCTACGGCAGGCCATGCTTTCCACCTGGCTACCCCTACCCCAGCCAACAGCTCTGCACCCCCACATGGATCACCCCAGAGAACACTGCTTCTCCAGCTGCTCCGTCTTCATATGTTTTCTCTCGTAGTCCATCTGGTCTTCATGATGGTACTCATTTCTCCTAACTGGAGATTTTCTCATTCTCCCTCTCTCACCTGTCCATCTCCTCTCTCGCCTGTCCATCTCCCTCTCTCACCTGTCCATCTCCACTCTCGCCTGTCCATCTCCTCTCTCGCCTGTCCATCTCCCTCTCTCACCTGTCCATCTCCACTCTCGCCTGTCCATCTCCTCTCTCACCTGTCCATCTCCCTCTCCCACCTGTCCATCTCCACTCTCACCTGTCCATCTCCACTCTCACCTGTCCATCTCCACTCTCGCCTGTCCATCTCCCTCTCCCACCTGTCCATCTCCACTCTCACCTGTCCATCTCCACTCTCGCCTGTCCATCTCCCTCTCCCACCTGTCCATCTCCACTCTCACCTGTCCATCTCCACTCTCACCTGTCCATCTCCACTCTCGCCTGTCCATCTCCCTCTCACCTGTCCATCTCCCTCTCTCACCTGTCCATCTCCCTCTCTCACCTGTCCATCTCCACTCTCACCTGTCCATCTCCCTCTCTCACCTGTCCATCTCCACCTTCACCTGTCCATCTCCCTCTCTCACCTGTCCATCTCCTCTCTCGCCTGTCCATCTCCCACTCTCGCCTGTCCATCTCCACTCTCGCCTGTCCATCTCCACTCTCGCCTGTCCATCTCCACTCTCGCCTGTCCATCTCCACTCTCGCCTGTCCATCTCCACTCTCGCCTGTCCATCTCCACTCTCGCCTGTCCATCTCCACTCTCGCCTGTCCATCTCCTCTCTCGCCTGTCCATCTCCTCTCTCACCTGTCCATCTCCTCAACTGTCCATCTCCTCTCCCACCTGTCCATCTCCTCTCCCACCTGTCCATCTCCACTCTCACCTGTCCATCTCCACTCTCGCCTGTCCATCTCCACTCTCGCCTGTCCATCTCCACTCTCGCCTGTCCATCTCCTCTCTCGCCTGTCCATCTCCACTCTCGCCTGTCCATCTCCACTCTCGCCTGTCCATCTCCACTCTCGCCTGTCCATCTCCACTCTCGCCTGTCCATCTCCACTCTCGCCTGTCCATCTCCACTCTCGCCTGTCCATCTCCACTCTCGCCTGTCCATCTCCACTCTCGCCTGTCCATCTCCACTCTCACCTGTCCATCTCCTCTCTCACCTGTCCATCTCCTCTCTCACCTGTCCATC
Source organism: Salmo salar (assembly GCF_965601325.2). Lineage (NCBI taxonomy): Eukaryota > Metazoa > Chordata > Actinopteri > Salmoniformes > Salmonidae > Salmo > Salmo salar. Next base: position 98,824,342 of record NC_138296.1, on the reverse strand, counting down.
TCCTCTCCCACCTGTCCATCTCCTCTCTCACCTGTCCATCTCCTCTCTCACCAGTCCATCTCCTCTCCTACCTGTCCATCTCCTCTCTCACCTGTCCATCTCTTTATTTGAATTCCATGCTGTCACTTGTCCACTCAAGTAGCATACTACCATGCATCCCACTGCTGGCTTACTTCTGAAGCTAAGCAGGGTTGGTCCTGGTCAGTCCCTGCATGGCAGACCAGCTGCTGTTGGAAGCTGTGTTGGAGGGCCAGTAGGAGGCACTCTCCCCAGGGCAGTGATTGGGGACATTGCCCTGTGTAGGAAGCCACCAAACAGGTGGCCTGACTCTCTGTGGTCACTAAAGATCCCATGGAGGGTGTCCTGACTCTCTGTGGTTACTATAGATCCCATGGAGGGTGTCCTGACTCTCTGTGGTCACTATAGATCCCATGGAGGGTGTCCTGGGGTGTCCTGACTCTGTGGTCACTATAGATCCCATGGAGGGTGTCCTGACTCTGTGGTCACTATAGATCCCATGGAGGGTGTCCTGGGGTGTCCTGACTCTGTGGTCACTATAGATCCCATGGAGGGTGTCCTGACTCTGTGGTCACTATAGATCCCATGGAGGGTGTCCTGACTCTCTTTTCAAACAACCGAAAGTGAGCAGGTGTAATCTGAATAAAGGGAAAAAGGCCCTTCTTGAACATAGGATGAGACATTCCTACCAATTTACTAGAAAACCAGTTTGGATTTAAATACAACTTTGACTGATGCCTTTAGTGAGAGGTCTAATGCTTTAATATTTAATAATTTCTGCCCTTCGAATTCATATTCATTATATAAATAGGCTCTTTTAATTTTATCTGGCTTGCCGTTCCAAATAAAATGGAATAGTTTTTGTTCATATAATTTAAAAAGCAGGTCGCTAGGTGTAGGCAGAACCATAAGCAAATAGGTAAACTGTGATATGACTAAAGAGTTAATCAGGGTGATTTCTCCCACCAATAGACAGGTATTTTCCTTTCCATGGTAGCAAGATCTTATCTATTTTTGCTAACTTTCTATAAACATTTATTGGAGTGAGATAATTTCTTTCTTTTGGGATTTGTATACCGAGTATTTCCACATCTCCGTCAGATCATTTAATTGGTAAACTACACGGTAATGTAACAGTTGTATTTTTTTAATGATCCTATACGTAATATTGGATCACAAATTATTGATCATAATTTGGTTTTAATCCAGAGAGGATAGCGGAAGTATCTAGATCCTCTATGAGACCGTGGAGAGATTCTAATTGTGGTTTTAAAAGAAAACATGAATCATCGGCGTATAATGACACCTTAGTTTTTCATCCCTGGATTTCTAATCCCTTAATATTATTATTTGATCTAATTTTAATTGGCCCAGCGTTGTCCGGGTTAGGGTTTGGCCCGGGGTAGGCCGTCTTTGTAAATAAGAATTTGTTCTTAACTGACTTGCCTAGTTAAATAAAGGTCATATTTTTTATTTATTTTTTAAGTTCAGATTTGGTCCGGCTCAGACCAAAAACCAATATCCGTGGAAGTGGAAATCAAGGTCGGTCCAGACTGCACAAAGAAAAGGCGGAGGCATCGTTCCGCGCTTACTGAGGTGTACAGTGTTGCCTAAAACCGAACTTTATGAGTGCCCATCCATGTGGTAGGCCCACCATTTGTAAAGCAGGCCATTGCATTGGGCTTCATTAGTACTGATTCCTGTGTCTAGTCAAGTTGGCTATTTAAGCTCTGAATACCAACTACCTGACTTTATCGTGAGCCTATTTGCAATGTGTTTACACACCAGGAAATGCAGAAGTATTTAATTTTTTTCGCTATCATCAACTTGTCAAAAATGTACGATACAAACTTGAAACCACTGATCATGACAATGGGGTGAAATTCCGAGACAACAGTTGTGATTGTCCAGTCCATATTGTCCATTTGACTTTGAGCTGTCCTGTTTTTAAGATGTGTTTGCTAACGTGACATGTTGTTGATTGGTCGCTGTTTAGGTTAGGCCATTTGATTTGAGAAACCCGCATAATGTAAAAAAAAAAAAAAAAGTCTCATTGTCACATGTTATCGGTCAGCCTGTAGGCTACAGAAACGCCACAGAATAGATCTACTATATCCTTTATCTGCTACATGATCATTTGTTTTAATGGAATGTTGGTGGAGCGATGCGTCTCTCCAACAGCACCCTGGAGAAGCTGGTTGGTAATGGACAAGCATAATATTTTGCTCCCCTGCCTTTGACAAAGTGGGCACTGCTTATCCCAGGGTGCATCAGCGCTCACCTAAAAAAAACAAAAAACATATGCTTCTGGTTGAGAGAAATTGTCATTGTTTTGGGGGCAGAATTATGTGAGGTTTTATGTGTCGTTGTTGGAGGTGCGTCTTGGTCAGTTTTGCTCAGAAAATGCCGCCCTCGTTAATCTATCACCATATGTGGCCGCCTAATCCTGCCTAATGAGCGGGCCAGATGTGTAAATAATCCTGCCTAATGAGCAAGTCAGACGTGTAAATAATCCTGCCTAATGAGCAAGTCAGACGTGTAAATAATCCTGCCTAATGAGTGGGCCAGACGTGTAAATAATCCTGCTTAATGAGTAGGTCAGACGTGTAAATAATCCTGCCTAATGAGCGGGACAGACGTGTAAATAATCCTGCCTAATGAGCGGATCGGACGTGTAAATAATCCTGCCTAATGAGTAGGTCAGACGTGTAAATAATCCTGCCTAATGAGTGGGACAGACGTGTAAATAATCCTGCCTAATGAGCAGGCCAGATGTGTAAATAATCCTGCCTAATGAGTGGGCCAGACGTGTAAATAATCCTGCCTAATGAGCGGGACAGACGTGTAAATTATCCTGTAGTATATTTTTCTTCTACTGTGTCATGCATTGCCATAACTGTTCCTGCATAGTGCTGTGTAAACTCACCTCGGTATCCAGAGCAAATACACTTGAATACAAACCATGTGTACTTATTTGCTATATTGACGGTGTCATGACTCTCCTGTGAAGATTCAAGGATCAGGTTACAGTGGATCAGCGTTCAATAGAGCCCTCTCACCCGCAGAGGGGCGGTTTTTATGACACCTCACCTCATTGGTAAATGGTCATGCAGCAGACCGACTCCTTTTGGGTGATTGGAATGTCTTTGTGTCTTATGAAGAGTTTGCCGCCTGAACTACAACATCAAACAACGGACACTGGGAAAATATATTTCAACATCCGAATGTTGGGAATGATGAGAGATGGAATATGGAAAATGAATGTCTATTTTGTGATGTTATTAAAATTGTTATAAAGACGTTATAACGGAAATATTGTAACTTGACGAGCTTTTACACGGTCTGTATCAGATACAGTACATATTTTACGTTGTGTAGAAAATATCCAGGATAAAGATAATGTTTTTGTGACGATAAGATTGTGATTTTAGTTCCCTAACGTGAGCACAGTAAATTGTGATACCTTTCCTCGTAACCAGCCACACCCCAGGGAGCCCAGAGAGCGTGTCAGAGTGACGTAAACGCCCCTTTTTACCTGAGGGTATAAAGCATTTGAGTTAAGAATGATCATATCAGACTAGAGTGACCACAAGTTGCAGCTGTGGTCTACGATTCGTCACGACCCCGCAACGCAACACGAGGTTGAAGACAAAGGAACCTCTTACATCTAGACGTTCCGCTAGCGGAACACCTGCTCCAATATCCAATGATAGGCGTGGCGCGAATTACAAATTCCTCAAAAATACAAAAACTTCAATTTTTCAAACATATGACTATTTCACAGCATTTTAAAGACTCTCCTTCATCTAACCACACTGTCCGATTTCAAAAAGGCTTTACAGCGAAAGCAAAACATTACATTATGTCAGCAGAGTACCAAGCCAGAAATAATCAGACACCCATTTTTCAAGCTAGCATATAATGTCACAAAAACCCAGAAGACAGCTAAATGCAGCACTAACCTTTGATGATCTTCATCAGATGACACACCTAGGACATTATGTTATACAATACATACATGTTTTGTTCAATCAAGTTCATATTTATATCAAAAAACAGCTTTTTACATTAGCATGTGACGTTCAGAACTAGCATACCCCCCGCAAACTTCCGGGGAATTCGCTAACATTTTACTAAATTACTCACGATAAACGTTCACAAAAAGCATAACAATTATTTTAAGAATTATAGATACAGAACTCCTCTATGCACTCGATATGTCCGATTTTAAAATAGCTTTTTGGTGAAAGCACATTTTGCAATATTCTAAGTACATAGCCCAGCCATCACGGGCTAGCTATTTAGACACCCGGCAAGTTTAGCACTCACCAATATCAGATTTACTATTATAAAAGTTTGATTACCTTTTGTTGTCTTCGTCAGAATGCACTCCCAGGACTGCCACTTCAATAACAAATGTTGGTTTGGTCCAAAATAATCCATCGTTATATCCGAATAGCGGCGTTTTGTTCGTGCGTCCCAGACACTATCCGAAATGGTAAATAAGGGTTGCGCGCATGGCGCAATTCGTGATAAAAAAATTCTAAATATTCCATTACCGTACTTCGAAGCATGTCAACCGCTGTTTAAAATACATTTTTATGCAAATTTTTCTCGTAGAAAAGCGATAATATTCCGACCGGGAATCTCCTTTTCGGCAAACAGAGGAAAAAAATCACAAAGACGGGGGCGGCCAGGTCACGCGCCTAAGCCCACAGTCCCTTGATCGGCCACTTGAGAAAGGCGATAATGTGTTTCAGCCTGGGGCTGGGATGACGACATTCTGTTTTTTCTGGGCTCTGAGCGCCCATGGACGACGTAGGAAGTGTCACGTTAGAGCAGAGATCCTTTGTAAAAGATAGAGATGGCAAAGAAGTTCCAGAAATGGTCAGACAGGCCACTTCCTGTAAAGGAATCTCTCAGGTTTTGACCTGCCATTTGAGTTCTGTTATACTCACAGACACCATTCAAACAGTTTTAGAAACTTTAGGGTGTTTTCTATCCATATATAATAAGTATATGCATATTCTAGTTACTGGGTAGGATTAGTAACCAGATTAAATCGGGTATGTTTTTTATCCAGCCGTGAAAATACTGCCCCCTAGCCATAAGAGGTTAACAGTCAATGTTTCGGTTGATTAGCTGTTCTAAGTAATGTATCTAAGATGGTGAATTTCAGTAGGACCATCCGGTTATTCTCTCCAAATCATCGTTGCCTACACTCATCACCACTCTGGGATCATCAACACGGCTGATTAGCTGTCCTCAGGAGACCACTCTTCCAGAACGAGTGCACGTAAACAGACAACTAAGGAGATTTTGTGACCTCTTGTGGACAATCAGAGACTTACACCTAAGAATGAAAGACAAGGCCATCCGAAGAGGGCCCAACAGAGATACACGAGGAAGACCTTCAACACGTAAATACATCATTACATTACTTCTTATCCAAAAGAAACGGCAGTTCGTGGAAAGGTATTAGTGTTACTGTGAGCGTAGTTTACAAATGTATCCAAGTGTTGCTTCTCTTTCTCTCGCTCTCTCTCTCTCTTTAAATCTCCATCTTGTGTAACAAGTGTCATGTTGTGTTGGTCCGCTAGGGACTTGTTTTCATCATATTAAGTTTCCAATCAATAACCTATACCGTGTGTGTGTATGTGTGTGTGTGTGTGTGTATCTTATGTTATCATTTAGCTTGTTAGTGAATAAATAATCACATCAATTTGTGTGGTACGGAATGATCAGTGAGACCCGGGTTTGTGCAGATTTACGAGGTCTACGACATTCAGAATGAGACTGATATGAGGAAATGATGAATTAGTGAATGATATCTATATATTCTTGAGTTAATTCGGGAGATGGTAACTCATTAACCTGTTGGGTCTAGGGGGCAGCATTTGCACGTCTGGATAAAAAAAATGTACCCGATTTAATCTGGTTACTAATCCTACCCAGTAACTAGAATATGCATATACTTATTATATATGGATAGAAAACACTCTAAAGTTTCCAAAACTGTTTGAATGGTGTCTGTGAGTATAACAGAACTCATTTGGCAGGCAAAACCCTGAGACATTTTCTGACAGGAAGTGGATACCTGATGTGTTGTATTGACTTTAAACCTCTCCCATTGAAAAACACAGGGGTTTAGGAATATTTTGGCACTTCCTATTGCTTCCACTAGATGTCACCAGCCTTTACAAAGTGTTTTGAGTCTTCTGGAGGGAGATCTGACCGAACAAGAGCCATGGAACGGTGATGTCCCATTAGACACCTGGCGCGCTACTTCATGTTGGGTACCCTCGTTCCAATACGTTATAAAAGGCTATGCATTCGTCCACCTTGAATATTATTCATGTTCTGGTTAAAAAAGGCCCTAATGATTTATGCAATACAACGTTTGACATGTTTGAACGAACGGAAATATATTTTTTCCCCTCGTTCATGACGAGAAGTCCGGCTGGCTTACATCATGTGCTAACGAGACGGAGATTTTTGGACATAAATGATGAGCTTTTTTGAACAAAACTACATTCGTTATGGACCTGTGATACCTGGAAGTGACATCTGATGAAGAGAATCAAAGGTAATGGATTATTTACATAGTATTTTCGATTTTAGATCTCCCCAACATGACGTCTAGTCTGTATCGCAACGCGTATTTTTCTGGGCACAGTGCTCAGATTATTGCAAAGTGTGATTTCCCAGTAAGGTTATTTTTAAATCTGGCAAGTTGATTGCGTTCAAAAGATGTAAATCTATAATTCTTTAAATGACAATATAATATTTTACCAATGTTTTCTAATTTTAATTATTTAATTTGTGACGCTGACTTGACTGCCGGTTATTGGAGGGAAACGATTTCCTCAACATCAATGCCATAGTAAAACGCTGTTTTTGTATATAAATATGAACTTGATAGAACTAAAAATGCATGCATTGTCTAACATAATGTCCTAGGAGTGTCATCTGATGGAGATTGTAAAAGGTTAGTGTATCATTTTAGCTGGTTTTATGGTTTTGGTGACCCTGTCTTTGACTTGACAAAACATTACACACAACTCTTGTAAATGTACTGTCCTAACATACTCTAAATTTATGCTTTCGCCGTAAAACCTTTTTGAAATCGTAAAACGTGGTTAGATTAAGGAGATGTTTATCTTTCAAATGGTGTAACATAGTTGTATTTTTGAAAAATTTGAATTTTGACATTTATTTGGATTCAAATTTGCCGCTCTTGAAATGCACCTGCTGTTGATGGAGTGCACCACAGGTGGCACGCTAGCGTCCCACCTAGCCCCAAGAGGTTAACTTCTTGCGGATTAGTGGGACGCTAGCGTCCCAAGTGCAATACACAAGTGCAATACATCAAAATAAAGCTTAACTTGTTGTTAATCCAGCCTCCGTAACAGATTTCAAAAAGGCTTTACGGCGAAAACAAACCATGCGATTATCTGAGGACAGCGCCCAGCACACAAATGCATAACAAATCATTTTCAACAAGAGAGTTGCAACACGAAAGTCAGAAATAGCGATATAATATATGCCTTACCTTTGAAGATCTTCTTCTGTTGGCACTCCAAAAGGTCCCAGTTACATTACAAATGGTATTTTTGTTCGATAAAGTCTTTCTTTATATCCATAAAAACTCAGTTTAGCTGGCGCGCTTCAGTCAATAATCCACTTTGGTTTCAAATAAACTATTACATTTAAGACGGAGAATCGTTATTGTCTTTACCGGAGAAAAATACCAAAGAACGCGCTCTCTTCCACGCGCTTGGAAACACTACAGCCAAAATGGGAGACACCTAGAAAAACTACAATTTCTGGCTCATTTTTCCAAAAACCAGCATGAAACTCTTTCTGAAGACTGTTGACATCTAGTGGAAGCCCTAGGAACTGCAATCGGGCACGATTTCGTCCTATTTTAAAAGTGCAAGCCATTGAAATCAGTGGTAGGATGAAATATTTTTTTGGGGGGGGATGGTTTGTCCTCGGTGTTTCGCCTGCCATTTCAGTTCTGTTATACTCACAGACATTATTTTAACAGTTTTAGAATCGTTAGAGTGTTTTCTATCCAAATCTACCAAATCTATTATATGCATATCCTAGCTTCTGGGCCTGAGTAGCAGGCAGTTTACGTTGTGCACACTTTTCATCCGGACGTCAAAATACCGCCCCCTATCCCAAAGAAGTTAAACAAACTTTTCCTGTGGTGCCCCACATTCCAAATGAGTTAATTGTTACATGATTCATTTATTCAAGTAATAATTAAACGTAGTAGGTAATTATTCGATGAATGGCAGTTGTCGTGTCTTGACTATCATTAATGTGTTTGACTGTTATTTTATAAAATAATTACATACCACGTTCAATTATTACGCGATTCAATTAATCATATAACAATGAATTAAGTAGTAACGGGAAAGTTATTTAACGAGTTACTATCACCCGGCTAAACTCTAAAGATATAAAAATCAGTCAATTCATTCATTCTTATTTACCTTCAGTTTTCATTCTGAATGTCACAAAATTCTTGGATATCTGCACGAACCTGAACATAAATGATGAATCAGCGATATACATATTGGCTTAATTTTTTATTTACTAACTAACTAAATAAAAATGCAAATACTTTGCACATGAACAGCCGCTCATTCGAAATAATTGCAATGTACATATTTAGGTGTGTATATGTCTTTGCTGTCTCTCTGTTGAAAACACTCAATCCATCTATCTACGGGGAGTAATTCGACAGGAAGTCTCTGGTTGTCCACCAGAGATCACCATGTCCTTTGTTGTTGTAGTAGGTGTCGGAGTGTCTGTTAGAACGGATCCTCCAGAGGTCTACCCCGTATAGTTCAGCGGGTTCTGTCCGTTAAAATAGAGTTATCTATGGTGGTGAGAGTAAATTGTTCTTTGTCTTCTGTCGAGTTTCCTAGATTAAAGTTCTTAAACAGTTACAGACTGAATGTTCCTGTGTCGTCTTCTTCTTCGATAGAGAGTTTCAGAGTTTCTAACCATTCCGTACCTTTCGGCTCACGCTGTCGGTCACGCTGGTCTAATGTGGAGCTAGAATCATTTTACACGCCCGTAGCAACCTGGCAATGTACTAGTCACTAGAGATTTAAATTTAATCATATGTTCCACAACATTTAGATGTGAATCTGATAACTGGAATGTATACATTTGTAGAGGTACAGTTATTTAGTTATACCGTCCTTAACCTCTCTAGGCAAGGCGGGACGAATTCGTCCCACCTACGTAACAGCCACTGCTATCCTGATTTTCAAAACCTTAAAAATCCTATTACTTCAATTTCTCAAACATATGACTATTTTACAGCCATTTAAAGACAAGACTCTCGTTAATCTAACCACACTGTCCGATTTCAAAAAGGCTTTACAACGAAAGCAAAACATTAGATTATGTCAGCAGAGTACCAAGCCAGAAATAATCAGACACCCATTTTTCAAGCCAGCATATAATGTCACCAAAACCCAGAAGACAGCTAAATGCAGCACTCACCTTTGATGATCTTCATCAGATGACAACCCTAGGACATTATGTTATACAATACATGCATGTTTTGTTCAATCAAGTTCATATTTATATCAAAAACCAGCTTTTTACATTAGCATGTGACGTTCAGAACTAGCATACCCCCCGCAAACTTCCGGGGAATTCGCTAACATTTTACTAAATTACTCACGATAAACGTTCACAAAAAGCATAACAATTATTTTAAGAATTATAGATACAGACCTCCTCTATGCACTCGATATGTCCGATTTTAAAATAGCTTTTTGGTGAAAGCACATTTTGCAATATTCTAAGTACATAGCCCAGGCATCACGGGCTCGCTATTTAGACACCCGGCAAGTTTAGCACTCACCATAATCATATTTACTATTATAAAAGTTTGATTACCTTTTGTTGTCTTCGTCAGAATACACACCCAGGACTGCTACTTCAATAACAAATGTTGGTTTGGTCCAAAATAATCCATCGTTATATCCGAATAGCGGCGTTTTGTTCGTGCGTTCCAGACACTATCCGAAATAGTAAAGAAGTGTCGCGCGCATGGCGCAATTCGTGACAATAAAATTCTAAGTATTCCATTACCGTACTTCGAAGCATGTCAACCGCTGTTTAAAATCAATTTTTACGACATTTTTCTCGTAGAAAAGCGATAATATTCCGACAGGGAATCTCCTTTTCGGCAAACAGAGGAAAAAATCCCAAAGGCGGGGGCGGTCGGGGTCACGCGCATAAGCCAGTGTCCCTCGATCGGCCACTTGAGAAAGGCGATAATGTGTTTCAGCCTGGGGCTGGAATGACGACATTCTGTTTTTTCCCGGGCTCTGAGCGCCTATGGACGACGTGGGAAGTGTCACGTTAGAGCAGAGATCCTTAGTAAATGATAGAGATGGAAAACAAGTTCAAGAAATGGTCAGACAGGCCACTTCCTGTAAAGGAATCTCTCAGGTTTTGACCTGCCATTTGAGTTCTGTTATACTCACAGACACCATTCAAACAGTTTTAGAAAATTTAGGGTGTTTTCTATCCATATGTAATAAGTATATGCATATTCTAGTTACTGGGTAGGAGTGGTAACCAGATTAAATCGGGTATGTTTTTTATCCAGCCGTGTCAATACTGCCCCCTATCCTAAACAGGTTAATGATATCACAAAACAACAACTGTTGGACGTGGTTATTCTTTAAATACCCACGGACCATTCCCAATGTTTGGATTACAGAAATATTGTTTCATTATCAAGCCTTTTGGAATCTCCTTGTAACAAAATGTTTCTTTCCCCTCCATCCCATAGAGCCCAAAGGTAGAGTTTCTACAAGGTATTTACTACCGTCATAAAATGGCTAATTTCACCCCTCTCTCCCTCTGCGAGAGAGAGAGAGCGCTGTAGAGTGGACTCACTGCAACCTGATCCTTCAGATCCTCACAGGAGAGTTATGACACTAGTCTCTCAAAGCAGTTCATTCCTCGAACACTACAGAGCATAGAGGCAGCCTATTTTACGACCTCCATAAGGCGCCCTTCCTCCTCCTCCTCCCCCTTCCCCTCTGTGGGAGAGAGAGAGAGCGAGAGCGCTGTAGAGCGGACCCACTGTAACCTGATCCTTCGTATCCTCACAGCAGAGTCATGACACAGTCATCACATTAATGATAGTCACGTGACGACAACTGTTTTAATAAAACATGTTTTCCTTGCCATCAAATTAAAGTTGAAATTATAAAACCAACTCCCTGAATCATTTGTTTCAGCAGTATGATTGTAGCTACTCACCTACTTCACCTCCCCTCCTCTTTCATCCCTGCTGTTTCCTGTGGGTGATTACTCCTCCTCTCCTCCCCTCCTCTTTCACCCCTGCTGTTTCCTGTGGGTGATTACTCCTCCTCTTTCATCCCTGCTGTTTCCTGTGGGTGATTACTCCTCCTCTCCTCCGCTCCTCTTTCGTCCCTGCTGTTTCCTGTGGGTGATTACTCCTCCTCTCCTCCTCTTTCACCCCTGCTGTTTCCTGTGGGTGATTACTCCTCCTCTCCTCCCCTCCTCTTTCATCCCTGCTGTTTCCTGTGGGTGATTACTCCTCCCCTCCTCTTTCATCCCTGCTGTTTCCTGTGGGTGATTACTCCTCCTCTCCTCCCTCCTCTTTCATCCCTGCTGTTTCCTGTGGGTGATTACTTCTCTTCTATCACAGAACCAAAACAATAGCATCATCCATTACCCCTTAACTTCTCTGGGCTACGTGGGACGTGACCGTCCCACACTATTCAACAGCCAGTGAAATAGCATGGTGCGAAATACAAAACAGCAAAAAATCTCATAATTTCATTTTCTCAAACAATCAACTATTTTACACCATTTTAAAGATAAGACTCTCGTTAATCTAACCACATTGTCCGATTTCAAAAAGGCTTTACGGCGAAAGCATAAAATTAGATTATGTTAGGACATAAACTTCACAAGAAAATCCACACAGCCATTTTCCAAGCAAGGACATGCATCACAAAAACCAAAAGTGCAGCTAAAATATTCACTAACCTTTGATGATCTTCATCAGATGGCACTCATAGGACTCCATGTTATACAATACATGTATGTTTTGCTCGATAAAGTTCATATTTATATCCAAAAACAGCATTTTACATTGGTGCGTGATGTTCAGAAAATGTATTCCACCAAAACGTCCGGTGAATGTGCACATCAATTTACAAAAATACTCATCATAAACGTTGATAAAATTTACAACAGTTATTGAAAGAATTATAGATACACTACACATTTCAAAATAACTTTACGGAGAAAGCACATTGTTCAATATTCTGAGTACATAGCTCAGCCATCGAAGCAAGCTATACAGCTACCCGCCAAGTTCTGGCATCAATAAAACTCTGAATTAGTATTACAAATATTCACTTACCTATGCTGATCTTCGTCAGAATGCACTCCGAGGACTCCTCTTTCCACAAGAAATGTTATTTTTGTTCGATAAACTCCATATTTATGTCCAAATACCTCCGTTTTGTTCGTGCGTTCAGATCACTATCCAAAGGCATAACGCGCGAGCGCAGTACCAGAGACGAAAAGTCAAATAGTTCCATTACCGTTCATAGAAACATGTCAAACGTTGTTTACAATCCTTAGGGTCTTTTTAACATAAAACGTTGATAATATTCCAACCGGACAATAGCATATTCATTCCAGGAAAAAAAGAAGGAACGGTGCGCTTGTGGGATTGCGCATCACCAAGCCCTAGGTCCTCAGGCAGTCCACTCATTGACTGAGCTACTATTCTCTGCCCAGTAACAGGAGAATGATGGAAAAACTTTCTGAAGGCTGTTGACAGCCAATGGAAGCCTTAGGAAGTGCAACGTGACCCCACAGACACTGTAGTTTCGATAGGGATTCAAAAGGAGAACTACAATTCTCAGATTTCCACACTTCCTGGTTGGATTTTTCTCAGGTTTTTGCCTGCCATATGAGTTCTGTTATACTCACAGACACCATTCAAACAGTTTTAGAAACTTCAGAGTGTTTTCTATCCAAATATACTAATAATATGCAAATATTTGACTCTGGGCCCGAGTATTAGGCCGTTTACTCTGGGCACGCTTTTCATCCGAAAATGAAAATACTGCCGCCTATACCTTGACAGGTTAACCTGTCTGGATAGATATAACCCTTAACCTGTCTGGATAGATATAACCCTTAACCTGTCTGGATAGACATAACCCTTAACCTGTCTGGATAGATATAACCCTTAACCTGTCTGGATAGATATGACCCTTAACCTGTCAAGGATAGATATAACCCTTAACCTGTCTGGATAGATATAACCCTTAACCTGTCTGGATAGGTATGACCCTTGACCTGTCTGGATAGGTATAACCCTTGACCTGTCTGGATAGGTATAACCCTTAACCTGTCTGGATAGGTATGACCCTTGACCTGTCTGGATAGGTATGACCCTTAACCTGTCTGGATAGATATAACCCTTAACCTGTCTGGATAGGTATGACCCTTAACCTGTCTGGATAGGTATGACCCTTAACCTGTCTGGATAGATATAACCCTTAACCTGTCTGGATAGATATAACCCTTAACCTGTCTGGATAGATATAACCCTTAACCTGTCTGGATAGGTATGACCCTTGACCTGTCTGGATAGGTATGACCCTTGACCCCTAACCCCTAACCCGTATGTATAGCGATAACTGTTGACCCTTAACCTTTAACCTGTCTGGATAGGTGTCGGCAGCGGTAGTGCCAGGGAAGTGTGAGGGAGCGACACATGGCCTAGTAGACAGAAAAGATGGTGGATAAATTAAGATGTGCCACTCATGTTTGGGCTCACGAGTGGCGCAGTGGTCTAAGGCACGGCATCTCAGTGCAAGAGGCGTCACTTCAGTGCCTGGTTCGAATCCAGGCTGTATCACATCCGGCCGTGATTGGGAGTCCCATAGGGCGGCGCACAATTGGCCCAGTGTCGGCTGGGGTAGGCCATCATTGTAAATAAAAATTTGTTCTTTAACTGACTTGCCTAGTTAAATAAAGGTTACATTTAAAAAAAATGCAGTTTACCATATCATTTTTTTCTCACAGTTCAGGTCTGCTTAGTTCATTTACTTTATATGAACCAGAAAAAGGAGGGAGTGAGATGTCTCGAGAGAAGGAAGGAGAGAGGGATAGGCAGAAAGAGAAGGAAGGAGAGAGGGATAGGCAGATAGAGAAGGAAGGAGAGAGGGATAGGCAGATAGAGAGGGAAGGAGAGAGGGATAGGCAGAAAGAGAAGGAAGGAG